>NC_064615.1:773553043-773859543 GCF_023898315.1 Schistocerca nitens
TTTATTATAAGCATTTCTTGTGATAGGTTTACTTAAGTCTGGAGAAATCAGAGTATACAAATCTTTTGGTTATCACAATGTTGTTGTTGTTGCAGAGTCTTCTGATACAGTTCGAGCGATTTCTTGATGAATATAGAAAATCATCTTCTATCAATACTTGGAGCACTCAGTGACTTCCTATAACCCATTTAGAGACAGTTCGTTCATCTGCTATATTAGACCAGTAAAATTGTAATGCAATTTCGTGATTGTCTTAGAAATGTCTCGTCATATGTTGGGCCACCTTCATCTTCTCGGGTGTCGTTTAGAATTTTACAGACATACTGTGTTACAGATTTCTTCACTTGAAACTGAATGAAACAAAAATCCACAATTGCTTGAATATTGACGACTTCTGAAAATATACGTAGGTACTGACTGCGAATCACAATGTATGAAATTATCAGTAGTGTTCTCAATCTTACCCCATCTTAGGCCAGAAAATATGACATTCTTAAAAATCTTATATAACCAAGACATGTGGAAACAAAATGCAATATTCTTGAGAACTCTCTCTCTCTTTGTCATCAATCTCTTGACTGGTCTGATGTGCCTCACCACGATTTTCTCTACTGTGCCAATGTTTTCAGCTCAGAGTAGCACTTGCAACCTACGTCCTCAATTACTTGCAGAGTGCATCCCAACCTCTGTCTTCCTCTACAGTTTCTACCCTCTACAGGTACCTTTAGTATCACGGAAATTATTCTCTGATGTGTTTAACAGATGCACTACCATGCTGTCCCTTCTTCTTGTTAGTGTTTTCCATATATTCCTTTCTTTGCCGATTTAGCGGAGAACCTCCTCATTTCTTAACTTATCAGTCCACACTGTTTTCTACATTCTTCTTTAGTACCACATATCAAATAGTTCTATTCTGTTGTGTTACGGTTTTACCACAGTTTATGTTTCACAGCCATGCAATGCTGTACTTCAAACGTACATTCGCAGAAATTTCTTCCTCGAATTAAGATCTGTGTTTCATACTGGTTGACGTCTCTAGGTCAGGAATGCCCATTTTGCCAATGCCAGTCTGCACTTTATGTCGTCCTTGCTCCGGGCTTCATGGGTTACATTACTGCCTAGGTAGCAGAATTCCTTAACTTCATCTACCTCGTGGCCATCAGTCCTGATGTTAAGTTTCTCACTGTTCCCATTTCAGATACATCTCATTACTTTCTACTTTCTTCGATTTACTCTTAATCCATATTCAGTACTCATCAGACTGTTCATTCCATTCAGCAGATCATGCAATTTTCTCCACTTTCATTCAGGATAGCAAAGTCATCAGCGAATATTGACACTGGTACCTTTTCATCTTGAATTTTACTCACAGTCTTGAACCTTTCTTTTATTTCCGTCATTGGTTCTTCGACGAATAGGTTGAACAGCAGGGGCGAAAGACTACATCCCTGACTTACTCCCTTTCAAATTCGTGCACTTTGTTCTTGGTCTTCCACTATTATTGTTCCCTCTTGGCTCTTGTACATATTGTATATTACCACTCTCTCTCTATAGCTTACCCCTGTTTTTCTCAGGATTTCGAATATCTTGCACGATTTTACATTAATCTCAGTATGATGAAAAGATACTCTGAGATAACACAGAAAACATAGAGCCAGAAAAATTTTTTCCATAAAAGCTGGAGCGAGAGGGTGTTATGTATCATGTGCTGAAAAATTTTCAGCGCTCTCTCGCATTCAAAGAAATCGCAGTTTACGGCCAGTGATCTCACATGACTGAAATTTCAGTTCCACTACATACAAATTATACAAAGTAATGTAATGGCGTGGAGGAACGAGGAATGGGCGAGTGATTCTCTGCTGGAGGTGGGCGGAGATATACACGATGAAGAAAGCCAAATGTCGTGGAAGTTATTATGCATTGCTAGCCATAAACGGGTAAACGGGACTAGTGCGGCGTAGCTGTAGTAAGCAGACGACAGGCGACGGGTGTCGAACCCCGCACCGAGGCGCGCCAGTATGGACACCCAGCTGGCACTTCTTGAAGAGGCAGCCCGGTAGCGAGCGGCCAAGACTACCAGCTGTTATCGATTTAGGATGGTGTGACAGCATCCCGGCTTCCAGTGGCTGGAGCGGAGCAGGCAGGTGGCCAGCCTGACAAAAGGCGGCAGTGACGTCCGGGTGACGAAACCTGGACCGATGGCTGGAATGCTGTATCCAGCAGCGTCGGGCTCAGCTGACCTGAGGTACTCGTATATACACGTCCAGCGGGGCTTGTTAATGCAGAAGACAAGTCCTTCCACTTACATCAGTGCCGTACTTCGAGAACGCTGTTCATTGCCAGTAGAACTGCTTCGTCATTAAAGAAGCTGTTGGTGCATCGAAATGGTCGTCTGCTGACTGTAAACCATGCTTTGCATGCGGCGCCGGGCTCCTGTCTGGACCTGTACCGTTATACTGCATTGCTATAACAACACGGAACGTTCAGCCTAAATTGGGCGGCGTGCGAACTGCCACGGGAAGTGTAGCTGACCGCGCGGCTGCAGAACGATGAATCAGCTGGCGGCCGTCAGAGCCGCTTACCTCGCCCAGTGTAGCTGTTACGGCAGACGCCTCGCGTCCGTCCACAAAACACCCGCCTCTGTACAAAGGTATCTCACTAAAAGATGGCATTACTAAACTGAGGACACCCCGCAGCGATCTGTATATTCAGACTCTCCGCAGAACACAATCTAGATCGCATTATTTATTTATTTTTGATGAGCGGTTTCAGCTAGTATAGTGTCCGGCCCCGGTAGCTGAGTGGTCAGCGTGACAGAATGTCAATCCTAAGGTCCCGTGTTCGATTCCCGGCTGGGTCGGGGATTTTCTCCGCTCAGGGACTGGGTGTTGTGTTGTCCTTATCATCATCATTTCATCCCCATCGACGCGCAGGTCGTCGAAGTGGCGTCAAATCGAAAGACCTGCACCAGGCGAACGGTCTACCCGACGGGAGGCCCTAGCCACAAGAAAAAAAAAAGCTAGTATAGTCCATCTGCAGATCTATATCTTAATGTTAAAAATTCAAATTATCAAATTAATGTTAAGCCTTGAAGCTAACTATATACTAAGTATGATAAATGTATCTGCCAACAAATTAAATAAAATATGCTTTAAGTGAATGTACCTTGTCGTGGCAGCCACTGTACTGTTAGCGGTCCTGAAAAATTGTATAAAGGTTATAATGCCGCAAATTGGCGCTGGCGTCTAGAGAAAAGTCAATGCGAAGTTACTTCTTTGTGCCAGATACATTCATTACAATATGGAAAATAAGAAAAATGAGATTTGAAACAGTAAATGTTTATACACACTGAAGCGCCAGAGAAACTGGTATAGGCATGCGTATTCAAATACAGAGATGTGTAAACGGGAGAATACGGCGCTGCGGTGGGATCGAGAATACAAGACAAAAAGTGTCTGGCGCAATTGTTGGATCGGTTACTGCTGCTACAATGGCAGCTTATCAAGATTTAAGTGAGTTTGTGCGTGGTGTTATAATCGGCACACGAGCAACGGGACGCAGTATCCCCGAGGTAGCGATGAAGCGGGGACTTCCCCGTGTGACCATTTCAACAACGTACCGTGAATACCAGGAATCCGGTAAAACATAAAATCTCCGACATCGCTACAGCCGGAAAAACATCCTGCAAGAACGGAACAATGACGACTGAAGAGAATCGTGCGGAAGTGCAACCCTTCCGCAAATTGTTGCTGATTTCAATGCTGGGTCATCAACAAGTGTCAGCGTGACAGCCATTCAACGAAACATTATCGATGTGGGTTTTCGGAGCAGAAGGCCCACACGTGTACCCTTCATGACTGCACGAAAAAGAAAGATTTACGCCACCGACATTGGCCTGTTGAAGAATGGAAACATGTTGCCTGGTCGTACGAGTCCTGTTTAAAATTGTATCGAGCGGACGGACGTGTACGGTTATGGAGACAACTTCATGGCTCTCAAATGGCTCTGAGTACTATAGGACTTAACATCTGAGGTCATCAGTCCCCTAGAACTTAGAACTACTTAAACCTAGCTAACCTAAGGACATCACACACAACCATGCCCGAGGCAGGATTCGAACCTGCGACCGTAGCGGTCGCGCGGTTCCAGACTGAAGCGCCTAGAACCGCTCGGCCACACAGGGCGGCCAACTTCATGAATCCATGGACCCTGCAGGGTACTGTTCAAGCTGGTGGAGACTGTCATGGTGTGGGGCGTGTGCAGTTGGCGTGATATGGGACCCCTGATACGTCTACATACGACTCTGACAGGTGACACGTACGTAAGCATTCTGTCTGATGATCTGCATCCATTCATGTCCTTTGTGCATTCCAACGGACTTGGGAACTTCAGCAGGAAAATGCGACACCCCACACGTCCAGAATTGCTGCAGAGTGGCTGCAGGAATACTCTTTTGAGTTTAAGCACTTCCGCTGTTCACCTAACTCCCCAGACACGAACATTATTCAGGATATCTGGGATGCCTTGCAACCCCCTCGTGCTCTTACGGATTTATGAACAGCCCTGCAGGATTCATGGAGTCAATTCCCTTCAGCACTACTTCAGACATTAGTCTCCTGTACGCCACGTCGTGATGTGGCACTTCTGCGTGCTCGCAATGGCCTTTACGCGATATTGGCAGGCGCATCAGTTTCTTTGGTCTTCAATGTAGAAGTGAAACTAGTTATTGTATTTGCACTTGGGATACTATGCAGTCAGTTACCCAAGAAAGTGTACGCCATAACTTTAAGTGTAACGTTCGCAGCGATATCTCTGGTAGTGGTCTCGAATCTGTAATCAACGCACATCTGCGCAGTATATAGATGAACAGTGTGAGAGTTGAAGGTTTTGTTTTGTCGGTTGCAGCTCAAAATGAGTGCAAAATATCTGAAGGAACGGTTGCTTATATTTATATATTTATCAAAAATGTCTTCTGAGGTCCGTTAAGAAGCTATTTGGTTCGAACGAGGCAACCTGGATACTTCAAGACGATAATAATCCGAAACATCGTAGCCGTCTCTGAACATCGTGGAAACAAGACAGTTGGGTGTCCACGATGGATTGGCGTGCAATGTCTCCGGATGCAAATCCAATCAAAAACTGTTTGGTCATATATTAAGATAGTGCTTAAAGGGAAGCCAACATACACTTCGAAGCAACTGTCATATCAAGTCAGGACTTTATGGACATCGTTACCGAGAGAATATGCTCAAAATCTCGTGAAAAGCTTGCCAAGAAGGTGCCAAGCTATAATCGGTAATGGCGGCGATTGGATTAAACATTATGTAATTGTGCAATTAGTAATAACATGTATGTTCATGTAAACATATATGTGTAATAGTGGTTTTTATTTCACACAGATAACGGTGTACACTTTCTTGTGGAACTGTCTCTATATAGCGACGACTACACATATTTCAAAGTTAACTACAAGATAGATTCCGAAGTGATACACTATGTAAACAACAGTATTCAGACACCTGTATCTAATGCGGAACTGACCACTAGAAGTCACGAAAGGCAGATCTGTCAATATAAAAACGAAGCATGGATATTGAGTTGCCAGTAGAGAACAGTAAGTCCAGAACGTGTCTGTTTGGGGAAGTCAGACTATTAATTGGATGTCACCTGAGTAACAAATCTATGAGAGACATTACAACCGATCTGCAGCTGTCCAAGTCGACTGTTGGTTATGTGATTATGAAGTGGAAACGCAAAGGAATGACCATAACTAACCCAAGTCGACGCAGATGTCATGTACTGAAGGACAGTGACCGTGAGTTCCGAAGCAGACCAGCTACCACAATGACTGTGCGTAGGGAGCTAAAAAGTGTGCGAGCCGTTACGAGCAAGTCGTGAAATTCAAATGGTAGGCGCGAAGGTCGCAATAACATAAATCTATAAACCACCAAATATTTATTTATATATAGCTGTCAAGATGATGACATTTAATAAACAACAAATTACCGCACTAGAAGGACTTTCCTCCCTGGAGACTGAGCATAGCCAGTAAGAGACGACAGGTTGCAATGGTCGGGCAGCCCCTTCTAAACCACGCATTTCTGTACTCAATGCAAAGCTACACTTGACGAGGTGTGAAGAGAAACGCCACTAGGCAATGCGTGACTGCAAATGAGTAACTTGGAATGAAGAACCGCGCTATACCCTGCAGCAATGCGATGGAATGGTTTAGATGTGGCAGATGCTTGGATAACATGACCTACCATCATATGTACGCCAACAGTGAAGTACAGAAAAGGTGATGCTACAGTATGAGGGTGTTTTTCGTGCTGAGGGTGTGGTCCCCTTATTGCGCTTAAGAAAACGCTAAATGCGGAAGGGTATGCACATATGTCGCATTGCGTGGCGCTTCACGCTCATTGAGTCTGGACGAGGATCGACTAGGCGAGTAGGGGACTGAACATCGTTCGTCACAAGAACAGCGCTAGATGTCATTAATTTAGAAGTACAGTTTCACTTAAAAAACGAAAACACGTAAGATTCGAGACAATAATTTATTTGTCTGAAGAGAACAGTAACTACCTTTAGTAAGACACAGTAAGATCATAGGAGCAGTTAGTTACATTTAAAATGAACAGTAAATCTCAAGAGCAGAAAAGTGTGAACAATAAACTAATTAATTTCGGGAAAACGCAAAACAGATAAAAAAGTAATTAATAATAAATACTTTAAATAAGGCATCAAATCTCGAGAACAGTGAATGTCGTAAATCGGGCATTAAATTCGCAGTGCGACTCTGGAAGCCGACGGCGTTAAACAACATACATTCTGCCGTCACCGCAAACGGTGACGGGTCACGACAGACCACCCGAGCAACTAAGATTTTCTGCCTGTGAAACACACAAAAAATACAATTTTAAAATAATAGGAAAGGTACGAAGCTTTCGAAATGTGGTGCTACAGAAGAATGCTGAAGATAAGGTGGGTAGATCATGTAACTAATGAGGAGGTATTGAATAGGATTGGGGAGAAGAGAAGTTTGTTGGCACAACTTGACTAGAAGAAGGGATCGGTTGGTAGGACATGTTTTGAGGCATCAAGGGATCACAAATTTAGCATTGGAGGGCAGTGTGGAGGGTAAAAATCGTAGAGGGAGACCAAGAGATGAATACACTAAGCAGATTCAGAGGGATGTAGGCTGCAGTAGGTACTGGGAGATGAAGAAGTTTGCACAGGATAGAGTAGCATGGAGAGCTGCATCAAACCAGTCTCAGGACTGAAAACCACAACAACAACAGGAAAGGTACAGATACTCATGGACGCCAATACGCCAATTCCAGCTCCCACAGGTTAAGTAAACGAAGCTACCTCTCCCAGTGATATTCCCAGAAAAGGGAATCGGTATTTGTACTAAATAACAGTCACAAACAGAACACTTTCCGTACATGAGGCAAGTAATGGCTACAGGTAATTATTGAGTAAAGGCTCCCAGCGCCAGTGGTTACAAGCAAGTCATGAAATGTTAGACGCGAAGGCCATCTACAACATAAACTAAGTGTATAAATGTTACTCACTATGTGTCTCTAATACAGACTTGTCAGAAAACTACTTCCAGCTTCAAGAGCTGCGCGGAGTGGCCGCGCGGCTAGAGGCGCTATGCACGAATCGTGCGGCCCCTCCCATCGGAGGTTTGAGTCCTCCCTGAGGCATGGACGTGTGTATATTTTCCTTAGCGTAAGTTAGTTTAAGTACTATGTAAGTCAAACCTCAGCAGTTTGGTCCCTTAGGAATTCACACACATTTGAACATTTGAACCAGCTTCAAGATGTCAACCATTGCAGCCCTTGGAACTGAAGCCCCCCTACAGAATGCGCCTCTCAGGCCGTAACGGTTCGCTCGCTGCCAACGGTCGCCCCCCGGCTCCGCGCGGTCGCTCCCAACTCATCCTTTAACTCGGTCTCCTCCAACTTCCTCCAAAACACGCCGCGCGTGCCCGCCAGACCAGCACAGTGACGAACTCAGGACTCCGAGACTGGTCAACACGACTCTGCACCACGTATCAGCCATGGGGCACATGGAGCTGTTTGCTTCTTGCTACCATCACCACACTCCCTGCCAGCTCAGTTGCAAGAGACTATGCCAGAGCCTCATTTCACCACGCATACACGCCCTCTGGCCATGGATATGTCGACTTGCAAGTCGGTAGCGACCTATCAAATAGTCGCATAGATTAGCCTCCCCCCCGTAAACTTAAGGCCCGGGGTTGGGTTTACAAACCTTTTAAAATTTCGTCTAGTTGCAACCGCAGCCTTCACCTGACTCAGGTGCACCTCTTGACCAAGCCCTGTCTCCACATTTCTGACCTGGAGAGCAATGAGGCTGAACCTCGGGGAGGCAACATGGACACACAAAATGTGGCACCAACTTGTCCGAGGGCTTGCTTCCACCGTCTCACCCCGAAAGTTCCTCGCGAAAACTGAGCCTCCAACCTTGATATCTCCGGGACACCGGCAGCTGTTTTACCTCGCCGTTTCTCTTTTGTGGATCCTTTTTATGTTGGTCATAGGCCTGCAACAGTTGTCCCCAGTAACTTCAGGAGATATCTCCGCAGGTAGGAAGTCTGTGATCGACCACATGTTGGCTAATATGAAATTGAACGGATAAGCAAACATGAGAAACGCCGTCGTAACCTGATGAGACTGATGTTTTGTGATGGGGCCATGACAAAGAACGATCACACACAGTCTGGGTAACTGAGTGGTATATAATCAACGTAGCCTTAAGGTGTGTATTAGATCTTTCTCAAAGCATGACTGATGTTAGTAAGGCGTTGTGGTAACATGTCTGGCCATGTTGAAAACAGAAATTCCGAAACTTTCGCGAAATGAATGCCGGAGAATTGTCACTTATGAGAATCTTGGGAGGCACAAACAGGGAAAATCTTTTGCTGAGGTTTTTAATACCAACACCGCTGTCACCCCTACGTGCGGTGCTAAGCATTGAGTATTGTGTACAGTAGAGGAAGAGTTAGTAGACGGCGATTGTACGGGCATAACAATGCAGCACGTTATAAAGCAGCACCTGCAAGGGATCAGTTTTTCAACAATAACATTCCCGGAATGGACTGGCCTGTCCAGAGTAGCGACCTTAATCCAATGGAATAGCTTTGAGATGCGTAAGAACGTCGATTTCGCTCCGAATCCTAGCGCTCAAGATCGCTACCTTCATCTGGTTTCGGCTCTTGAGGAAGAATGGGCTCCCATTCCTGCACGGGCGTTTGACAACTGATCGAACATGTCACCAGTAAGACGCGTTTTAATGTCCATTATTAGTTGTCTGGATACATGTGACCAGATGGTGTACAGTTATGTAAAAGAACAGCAAAAATGAGAAAAAACAATGTTAAAGCGAATATATGACAAATTAAGACCGAATATTTTATTCTATACATTGTAACGAATGTAAATGGGACAAAGCAATAACTTGATATTTCAATTTTATCGTGACTCAAGCGCCACCTTGCGGCATTATCACGTTTGTATAATTATTCAGTTGGCGCGAATTCAGTAGTTCAGTTGACGGAAGCCCAACAGTTCCTGATACGAGTTTTAGGAAATTAGCTACATTCACTTATAGTCCGTGTTATGTACTTTGCTGACGGATTTATTGTGTTTAGCACATAGATAATTTTAATTTTTTAATATGAGTTATAGTTCTGAAGATGTCCCGTACTAGTAGAAACCGATCATCGCAGATTGTATGGACAGTGCACCTTAGACAATTGTATACAACTGTGTTCATGTATTACAACCCTCTAAGGTACAGTTGTACGTCTTTTCAATTTAATAATCTCTCTTCAGTAATTTTCCATTTGCTTACTTCCGTTGTTCTGCAGTATTTTAGAAATTATAACATTTTTCACATGGACTGTTATCAAACACTTGTATACAATGGTCGCATTTTTGCCTATTATGCCATACCCAAGTGCAGTTATAAGGACATGCACTGGTGACCAAAATTAAAGCAACAAACGGAAATTTTTCATGGTAGCACTTACTTTGCCACAAAATAGTATAAACAGGCGATAGTAAAGTACAAAAATGTAAAGAATACATAACGTAAACAACTGCAAACTTCCATAACGGTAGACAAAAATGTTCTTCGTTTTTTACAACTTGACAGATTTGCACACACATTCCGACACCTAGTTATTACGCTCAGTATAGAGTGTTACCACCTATGGCAGCAATGCAGGTCTGACAACTGCGGGGCATGCTGTGAATGATGTCATCAATCTCATGCTGGGCAAATAACGCTCATTCTTCTTGCAGAGCTGCTCGCAAGTCTTTGAGAGTGGTTGGTGTTGCAGTCCGTCTCTCTAGTGCATCCCAGACGTGCTCTGTGGAATTCAAATCGGGAGAGCGAGCAATGTCTTCCGTCTCCATGGAAACTTTCACCACCTGTGTTCTATGAGGTCGAACATTATCGTCCGTCAGTACGAAGTCGCGGTCCACAGCACCTCATAACAACCTCACATGAGGTCCCAAGATCTCGTCACGCTACGTAACTGCAGTGAAACCTTTCCAGTTCACCTGTATAATTTCAAGAGGAAGTGATCGAGTGGTCAACATAAGCCCCGCCCACAACATTATGGATCGTTCTCGATACTGGTTTCTTTCCACAATGTTTGTATTCCGAAATCGTGTTCCTCGTTGCCTCCAGATGAGGATCCGCAGAGAATCACTCTGAGGACGAAATCTGGACTCATCTGCGAAAAGAGCATTGGCTCACTGTTTGGCCTTCCAGGTGGCATATTGAAGACTCCGCCCTAAACGTTTCCTTCTGCGAAGACGTGTCAGAGGTACAAATACAGCAAGGTCTCCGTCCATAAAGGCCCTTGTGTCGAAGCCTTTTGTGCACCGTTTGCCACGATACAACGCGTCCAGTGAATATTGCGAGATCAGATTCCAGTAGACGTGCAACACTAAGCAGTACCGTCTTGTCTTTACAGCCAAATAATAGTACTCTCTTTATGATGTCACACGTGGTCGGCTCTGCCGTGGTCATCGGAACACAGTCTCGGTCTCTATAAACTGTTGCCACACACGAGAAACACAAGCACTATCCACATTAAGCCAGCGGGCCACGTCAGTTTGTTCTGTCTTGCTTCCATTCTTCCTAGATCTCCCACCGCAGAGAATCTCGTAGGCGTCTTCTCTGTGCCATGCTGCACCGCTGATTGCGTGCACAGCGATTGTGTATAAGGGACTACCCGGCGAGCAGTAACCTGTGTGATAGGTGCCCTGAAGTCATCGTCGGAATGCCATGTTCAGTACAGAACATGATAGTAGGGACTTCTGTTGACAATTTTTATGATGATATCTTGTATGAGACCCAGGACGCGGAAATAACAGTTTGTTGCTTTAAGTTTGGACACTATTGTAGATTGTTTCAAGGAACGATTATGAATTGACGCAGTTTACAATGAAGGAGTAAGAGATAATTTTTCTTGGAACAACTATTTTATTTTTATATTATACTTTGAGAAAAGAATGTATTCTTAAAGTTGAACTGGATTTTAGTCAATTTATGATTTTACAGCTGTCATGTGGGAATTGCATAATAGATCAAAAACGCGAAGTATGGTACCGGAATTTCCCCATAGATGGTGCTAGTCTTCAGTGTGGGGACAGTGAGACCGAGTCTGCAGCGCCATCTGCTTCCTCTAACGGGCTGAAGACGAATGTCAACTCACAGTAATGCAAGTTCCATACATCGGTATCTGTTTCAAACCCGTAAACATGCCGAGTTTTGTGCCTGCGAACTACGATTTGCGGACAGCATCGGTTTTCTGTTACCGTTTGAAGAAAACTGCTGCAGAATCGCGTCAAATGCTTGTCGAAGCTTGCGGCAAACATGCTCTTGGAAAAAAAACCAGTGTTTCCAGTTGTTCAAAAAAACCAAAAATGATGATTTTGACCTGAGAAACGACGAGCGCGGGAAACCACCGAAAAAAGTTCGAAGACAACGAATTGCAGGCCTTATTGGATGAAGATGATACTCAAACTCAATAGGAACTCACGGAATAATTCAATGTGAAGCAGAAAGCCGTCTCTCTTGGGTTGAAAGCTATTATAGGAAAGGCGCAGAAAGTGGGGAAACCGGTATCGCATGAACTGAATGAAAGACAGCAAGCAAAGCGAAAGACCACTTGTGAAATACTGCTCGCCAGATACGAGAGAGAGTCGTTTCACCATCTAAGGTGATGAAAAATTGATATATTTTGAGAATCGTAAGTGTCGTAAACCGTGGGTGAATTCAGGCAAACCATCGACATCCACTGCAAGACCAAATCGCTTTGGAAAGAAGACAATGCTCTGTGTTTGGTGGGATCAGAAGGGTGTCATCTATTATGAGCTGCTGAAACCTGATGAAACCGTTAACACAGGTCGCTACCAACAGCAAATGGTCGATTTAAATCGACCATTACGTGAAAATCTAACAGAATATGGAAAAACGTAACACGAAGTCATACTACTCCATGATAACGGCCCATCACACACAGCAAAACGAGTCAGGGAAGCTATCGAGGCGTTCAGTTGGGAAATACTGGGGCATGCAACTTATTCTTCAGACTTGGCTCCGTCCGATTATCATCTATTTGCATCACTGGGACACGCTCTCGCTGAATAACGCTTACAGACAAAGCGAAGCGGGCCCCGCGTCTAAACCCAAATCCCAAAGATATTGCAGGTTTACTGAGATCGATTGTCAGAAAAGCAAAGATATGTTTATTCTCTGCCCATCGATAAATCAACGGAAATATTCAAAATGATGATAGTTTGCGAATGGATTGCCACCTTCCTAAATACTGGTGTCTATTGTATTTTTGCTCTGCACTTTTTTCAGATATAACAAAAAGGTTACTCCCCTGAATGTGTCTCACGCAGGTCTGTTATTCTGTCTCCATAATTAAATTTAAATAAGCCAAGCTGATACTTCTATATCGGTTATCAATAAAATTGCGAAGGTGCATTCGTCTTTGTTTTATGAGACCCTGACCACTGTTCATTTAAGTGAAAAGAGTTTACAAACATCTTTAAAGATTGAAAAGTCTTTTATGTGAACAAATTGAAAGCGTTACCCTAGATGCAAATAAAATGACAAAAAGATCAAGTAAACTGTTCAACAAGACTAATGAGCTCGCTGGTGCCTTGAAACAATAATTCTCCTTGCAAAAACCTCTTCTCTCACCGCTGACAGCTAGCTTCCCAATTTCTATGTTTAGCGCGTAAATCCTACGCAGGCATTTCTTTTATGGAGGCCTTTCCTCAGTGTGAGAAATGTTTAATTTTTTCTTGGCCGAGAGTATTTCTTTCCTTTTATTTAAGCTTCGCGTATTGTGCATTTGTTTAGCAGCTTCTTTCTGAGTGAGCGCTCATTGTATGTGGACATGTGAGTGTATTGTGGTTTTTTAATGTATGTTCCTCTACACCTGCTTGATGTTTGTTTGCAGCACAATTACACCTACGAACGCTGGCGCATTGTAGTGTTCAAAGCAACAGAAATATTACACACTAGAAAGGAACAATGTTTTCACAGATTGCATTTTTTTCCACTGGGATATAAGACAAGAAGTGTCTGTCGCAGTTGTTAGATCGGTGTCTGCTGCTACAATGGCAGGTTATCAAGATTTAAGTTGGTCTGAATGTCTACATCTACATCTAGATGGATACTTTGCAAATCAAACAAATCACATTTAAATATTGGCAGAGGGTTCATATTCTCGGAATCGTTATCGATAAGAAGCGAAAACCGTACAAATTCTCGATTACACAATTCTGTGTTGTTCCAATCTCGTTTAGCGCGACGAAAGAACGAACACCTATATTTGATTTCCCTTATTTTATCATGGTGATCGTTTCTACCAAGGTAAGTCGGTGTCAACAAAATATTTTCGCATTCGGAGCAGAAAGCTGGTGATTGGAATTTCGTGAGAAGATTCTGCTGCAACGAAGAAAGGCTTTGTTTTAATGATGTACACCCCAAATCCTGCATCATTTCAGTGACACTCTCTCCCCTATTTCGCAATAATACAAAACGTGCTGCCCTTCTTTGAACTTTTTCGACGGTGGTGTAGTCGGCGCACGAGCGATGGGACACATCACGAGTGTGTCCGCAGGTAACGTAGAACGTGCACCGGCAGCCTCTTCTCACAATGCGCCCCACTTGCTGCCCTATGGTTTTAGCGTGGGACGACATATGTAGCGCACTTCTTAAAGACCCTACATAAAATAAGAACTATCTTGTTCTGATACTGCTGTGCGGGTCCTCTTACAATAGTAAAAGACGTAGATGATATTATTTTTATTTTGTGTGGTATTATTTGGCTGCATTTCTCAGCATACATCTGTGTATGAACTATGCCATGAATCACCTCTCAAACGCGGCGCTGACTAGCGTCAAATTCTCACTGCATCTCAGTTAAATGTGTGGCACTCAAGATGGCAAAATCGCTAGCACTTAAAAATGATCCAATGGTACCGCCCGTCCACCGTGTCATCCTCGCCTATAGGCGTCACTAACTGCGGATATGGAGGGACACACACCGCTTTCTGTGCCGTCAGCTTTCATAACCACAGCCGCTACTTCTCAGTCAGGTAGCTCCTCAACTGGCCTCACAAGGGCTGAGGGCACCACGTTCGCCAACAGCGCTTGGTAAATGCGGACAGTCGCCCATCCAAATGTTAGCCAAGCCCGAGAGTGTTTAACTTCGGTGATCTGATGGGAATCGCTGTTTGTACCATATTTTGAGACTAGCAGACTCACCATAACCTTTATGGTACTTCCCGTCGATCTAAAATCATGAAATTAGGAAGTAAGCTAGGTTCCACATTACAGTTAAAGTATAAAATTCGTAAATTGTTAATTTCTAATCACATCACAGATTTTTTTCACTTCTTATGCAACTGTCAATCAGTCCGTCGGTTAACACTCCTTTCCGTGAAGAATGGTAGATGTATAAAGCCGAAATTTATGTTTCGTACGAATGTCTATGATTCCTAGACGCCGGCCGCGGTGGTCTAGCGGATCTGGCGCTGCAGTCCGGAACCGTGGGACTGCTACGGTCGCAGGCTCGAATCCTGCCTCGGGCATGGGTGTGTGTGATGTCCTTAGGTTAGTTGGGTTTAAGTAGTTCTAAGTTCTAGGGGACTTATGACCTAAGATGTTGAGTCCCATAGTGCTCAGAGCCATTTTTTGATTCCTAGGCGGTGTGCAAAAATTTAAGCTCCTGCATCAATGCAGTCAACATATACTGCCATTTGTCACATATTTTGATATCTTCTCGAAATCGTTATCGATAAGAAGCGAAAACCGTACAAATTCTCGATTACCGGGATGGATGAAACATCTATAAACATATTTAAGTTTCTACGCAAAACCTATTGTCACTTCTCCGGATTTTTATAAATCATTAACATTATGAGCCGTGGAGCTCAACATGATCTAGATTAATGTACTTGAATGAAATATACTGAAAGTTTGCTTTTTTGCTACATTTCTTCTGTTCTGTGGCAGCTCCGTAGCTGAGTGGTCAGTGTTGATGGCTGCTCTGTGGAGGATTCTTCCTTGGTGGCAGGACTGGTACAGGGTGCAATCAGCCTCGTGCTGCCAACTGAAGTGCTACTTGATCGAGTTGTAGCGGCTCCACGGTCTGGAAAGTCGGCAAAGCGGCCGAGAGAGTGGCCCCTCCATACCTCGTCTATATCACGCCGCAAGGGAGAGGGTGACAAGGCGGCCGGCAGACATCCACTAGACCTTCACAGCCTGGATGAGAGGCTCGTAATGTGTCTAACATGTTTCCCTACAGCGACAAATATAAAACATGTTATATTTAAAATTGAAATACTGATTATTGCATGGATACGAATCTCAAATTTTCACTCATCTTTTTTTAAAGTAGAGGTGTTCTTGGCGATGTTAATAAATTGTGTTGAATACCATATACAGGGTGTTCCACAGCTCATGTTACACACTTCTAAAAGTTATAGGGGGGACTCAGAGGTAAAGTTTTACGCAGGAACCCATGTCCGAAAACACACCGAACGACGCTACAGAGCGTCAAAGATACAGACTCCGGCGTCTGTAAAAGTATGTATACATAGAGTGATTCCTTGATGAAGTTAGAAACTTTCAAGGATGATGGAGAAGGATAAATGTTTAGATTTGAGGGACGGGTCGCTGTACCGGAAACGAACGAGTCGAAAATTATACGCGAAAACCGTTCTGATACCTCTTGCAGCGGAATGCATGTACCTGTTCTGTTGTTGCTAAGATTGTAGGGCAGCCTACTTCCAGTGCTGGTAAATGGACCAAAAAAGAAAGAGTCTCGTACATATGGACACAAAAATGAGTACATAAGGAGCTATGAGCATATATTCGCTAGATGAGATGTGTTTCACACTAGCCAAGATGAACAATTGCTCTTAGCTCCTCAGGTTTGCGTTTTAGAACCCACGTTTACTGTCCATTTTTTCTTCTCTTGGTCCATACTAATACCGCCGAAAGTTTGAAACCCTGAATTATAGCATCAACACTACTGATACATGTATTCCACAGTCGAATGTATCAGAACGACTTTCACTTGTAACTTTCGATTTGTTCGTTTCCGAACTAGGGACCCTTCCCTCAAATTGATACGTTTGTGTGTCTCCATCATCCTTGAAAATCTGTAGTATAATCACGGAATCACCCCGTATGAATTTCACTGACGCCGGTGCCTATAGCTTCAACGCTATGTAGCGTCGTTGAATGACGTTCCCGGAGAGGAATTTTTATATCAAACTTGGTTTACTAAGTCCCCTCTACAGCCTCTATATGTGTGTAACATGAATTGTGAAACATAGTATACTGTTCAGTTCTTTTGATTTTTAACCTCTTTATTTCATTTAACCATGCATTTCAAATTAAAATGTTGTACAGTTAGACAAGAAACGTTCAATAATATATTTCAGGCTCTTTTTGTTCGGAAACTGCTCTAAAATGCTACATTTAGCGGTTAGTTACCCCAAAATTTCCCCAGGAATGATGCACACCACACGTTCAGCAGGCTGGTCTGCAGATTCTAACTACGACACTGACGCAAACGGCGTTGAAGTTTTAATTAGCTCTCTCCACTGATGGTTCGACCTTGTGGCATGGGCTAGTCGTGCTGAATGGCGTTAAAATAGAGAAACACAATGGGCATAACCATTGCATTTGGCCGCACTTGTCGAGCTTATTTCTGTTCTGGCGATTCAAAATGCTTCCATTAGGACGACTGAGCCTTAGTTTCGACGCCATATCCGTAAAGCCATGTTTTGCCAACTATTATAACAAGTTCCGGTAGTTCTGCAGTCTTATTGACTTCATCAAGAGACTTCTGATCAAACAGCATTCACCACTGTTTCTGTTAGAAACTCAACAGTTTTAGAAAAAAATACTTGCTGTTACACGTTTTACACAGAAAACATAAAAAAAGTGACACGGCACGAGTGACGAGTGAACAGAGAGCTAACATTATCAACAAATTTTCTGATAACATTCAGCGGTCGTTCGTAATCACGTCCTCCACTTTTCTGCACGATTTCATCGGACGATGATGGGATGGAGCGTGCAAGTCGCTCGTCATCGTGAACACCTCCACGGCTCGAAGTGCTTATACCACCCGTACATCCCTGTTTTATTTTCAGCTGAATCATCGAAACCTCAGGCTGTGAAGAACTGTGCAAAGATAGTGTCTTACTGAACTTTAGAGCGCGTGAAGACCCGAAATGATACTTAAGAGACTGATTTGATCCATTATAAACAAACTTAAGAGACTGCTTGATTGAAGAATACTCGTATATCTCCCAGAACAAAGAATGATGTACTAGTTGACGCGAGTACTTCGTTGAGGATCGGATAAGTGCTGGCATTTTAGATAGCAGCAAATTGTATACTTATATTGCCTACTGACTACCGATTTCGGTACACAGTACCATCCTAAGGCTATCCTGTGACCACAAAATATGATTGTATAGTTAGCAAAGTAGTGTAAGAGCAATTTACGAAATATTATCCTTTATGACAGCAGACATATGGTATATAGTGAACTTCAAAATGCATAGATAGCCTCTTATCCCCGCCACTCAGTCATCACACTTGCTTCCCAAATACGTGTGTCCAATACTAAAGGAAAAGGATATGTTGAGCTTTAAACGCATATAAATTGCGACCAGCAGTGGTAGAGAGCCCCCAATGTACAGAGTTAATTTTATTTATTATTATTATTATTATTATTGTTATTATTACGTCTTAAAAATCACAGTGTAAAAGATATCTAAATATAGCATAAAATTTGTACATTAGAAACTACATAAAGAATGGTCCCCATTGCAATAAAATATTAAAAGCAAATTCGCAAATATGTTTAAACAAATTTCCATTTTACCCTTATAGACTGTTTATACCACTGAAGGACGTCGATTTGATTACAAATCTTTAAATTAAGCGAGTGTTGTAATAATAGCGTTAAATAATGATTTAATCATTTAGTTGTTGTTGAAAAGAAATGAAGCCTCCAAAGGGAATAGTGACGTACTGCGGCTACGTATTACTTTGCAACCATCTGTTGACGATCTTTGGCCACATCCCCAGTTTCATGTTTGTCCAAGCAGTGTGCGTGTGTACGCTGGGGCTCTCAGCGGCGCTGTAACATGATTTCTTCACGCCGAGTCGCGGTTCACCGACAAGCCACGGCTGCGGTAACCTTCGCATATAGGTAATGTGCATTTATGAAAGGCTGCATATAACGGCTTTTATATAAGGCGGCCACATAGGACCAGAAACAAACGTGCAGTGCTGTGTACATTATCCGATTGTGCCACTACAATACACTTATTATGTTTTGAACCTGGCGGTGCCATATGTCTACAGGTAATGAAACGATTATAAGTCCATAGTTATTTTACGCATTCCCAAATTAAAACGGTAGGCCAATTTCATTAAAATATCGTGGTGATACGGCCCCTATCAAGCTGAAATAATTTTTTTAACTATTTAAAACATAGTAAGCATTTGCATATATTAAACTAAGCACTGGGTGCAGTGGTTACTTGGAGCTTGCAGAGGATAGAGCAGCAAGGAGGCAGTATCAAACCAGTCTCTGGACTGAAGACAACGACAACGACAACAACAACTATAGATTTGCACACAGTAATATTGTGTGTGTTGCATCACGAGGGGAGGGGAGGGGGGGCAGGGTTAGGGGAAAGGGTCACAAGAGGGGAATGTAAACAAAGGAATGAAAAACTAATAACACTTCACAAGTTCAAAGGTAAAAGATGGTAGGGCGGCAGATTGAACTTAAAAAGGAAAAAAAAAAGTCAGTAAACTGTAGATCGAAAGAGTATGCATACAACCTTATATCCATTTTATAGACAGTTCTAGGAATTGCTCCTCCCTCAGGTCTGTCTGATCGTTAAATAACTTACCCAGTTTCGTGTGACAGTAAATTTCCGCTTCCTTCAAGATGTTCATCAGTGTTCAAAATTTCAAGATTATTTCCTATGTCTTGTATTGTATGCTTATTTTGAATAAGACGTTACGGAAGATAAATCTTTTAGTTGCCCTTGCAGTATGTTCTTTGAACAAGGTCAGAAAGTTGCGACCTGTCTCTCCAGTATAAAAACTATTGCACTGACTACAGGAAATTTTGTGAACACCTGAATTTCGTCAGTCAACGCTATTGAAAAGTATGTTACGCAATCAACTTCTACATTTGAAGCTTATCTTAACCTTTATCTTTCGAAACAAACTTTGTTTTATCCGAGATGTCACCCATGAATATCAAGCTTACGTATTTTGTTTCTTGGACCCAAATCTTGGTTAATCTTGTTTTCGTTCAATTTCCTCAGTCCTGTAACCACTACCCATAGCGATTTGCTTTACGCTGTGCGCCTCCTTAGCTTTCTCATGGTTAGCAAGATGCAATTTCAAAATTCTGTGGAGCATAGATTGAAAGAACACCGTTTTCTGTTCTTATGGATGGTTCGAACTAACACTTAAAATTGCGTCGATGACTTTCTAAAAATTCCCGGAGTATGTTTGCTGTGGTCTTCCTTTACGTATAAACCAAAAAAGTTCATAGCCTGCCCCCCCTCCCCCACCCCCCACCCTTCCTTCTTCGTATTCCACAGTAAAATTTAGTTTCGTATAGATGTTGTTAAAGCTTATTAGCATACGATCCGTTTCTTCCCGATCACCTCTAAACTACAAAATCGTGTCTTCAGCATTGTTGTTGTTGTGGTCTTCAGTCCTGAGACTGGTTTGATGCAGCTCTCCATGCTACTCTATCCTGTGCAAGCCTCTTCATCTCCCAGTACCTACTGCAACCTACATCCTTCTGAATCTGCGTAGTGTATGCATCTCTTGGTCTCCCCCTACGATTTTTACCCTCCACGCTGCCCTCCAATACTAAATTGGTGATCCCTTGATGCCTCAGAACATGTCCTACCAACCGATCCCTTCTTCTGGTCAAGTTGTGCCACAAACTCCTCTTCTCCCCAATCCTATTCAGTACCTCCTCATTAGTTATGTGATCTACCCATCTAATCTTCAGCATTCTTCTGTAGCACCACATTTCGAAAGCTTCTATTCTCTTCTTGTCCAAACTATTTATCGTCCATGTTTCACTTCCATACATACCCTGTATAATAAATGCGCTTGCTTTTACGTCAGGGAATATTTTAAAAAATCTGCTCTCTACTTCTGTAACAAAAATGTCAGCAACGGTCGCAGTTAGTGGGCTTCCCATGACCAATCCGTCATTTTATGGTATATCTTTGTATCAAATTTGAAGTACTGAATGTCGATCCTAGTTCCAGGAGTTTGATAAGCTCTGTATTTGTACCCATTCCCAGCGTCATCTGTTTTAACAAGTTTGCTTTTATAGTGTTGGTAGTCACGATTTAACGCTCTTATTGCGACTACACGTGCTTAATTTAAAGATTGATGGTCAGATCGATGTTTTATATTGGTATAAACAGTCTATAACGGTAAAATGTAAACTTGACTAAACACATTTGCCATTTTGCTTTAATCTTTTATTACAGTGGGTACCATTTTACGTAATTTATTAAGTCGACATTTTATGCTATTTTTAGACATGTTACACTGTAATTTATTTAATAGAATAATGATAAGTAAATAAATAAAATAAACTCTGTATATAGAGGGCACTCCTGTCACTGCTGTTCGCAATTTACAGCTACTTGAAGATCAACATAATCTTTCATTTAGTGTCTGACACACCTACTTTGGGTAGGAAGAGTGCTAGAGATAAGATTGCGTGCCAGCAGTAAGAGGTTATCTACACATTTTAAAGTTCACTATATGCCGTACTTCTGCTGTCATAAGGGATAACATTTTTGTAAATTGCTCTTGCACTACTGTGCTGACAATTTAATTGTATTTTCTTATCATGGAATGGCCTGAGAATAGTGCTGTGTACCGAAACTGATAGGTGGTGTGCAAAATAAGTACTGTACCGCTCGCTGTTTCACCGGTAATATGTCGGGAATATATAATATTCCGACTACATGGAAATGTAAGATTTACCTAGCAGCAACTGTACTGTTTCGGCGTCGGATAAGTTTGAAAACCACGAACTTGACAGCACCAATGTGAGACATGGTACAATTATTTATTAATATACGATACAAGGCTTGAAGATGCGTGACGGTAATACAATCACTGTGTAACAATACAACTTATTCATGAAACGTCCAATTAAGAGAGACTATGCTGGTATACTGTTCATCGAAGTAAACTTTGAACTGTCGATATTCCACTCCTATATGAAACTAAAGCTAAAATAAAATTTTTCGTCGTCCCCCCTTTCGTCTGCAACAAGTGTATTCATACATAGATCATAGTATTCAGTAAGAGCAATATGTTGTAGATACGGCAGATTGACACAATGACAAATATTATTCAAGAAATATGTCCAATGTGTACCACCCAGCAAGAATAACTGGTCCTACGTGCAGGACTTGATAAAGCAACTTAATGTAAGAAATATTTGTTAGCACTTGATATAAATATTGACCGTTAGCGGGCACAACAGTAGAAGCGGCATCACTTATGCAGCTGTGAATGACTCGTATTGCCACGTCAGCCGGGTGCCGCAACTCGGAACGCCGGCGCACAGGCAACCCGCAATACATATCGTCTACGTATTCCTATTCGATGTATAAGCACTTCATTACGGTGAAATATTCACTGCATTTATCGCACTTCTACCTTGTACAGAAGATATTACCAATGTGGCTCGTTGGTCTAGGGGTATGATTCTCGCTTCGGGTGCGAGAGGTCCCGGGTTCAAATCCCGGACGAGCCCACCATTTTTATCTTACCATAATCATACCTCTAAACCAAATCATTTATGTGATTGAGAATTCCTATGATAAAGATGAGTAGTTTGCAAATATTATTAAATTTTGGAATTCCAACGTGAATTGGATATGTGCTTTATCTTCCAACTGTCCCAATTAGTCTGATCAGTGTGTAATGAAATGCGTTATGTAGTAAAATAAAGTAAATGCCAGCTAAGGTATAAGCGTGTAACGTAACATATCTGAAAGGCCAAGATGTAGTTTCAGTATACGCCATAAATCAAGGTAGATGTTCTAACAACTTACTACATTTAAGGCACCAAAAGAAACAATAAAAATTTCGGAATGAAAGGAAAACATATTAATTTCTGACGATATTCGAAGGGCAGTTACATAGCTTTCAAAGACCTCGAGCTGTATATAGCGAGTGAAATGTTTCATGCTGTGCCATTGACAAGACTGCAATGTGAAACAGAACTTATTCATTCCGTTGAGATCACTAGATGAAGTTACCAATTAGGTTCAAACTATAAAATTAGATTATTCGCCCGAAAAATTGAAATATTCACATTTCTAGTTTCCGTGGCCGCACGGAAATAGGTTAAATTTTCTATGGTGACGTTAGACATCGAAAGAGCGACACGCACACACAGAGAGAAGCTAATATGGGAGATGGATAACGGAGTGATGAAAGGTATATTAGTTGAAGCGACACTTTAATGATGCTGAGGGAGAGGAAATGGACTTTGAAGCTCTTTATTAACTACGTACATGAGCGGGGTAACTGCCCAAGAGGACAGTAACGGACACCATAAATACGACCTTCGTAGACATCCATTGCAGTGCCCAGTAGCTACGAAATCCTTTAAGAAAACACGTAATTTTCCTGTATACTGTAAATGGGCACAATAGGAACTCTGTAATTTTGAATATCACGGAGAAGGTACGTTTCTGTAGTTTTCGTTCGCGATGGTTCGATGAAATCTTCGTGTAAAGTGCACCGCGTTTCAGCCGATTTTTGCATCTCAGCGTTTGGAAAATTCACATGGGAAGGAAAGTTGACATCTGTCACAGAGGTTGCCCAGAAATACGTAACTAACCAAACAGGGGCTACCATTAAAGACAACTGTTTGAGACAAGGATACGAATAAAGCTCCCGCTGCACACAGAGATTGTATGTTAAGATACACGCTTACAAGGTGCAATAACTGTTTCAAAAGAACGCCAAGGCACAAGTTTCGGAAAGCACACAATTATAATGTCACGTTAGAAAAGTAGACCAAGACTTTGTCCTTTTTTCAATGTTTACTCAACCAGAAGTTACTTTGGCGTTTGAATACACTTTTTCTTTTTAAAGAAACACATCACAATAGGCTGAACTATCACGTCACAATATAGTGCTATTCAAAGCTACATAGTTTCTCTCTATTATCCAAGACTACAATATCAGTATGTCAGAAGTGGAATCAGTAGTAGGATAAGCAGGAGGTAGCCGTCAATCCATTGTCAGGTTACTAGAAAAATACTCAGTCTACGTAACAAACATCGAAATCGAAGGAAAACTGAAAAAGGTTTTGACTCCCTCAGTTGTAAAAAAAGGAGAATCAAAATATTGTAATATATATGCAAATAAAAGAAAACGCAGTCCATCCACCGTTTGTTGTTTTTCCCGAAAAGCGGTAAGTGGTTGACTAGTAGAAAAGATCACCAGTATTCTCCTACAGATTCTAATTTTTTCAAACTGTGCTCAAAAATCATGTTGTAATCGGGGATCATGCCACTATTTGGAAATTACAAATAGGCAGTGCGAAAGAGTGAGAAGTGAGGTTGAAGAATGTATTTTAGTGTTAATTTGTCCGTTCTCAAGGGCTACAAGCAGATAAATTAAAATTCGACACAGGAAGCTCATCAGCTGCTTTCTATTTTTGTGTTAATTGTGAATGAACCGTTAAGTCTCTTCCCTATATTACGTCACAGATTCGTTGTGACTCGTCCGGTTTTTAATCTGTTAAAGCAAACGGAGCATTGTATGTCCGAAGACGACAGTGAGAAACTACCATGTACACCGTATACAGCAGGTCTTGCACACTGCATGTACACACTTATCTAATAGGCCACACCGTATGGTAACAGATACATTATTATCTCAGCAATGCAATACCAATTCTTACACCATGTGTTTGTTGCTCGTTATTACGATAGCGCTGATCGCTTTTCTCATTCTCGATAATAACGCAATTTCTCAAAGAAATGTAAATATTACGAATAAAAACTACATGTTCTTTAAAAAAAGTTGATTTAAAAATGATGAATTTTAACACTAGTGCAATGACTGATACTTCTGTTTATTACACGGTTATTAGTAAAAATTGAGAACACCTATTTTAACCGAGAGCGGAGAAATACCGAAAAATCCAGGATATTCAGAACTAAAATTCCTGTATCGGTTTTAACCGGTCTGTTTTTCCCAGCCCTACCATAAAGTTTTATAGATGACGATCTATGACAGGTCTTACGACAGTATGCAACACTGCTGCTGGCTCGAGTGTTTCGGAGCATACCGTGCAGCGCACGTCGTGCAACATCGTGTCCAGCAGCAGACAACCCCTACGTGTTCCCATGTTGACCCAACGAAGCCGTCAATTACGAATTAAACGGGCACGGGATCATCGAGACTGGACCGTGAATCAGTGGAAACTCGTCGCCTGCTCGGATGAATTGCGACACTTGTTGCACACGGCGAATGGTTGTGTCGTGATACTCCGTGATCCAGGCGGGCTGTTTCTCGAAACATGCACCACGCAACGCATGCAGTCAGTATTATGCTACGGCAACAAAACATGGAGTTCTGTGGGAACTGGGGTGGTAATCGAAGTCTTCTTCACCGCTGTAGATTCTGTGAGCCGATTCTGGACCACCTGCGTCCCTTAACGCTTGATGTTTCCTCCGGCGGCGATAACATCTTCCACCTCGATAACTGTCTGTTTCACAAGGCCAGCACCGTGCTACAGTAGCTTCAGAAGAACTGGAGTGGAGTCAGGTAGTCGCCCATCAAATTCGCCTGATCTGTATCCGATGCAGCACATCTGAGATACCTGTGGGACCCCAACTCGGTAACCACTGAGCACTGGGCAGTAATTTGCAGGAATTTCGGTTCATGTGAGTAGACATCTGTGCCACGTACCTCTAGAAACCTACTTCGGACGTGTCGAATTTGCGCCGCCCAGAACTGTTGTTGTACTGCGTTCCTTAGCTGCAGGTGGTCGAACTGATTTGACATCAGTATAGCGTATTAACGCCTTTTGTGAGTAACTCTACTACATCTACATCTACATTTATACTCCGCAAGCCACCCAACGGTGTGTGGCGGAGGGCACTTTACGTGCCACTGTCATTACCTCCCTTTCCTGTTCCAGTCGCGTATGGTTCGCGGGAAGAACGACTGTCTGAAAGCCTCCGTGCGCGCTCTAATCTCTCTAATTTTACATTCGTGATCTCCTCGGGAGGTATAAGTAGGGGGAAGCAATATATTCGATACCTCATCCAGAAACGCACCCTGTAGAAACCTGGCGAGCAAGCTACACCGCGATGTAGAGCGCCTCTCTTGCAGAGTCTGCCACTTGAGTTTATTAAACATCTCCATAACGCTATCACGGTTACCAAATAACCCTGTGACGAAACGCGCCGCTCTTCTTTGGATCTTCTCTATCTCCTCCGTCAACCCGATCTGGTACGGATCCCACACTGATGAGCAATACTCCAGGATAGGTCGAACGAGTGTTTTGTAAGCCACCTCCTTTGTTGATGGACTACATTTTCTAAGCACTCTCCCAATGAATCTCAACCTGGTACCCGCCTTACCAACAATTAATTTTATATGATCATTCCACTTCAAATCGTTCCGCACGCATACTCCCAGATATTTTACAGAAGTAACTGCTACCAGTGTTTGTTCCGCTATCATATAATCATACAATAAAGGATCCTTCTTTCTATGTATTCGCAACACATTACATTTGTCTATGTTAAGGGACGGTTGCCACTCCCTGCACCAAGTGCCTATCCGCTGCAGATCTTCCTGCATTTCGCTACAATTTTCTAATGCTGCAACTTCTCTGTATACTACAGCATCATCCGCGAAAAGCCGCATGGAACTTCCGACACTATCTACTAGGTCATTTATATATATTGTGAAAAGCAATGGTCCCATAACACTCCCCTGTGGCACGCCAGAGGTTACTTTAACGTCTGTAGACGTCTCTCCATTGATAACAACATGCTGTGTTCTGTTTGCTAAAAACTCTTCAATCCAGCCACACAGCTGGTCTGATATTCCGTAGGCTCTTACTTTATCAGGCGACAGTGCGGAACTGTATCGAACGCCTTCCGGAAGTCAAGAAAAATAGCATCTACCTGGGAGCCTGTATCTAATATTTTCTGGGTCTCATGAACAAATAAAGCGAGTTGGGTCTCACACGATCGCTGTTTCCGGAATCCATGTTGATTCCTACATAGTAGATTCTGGGTTTCCAAAAACGACATGATACTCGAGCAAAAAACATGTTCTAAAATTCTACAACAGATCGACGTCAGAGATATAGGTCTATAGTTTTGCGCATCTGCTGGACGACCCTTCTTGAAGACTGGGACTACCTGTGCTCTTTTCCAATCATTTGGAACCCTCCGTTCCTCTAGAGACTTGCGGTACACGGCTGTTAGAAGGGGGGCAAGTTCTTTCGCGTACTCTGTGTAGAATCGAATTGGTATCCCGTCAGGTACAGTGGACTTTCCTCTGTTGAGTGATTCCAGTTGCTTTTCTATTCCTTGGACACACAACTAACACACATATTCTTATAAAACGAACATTCATACTAATTAAGTACTATTATAGAGCAATTTGCTGAGTAGAGATCATGAACGTTGGAAAATTACTGTTATAAACGCTCCTTACGATATTTATTCTTTGCCTTTATTCCACGGTTAACTCTTGATACATCCGTGTCAGCTTGGTCTTGTTTTGGATTGACGTAAATTCAGATTGAGTTCTATCTGGAGAAAGAATGAATTGTGAACCAAGTTGTACATTAAAGTGTCGAAAGAAGTTCTCAGAAGACGAATGAAGAATTATGCCAACGATGTCTATGGAATTATTGGGATACAAGAATTGAAAGAACAATAAATAACTTTATTGATCGATTGCTGGAGAGACTAAATTTCAGTTCTACTCCTACTTATTTCACTAATTAGTCACAAAGGTTCCAGATCGATGGCATGGGCGTGATAGGGAGTCGCCAATTCGGCGGACGAGCCTGCAGTAAATCATCAATTGTATTTAACAAGACCGCTACGAAATGACGACTTTCGTCTCGGGACACACCTTGCACCGAGTGTAATCCGCCGACCCTAACTATTTTTTTTAATTTTTTATTCCAGGAACATCGAGAGAAGGAACATTCCCTTCTTTGTAGATTTGAAATTGGCGTAATCACTGTAAGAGTAGTGCAAGTAGAATATTTTAGCAATTCGGAAATGATCTAAGACCATAAAACGAAAGCTTATCGGCAACGAGAGCCGGATGTGTATCCATTTGACGTACGTCTTTACAGTTAATACCTGTTACGCCCAGAGCACAGATACTAATGACATTTGCGGAAGATAATAGTTGCTGCTGAACAGTTAATACTGAACACACTTTAGATTCCTGTCAACAGGATAAAGCTTGACTACTAAATTACATACACTAAATATACCGTAATGTTATTAATTTATTGAGATAAGAAGTCAGTAAAAACATAGACACAGAAAGGAATAATATTAAGCTCAATATCATCGAAATAGTCACAGAACCACTTGATAAAAGAAAAATAGATGGGAAAAGACGACTCAGAATTTGGTACACAGAAATTAAAGAAGCCATTAAGGAAAAACATTTCGCTTGTTTGAAGTTTTTACAAAAGAAAATCAGAGATTTGGGAAGCACACAGAATAAAAAGGAACACTGCGAGACACACAGTGCGCAAAGCACAAAAAGAGACGGTCGGCAATAATGTGCATGCAAAGCCATGAAAGCCCTGAACAAGGAAGAAGAAGACATTACTTCAGTAAATTTATTCTATGAATAATGGATTAATCTTTATATAGACTTACGGTGTACACGAAAGGCCGAAGATTATACGACTTTCTCTAGTGTAAGTGCAATGAAGCAATACTGCATACACAAATACTACGAAAAGGGCTATAACAGGCTTTGAAAGGCGCGAAGAATAGGATGGAATAAATGCCGAGCTAATTAAGTATGGAGGATTACCACTAGATAAAAGACTTTCATAATTAATAAAAGAATGTTGGAGGAACAGTAAGATAATAGACCTTTGGTACACAGCAGAAATAATCTTCTCTTCAAGAAAGGGAAACGTCATGTACAGACGTTCAGTTGATTATAAAGAGTATTACAGAACACAAAGAATTCGATGTAGAAACTCGTATAGCCTTTACAGACCCAGAGAAAGCTTTTGACCGTGTGAGCGTTGATAGCTGATGGACGATTGCCCTCATGTGGGCATCCTTACCACCTAATAGAGGTAGTGAAAGGCTTTTACAAAAATACATGAGTTGTAATAAACACAGTAAGGAATGATTTAAAGGAAGAATGTATTAACCAGAGCGTAAGACAAAGGTGAGAACTACCACTTACACTTTTTAATATGTACACTGACTTCATGAAAGTGTAAAGTAAACAAAGGAATTAAGATACCGAATAATGAATACCTGAATATGCTTTTCTTTGCTGATAATACTGTTATTATTCAAACACACGAAAATGACAGGCAAAGATCGGTATGCCACTTGAACGAAATATGCAAGAAATAAAACTTCAAAGTTTCCAATAATGATACAAAAATAAAAGCATTTCGAGGAAGATATCCACCGAGGTCAAAAATTGTTTGAGATGATTCAACTTTAGAACAAGTCCAGCAGATTTCTTATGTAGGCTGTAGTTAATTTTGACTTTAAATCTGATACTAAAAGTACTCAAATTTCAAGCATTTTGTGATACCATTAGCATAACATTGGACCATAAAGTACAAAAAGAGACCATCATAAAATTTGGCAGTTGCTGTGTTATCCTGTCGAAGCAAAAGCTTGATTACCATAAAAGAAACAAGAAAGTAAAATTCAAACAACAGAGATGGAAACAATAAAGTAAAATTCGAACCATCGAGAAGCAGATACCTGCAAAAGAAGAGACATGATTAAAAATGAAGATACTTGAGCGGAATTAAATATTTTCGACATGAATGAGAAAAATCAAAAATATCGTGAAAATTGAAGCCATCTCGTGAGAATGCCACGTCACATAATTCCACAAAGATCCTTTGTTATAAGCCGAATGGGAAAAGAGATACTGAAAGTCCTCGGAAAATATGAGAATGATTTTTTGTGTGTTCGGACCAGGCAATACCCTAATTGTTGAGAAGAAGAAGAAGAAGAAGAAGAAGAAGAAGAAGATGATGATGATGATGATGATGATGATGAAACAGCAGCACAGCAAGACTTGTGGTACTGTAATGTGCACTGTATTAGTAATGAAATCTATAGACCACATGATTCTCTTTTTCCTAATGTCAGACGGCATGATTGCACTTTTAACAGGTCCTGTAGATCAGTAATTGTGAAGTAAGCAGCTTAGTCGGACAAGACCGCGTCGCTACGTCCGAACTGTTCGCTTACCGGACGAACTTCGGCACGGTCGTCGCTGACTGGCTATCGTTTTATGGCCGTCGCTCCACAACTGTGCATTTGCGACCCACAGTTGTCTGGAAAGTTTTGCTCTATTCGACGACCCTTGCTCTGTTCTGACCTTATTACCAGATTGTTTTCCTCGAAGCTGTATAGTGTTTGATGAGATCTGAGATGAGAGATGTACAGTTGACGGGCAATTGACGAAAAAATTATTTTACTACGAAGTGTGTGTCATAAATCAAAATCAGTAAAATCAATTTTGTCTTGGTGCCAGTGCTATTACTTTCGTTATAAAAAAAAAAAAAACTGTCGTCACATTTTCGGAAAGTTCAGGCTGTGCCCACATGCGGTGACTCGATAACAATTACACCGAGTCGTAAGCAACTGGTTGCTACACAGAGTAATATCGGTTGCTTTGTGTGCTAAGGTCCGTAACAAAATTGTGAAGACCCTTAGCCGCACCGCACTGCCAACTGGAACCGCAAACATTTGGGGTGTACGCATACTGTTTTATTAGTGGAACGTACTGGCAGTTAGTTGACAGATAGTTACAGGCGGACATTCGCAGCACTGGTTTACGAACTTGCACCGGGTCTGTGATGAGACCATATCTATCTTTAATCTCTAAAAGTCCGCACAAGTTCTTGCAATACAATTACAGCATTGCTATACATCTCGTACGTTGTTTTTCCACATAATACCGTTTATCTCTTCTTTTTCACCTACTCGTTCTCCATTTAATGTAATTTCAAAAAATTATGCAGTTTTACCAGCCTTTCTGCCGTGATTCTAGTCCGACCTGAGACACACATACATAAGTTATTCGAGGTTACAAATAAATGTATCGGTCGGTTGCATTTGCTAACAACGGAGATGGCTGTTGACGCAACAAGGTGTTGCACCGGCGATAATGAGTAATATTCTCGCGAGGCCCATCGAATGTTGGTGTGCTCATGAAGGAAGGCGAACTTTCTCGACCCGACGAAGGAAAGACTTATTAGTGGGCTACTGTGTCAAGAACTGATCTAGTAACGTAAGTAGTTAGAATGAGCACTGATTTATTGAAGCTAATCTTATCACACAAATGTTTGAGACCCAGTAATCAATTTCGTAATACTGTGTGATCACAAAGTAAGCAAAAAATAATCAACAGTGCACACTAAAGGAAAAATCGTGCTATGTGAAACTGACATACATAAATTCTGTAATAGAACAACTGACAGTGTGTAATCAGTTTTAAAAGCCTCTCAGAATTACCAAGTGTAAATGTGGTCAGCTTGTAGTTACCCCTAGTGTCATGTAATGCACAGCAGCACCGCACGAAGTAACTGAATAATGATATAATACAAGAAATAAATCTACTCGTACTATTTGAAAATCGGAACGCCTCTCTACCATGTTCTGCATAAATTATTGCATGGAAACACACATAAGTTTTCTATACTCATCTTCAAGTAATGTACTGGGTGTCCGAAGTCGGAGTACACCCCCCTGTTTCGTCGAAAACCCTGTGGAAATGGGGGAAACCTAAACATTCCGGTAAGGTATGGATGAGGCGATCTATCTCTTACGGTATGTACCGACATGGGCGCCATCTTGAAATCAGCCATTTTGAAATGTATAACTTTTTTTGGAAATGCGTTGTGTGATGTATCTAGTAACACCAGTGTTTTCTGACAAATTCATTCCTGTAAACAGATTCGAAGTAGCAGTAACGGTTAAAAAGTTAAAATGTGTTCAACATGGTGTCCCTCTTGGTCAACGCACATTTGAAGGAGCTTAATCCAATCTCCATGCACTCGCAGATGGGTTTCCGCAGAAATGCCGGCACACGCTTCTTCAGTGCGTTCCTGAAGATGGTGTGTGTTTCTTATTTTATTTGCATATACGAGTTGCTTTAAATGACTCCAAAAATAAGTGGTGAGAGATCAGGTGATCTGGGCGGCCACTCCACGGCACCGTGTCGGTTAATCCATTGACCAGGAAACTGACCGTATAACCATTGACGAACAACTGCTGCATAGTGCGCTGCGGCCCCACGCTGTTGAAAGTAAGAGCGAAAACTGCCACCTTCATTCAGAACCAAGGGAAACACCACCCTTGCAGCATTTCCAGGTAACGTTGAGCACTTAGGTTCTGGTCAATCAAACCGCGCCCAGCTACACGGGTAACCCATATTCTACACCACACCATAACTTATATGTCACCAGCTACCTTGGTAGGTTCCATCCAGTGTGGATTCTGGTCATTCCAGTATTTGTGGTTGTGATGGTTAACTTCACCACTGACAAAAAAGTTTGACTCATTACTGAACAAGATACCTTGTGCAAGAGAGGAATCTTGTTGAACAGCATACGTATACCTGGGTCATCCTCTGCTAGGTGCTGGAGTAGCTTAATCTTCAATGGACGCCATTGGTAAGCACGAAGGATTCATACGTTCGATGAGTGGCTCATTCCACATTCTGCTGATAAACGTCGTGTGCTGCGGTGTGGGTTCTTCACGAAGGTCGCCAAAACCATTGTTGAGGTTGTGTCGTCAATAGTATTTTTTGGACGGCTATTTCGTGTCTTCTCAGTCACGTTCTAATTTCTCGGAATTCGGAAATCAAGCATCTGACAGTGTTCTGTGAAACTGGAGGTTTTTGTGGGCGCCGATTGTTAATATCTGCCGTTATGACATGAAAACTCCGTTCTCCAGACATCAAAATGGCCTCAGTTATCACCTCCTTGGTCAAAGCAGTCTTCAGTTACTTGCAACAAACTTCTGAATTATAAGTGCTACGTCGAATCTGTTTACAGGAATGGATTTAGCAGAAAATGCTGATGTTATTTGATACATCATGCGATTCCCTTTCCATAAAAAAGATTTAGTTTCAAAATGGTGCTCATGTTCGGTTTTTACGGTAAAAGATAGACCACCTCACCCATTGTTGTTGTTGTTGTTGTTGTTGTTGTTGTTGTTGTCTTCAGTCCTGAGACTGGTTTGATGCAGCTCTCCATGCTACTCTATCCTGTGCAAGCTTCATCATCTCCCAGTACCTACTGCAGCCTACATCCTTCTGAATCTGCTTAGTGTATTCATCTCTTGGTCTCCCTCTACGATTCTTACCCTCCACGCTGCCCTCCAATAGTAAATTGGTGATCCCTCGATGTCTCAGAACATGTCCTACCAATCGATCCCTTCTTCTAGTCAAGTTGTTCCACAAGCTCTTCCCCCCAATTCTATTCAATACCTCCTCATTAGTTATGTGATCTATCCATCTAATCTTCAGCATTCTTCTGTAGCACCACATTTCGAAAGCTTCTATTCTCTTCTTGTCCAAACTATTTATCGTCCACGTTTCACTTCCATATATGGCTACTCTCCATACAAATACTTTCAGAAAGGACTTCCTGACACTTAAATCTATACTCGATATTAACAAATTTTTCTTTTTCAGAAACGCTTTCCTTGCCATTGCCAGTCTACATTTTATATCCTCTGTACTTCGAACATCATCAGTTATTTTGCTCCCCAAATAGCAAAACTCCTTTACTACTTTAAGTGTCTAATTTCCTAATCTAATTCCCTCAGCATCACCCGACTTAATTCGAGTACTTTCCATTATCCTCGTTTTGCTTTTGTTGATGTTCATCTTATACCCTCCTTTCAAGACACTGTCAATTCCGTTCAACTGCTCTTCCAAGTCCTTTGCAGTCTCTGACAGAATTACAGTGTCATCGGCGAACCTCAAATTTTTTATTTCTACTACATGGATTTTAATACCTACTCCGAATTTTTCTTTTGTTTCCTTTATTGCTTGCTCAATATACAGATTGAATAACATCGGGATTAGGCTACAACCCTGTCTCACTCCCTTCCCAACCACTCCTTCCCTTTCATACCCCTCGACTCTTATAACTGCCATCTGCTTCCTGTACAAACTGTAAATAGCCTTTCGCTCCCTGTATTTTACTCCTGCCACCTTCAGAATTTGAAAGAGAGTATTCCAGTCAGCATTGTCAAAAGCTTTCTCTAAGTCAACAAATGCTGGAAATGTAGGTTTGCCTTTTCTTAATCTTTCTTCTAAGATAAGTCGTAGGATCAATATTGCCTCACGTGTTCCAACATTTCTACGGAATCCAAACTGATCTTCCCCGAGGTCGGCTTGTATCAGTTTTTCCATTCGTCTGTAAAGAATTCGCGTTAGTTTTTTTGCAGCTGTGACTTATTAAACTGATATTTCGGTAATTTTCACATTTGTCAACACTTGCTTTCTTTGGGATTGGAATTATTATATTCTTCTTGAAGTCTGAGGGTATTTCGCCTGTCTCATACATCTTGCTCACCAGATGTTAGAGTTTTGTCAGGACTGGCTCTCCCAAGGCTGTCAGTAGTTCTAATGGAATGTTGTCTACTCCGGCGGCCTTGTGTCGACTCAGGTCTTTCAGTGCTCTGTCAAAGTCTTCACGCAGTATCATATCTCCCATTTCATCTTCATCTGCGTCCTCTTCCATTTCCATAATATTGTCCTCAAGTACATCGCCCTTGTACAGATCCTCTATATACTCCTTCCACCTCACCCATACCATAGTGGAATATTTAGGTTTCCCCGATACTGCAGGGTTTTTGACATAACATGGCGTATTGCAACTTCTGATTCGCCCTGTATTGTTACCTGAAGTGCAGGAGAGAACGACAACATATGAGTGCTGAATCCTGTAATCAGGTTCCAGCTTACGAAAAGTAATCGATCTGTGAGTCTCTGTAGTGCTACTTGACTAAATACGAACCACGCTCACAATTTATCACCAATGTAACACGCAGAACGTCGTGAAGAAGTTTCGTGATCATACTATTGTAATAGGGGGAGACTTCAATCTACCAGGTATAGAATGGGATAGTCACACAATCAGAACTGGAGCCAGGGACAGAGACTCTTGTGACATTATCCTGACTGCCTTGTCCGAGAATTACTTCGAGCAGATAGTTAGAGAACCAACTCGTGAAGCTAACGTTTTAGACCTCATAGCAACAAATAGACCGGAACTTTTCGACTCCGTGAATGTAGAAGAGGGTATCAGTGATCATAAGTCAGTGGTTGCATCAATGACTAAAAGTGTAATAAGAAATGCCAAGAAAGGAAGGAAAATCTATTTGCTTAACAAGAGTGATAGGGCACAAATCGCAGAATATCTGAGTGACCACCATCAAACGTTCATTTCTGAGGAAGAGGATGTGGAACAAAAATGGAAAAAATTCAGAAACATCGTCCAGTACGCCTTAGATAAGTTCGTACCGACTAAGGTCCAAAGCGAGGGGAAAGATCCACCGTGGTATAACAATCATGCACGAAAGGTACTACGGAAACAAAGAAAGCTTCACCATAGGTTTAAGAGTAGTCGAATCATAGCTGATAAGGAAAAGCTGAACGAAGCGAAAAAGAGCGTAAAGAGAGCAATGAGAGAAGCATTCAACGAATTCGAACATAAAACATTGGCAAACAATCTAAACAAGAACCCTAAAAAGTTTTGGTCATATGTAAAATCGGTAAGCGGATCTAAATCCCCTATTCAGTCACTCGTTGACCACGATGGCACCGAAACAAAGGACGACCGAAGAAAGGCGGAAATACTGAATTCAGTGTTCCGAAACTGTTTCACTGCGGAAAATCGTAACACGGTCCCTGACTTCAGCCGTCGCACGGACGCCAAAATGGAAAATATTGAAATAAACGATATCGGAATTGAAAAACAACTGCTATCACTTAGTAGCGGAAAAGCATCCGGACCAGACGAGATACCCTTAAGATTCTACAGTGATTATGCTAAAGAACTTGCCCCCTTTCTATCAGCAATTTATCGTAGATCTCTGGAAGAACGTAAAGTACCTAGCGACTGGAAGAAAGCACAGGTCGTTCCCATTTTCAAGAAGGGTCATAAATCAGATGCGAATAATTATAGGCCTATTTCACTTACGTCAATCTGTTGTAGAATAATGGAACATGTTTTGTGTTCTCGTATTATGACGTTCTTAGATAATACAAATCTCCTTCATCATAACCAACATGGATTCCGCAAACAGAGATCATGTGAAACCCAGCTCGCCCTATTTGCCCAAGAAATTCACAGTGCCGTAGACACTGGCGAGCAGATTGATGCCGTATTCCTGGACTTCAGGAAGGCATTTGATACGGTTCCGCACTTACGTTTAGTGAAAAAAATACGTGCTTACGGAATATCGGACCAGGTTTGTGATTGGATTCAGGATTTCCTAGAAGAAAGAACACAACATGTCATTCTTAACGGTTCAAAATCTGCAGATGCAGAGGTAATTTCGGGAGTACCGCAAGGAAGCGTGATAGGACCCTTATTGTTTACAATATACATAAATGACTTAGTTGACAACATCGGTAGCTCCGTGAGGCTATTTGCAGATGACACGGTTGTCTACAAGAAAGTAGCAACATCAGAAGACTCGTACGTACTCCAGGAAGACCTGCAGAGGATTAATGAATGGTGCGACAGCTGGCAGCTTTCCCTAAACGTAGATAAATGTAATATAATGCGCATACATAGGGGCAGAAATCCATTCCAGTACGATTATGCCATAGGTGGTAAATCATTGGAAGCGGTAACGACCGTAAAATACTTAGGAGTTACTATCCGGAGCGATCTGAAGTGGAATGATCACATAAAACAAATAGTGGGAAAAGCAGGCGCCAGGTTGAGATTCATAGGAAGAATTCTAAGAAAATGTGACTCATCGACGAAAGAAGTAGCTTACAAAACGCTTGTTCGTCCGATTCTTGAGTATTGCTCATCAGTATGGGACCCTTACCAGGTTGGATTAATAGAAGAGATAGACATGATCCAGCGAAAAGCAGCGCGATTCGTCATGGGGACATTTAGTCAGCGCGAGAGCGTTACGGAGATGCTGAACAAGCTCCAGTGGCGGACACTTCAAGAAAGGCGTTACGCAATACGGAGAGGTTTATTATCGAAATTACGAGAGAGCACATTCCGGGAAGAGATGGGCAACATATTACTACCGCCCACATATATCTCGCGTAATGATCACAACGAAAAGATCCGAGAAATTAGAGCACATACGGAGACTTACAAGCAGTCGTTCTTCCCACGCACAATTCGTGAATGGAACAGGGAAGGGGGGATCAGATAGTGGTACAATAAGTACCCTCCGCCACACACCGTAAGGTGGCTCGCGGAGTATAGATGTAGATGTAGAAATAACATCCGCAGAGTGAAGTGTATTAAATGTTGCGCATTATAAACTGTAACGTCTCACCAAACCTGCAACTGCAATCGCCACCTCCGAACAGTTTCCTAGTCACGGCCTTCATCCATAAAAAAAAGGGATTTCAGCCTCAGTCGGCCGCATGGTCTATTCACCCGCTTAACGCCAGATTGGCTGCCCCCGAGCGGAACTCGCCAAATTTGGAACACTCTGCTACCGCACTGCCAAACAAAGATGTAACTCAAAGACTTTGCACGACCTTTCGATACCGATTACAGGATTTTTCGGGAAAAGTATGTAAATATTAGTCGCTAGCTGAAGAAAGCAAAACCATGAATAAAATGAAAAAGCTGTTTAACACACATCAGTCAGTGTAAAAAAAAAAATCTACGTACGCCGTACGCATTTCGTCCACAGTTTTTACGCCCAAAAAAGTGACTGTGGAAGGTCTGCGAAAAGACTGATTAAATTTCTAACTGGTGCAATGAATGGCAGTTTCCTTTACGTACGGGTAACTATGCATTAGTGCAAATTGGTAGGCGGAACCCTCCTGTAATGTTCAAATTCAGTACATATCTCGACATAATGTTGCGAAATGATGTGAATCTGAATGCTGCGTGTTTGGTTCGCCTGTGTAAGAGTCATGTTCGTGTGCGCCTTTGATCACTCTATGACTTAGTCAGCTAAAACTGCATCGGGTACAATCATGGTTCCGTAGGAAACCCTAAACATTTTTCCGTGAAGACACTGACCGCCTTCTTTCACAGTGGGATAAATGTATTAACAGTTATGGCGATTACTTCGGAAGTAATAAACGCCGACTTACTTCGTTTCTATCTGTCTCGTTTCGATTTGACTGTCCCTTACATGAGCTTGTGCTGAAAAGTAGTGCCTCCCAATTTTTATGTGAAATCTCTTAATGGTTTTTTAAATAAAACGTTCTTTATTAATATTCTACATCTTTAATCTTCACTCTACACTTCTGCAGCCCCCTCCCTCTAGAGGGCTCCGAATTGTAGCACGTAACAAGGCGGTCTGTAACATAACTACATCGCAGCATGAGAAACAGCGTGCTGTAATCGAATTTAGAGTTCTAAGAGTTCGTCCACACATGGAGCATCCTTTCTTGCAGCATGACAATGCCAGACCACACACGAGAGCTGCGACATCTGCAATAAATCGACGCCTTGGATTTATTCTTCTCAATCATCCAACCATACAGTCCTGACTTTGACTCATCCGATTTTAACCTGTTAACAGGATTTAAAGAATACCTTAGAGGCCTTCACCTTGATAGTGATGAAGCGGTGTAATCAAAGGTGTGGTTGTGGTGCCGTCAGCAGAGTCAAACATACTGCAGCGGTATCAAAAATCTGGTCTCTCGTTGGGAGAGACGTGTTAGTCACCAGGATGACTATGTCGAGAAATAAATATGTAGCTGTCAAGAATAAATATGTAGAATCTTAATAACGGTTGTTTTATTTAAAAATGTTTAAGAATTTTCGCATAAGCAATCAGGTGGGCTCCTCTACGAGTGGTCGTTGCTATAACAGTATTTTTAATTGCTTGCATCCTTTCATGTCTGTCGACTTCCCCGTCAGGCATTTCGATTACAGTCTAAGAACTGTGCTGCTACAGACACAGGTTAGCTCCATAAGTTTCTAAAACGTCTTTACGTATCAAGATTTTTTAAATTGTTTTAGATTCATGCTGTCAATTATCTTATTCCAGCAAATTTACCGGTAGCGAAAAGAAATTGGAAAAATGTTGTTTTTATGTCAAGTTCGTCTAAACAAAGTATTAGGAAACATGGGTTAACATGTGTATAATGGATGTGATCCAAAGCGTTTAACTGCGACGGAGAAGTTGGCTGTTAAATTATACACTCATGCAAAGTTATCTGGACTGTGTAGTGGGTCGAAAGAGCACTGGTTATGCAAAGGATGACGAACCCAGAATATTTAAGAATCACGCTTTCAGTGATGAAATTCTCATGTTAGCCGTCTACACTTCCTGAAATCCGCAGGAAAAGGGTGGTTATCAAGTTTGAGTTTACGCGCTGTGACTAATTCAAATAACCGTCCCTCTTTCCAATACAGTACCACTTAACTGTATATAACAGCAACTTATTTGATAACTTAGTCTGACTTCGATCGATCATCATAAGGTTTCACGTCCTATACGTTAGACTACTGATAAATGGCAGAGTAAACCCCTCGATTATTACTTCACAAGGATGGCAACAATCGTTGTATTAATTACTCTCTCAATCACTGAAGTCGGTATCATCATCAACCGTCCATCGTGCAGAATTATGCTGTATCGTGTATTATTTTGTTATTCTTACCTATTCCATTTAGCAGTCCGCTTACTTTCATGGATTAGTGGTCGAAAAATTATTTTCTTCCGGGGAATTAGTGCTATCCGTCCAAATTTACAGATGGACGTCTGCTAGTTGTGCATCTTCATACACCATTAAACACAATGAACCAATTGGAGAATGCTTACTTTAATACCTAATAAAGAATATTCGTAGTAAATTAATTGACGATAAGCTTCTGCTTTCAGATCTGAATACTACGTTGTTTTGTACGCTGTGTAAAATCTGTTTTCTCTGTGTAAACAACTAGAGAATGTATTTCGAAACTATCTGCACTGCGCTTCTTTGTTTGATTTTATATTTCTGACTATAATAACTTCTACCAACAACGTATAAACAGTAGGTTAACATCGATCATTAATTCGTGCGGATGAACGGTGAAAATTTTCTTTACGATCACGGACAAACTAAATTATGCACATTTACTTACTGTTCCTTTTTTATTGCCGACCGGATTTCACGGTCTATACACTGTCCTTTGTTCCGAGTAAATTAACAACAGCGAGACATCATTTACCGTTTTCGTAATTATTTAATCGGAAGAAAGTACTACTTACTTTCAAGTATTCCTATTAGTGAAATCAATAAAACATAATTTTTATCTCTCATTTTCGAAATTATCGTGTCACTAGTCAAAGTAAATATTTCCAAATCTCTCAATCTTATTCTTGACTTTGGTTCTCTTCAGTATTGTTGTTAGATGTTTATCTTTATTTTAACGAAATATCTTTTCTCATGCTTTTCATATCTTTAATTGGCCTTTAATTTTCAATTACATTTGTATTTTGTAATTTGCATTTTGGGGAGGCAAATAAATTAGTCGGGACTTGTCTCTTTTTTAAATTTCAACGACGAATATGATTTATTTGAAATAAATAGACATAGCAGGTAGCAGCGCCCGAGTGCCCGTGTTCTCCCAAACATTATGACTTATTAAAAGAGAGCTATCTGCATCAGCCAACTTCACTTTACATTAAGGTGATTATCGAAAACTTTGTCTCTTCATGCGATGGCGTCGCATCTACTCTTTCCTCAGGTGCTATTACCAAATGATAAAATGGACACTCACCTTAGATTACTCTGAAGTGGGTAGTTTCGCTATCAGTGATTCCTTTGGTTTATATTTTTTAGCACTCGGGTCGCCTCACATTCTGAAGGCTGACACACACAACAACCCAAAAACTGGAACAATGTCGGGACATAAGAGTACACCGGCTCCACGTACCAACCACTCAAATTTCATACAAACACCTAATACTCGTGGTAATACAGTTTCACGTTTAAAACTACCGTTAGTGGCCATTAATGGTTTAGCAGCAGCTGTAGGGCCGTCCGCATCACCTTCTCTGTATGCAGACGACTTCAGCATTTCGTACTGCTCCACCAGTAGTGGTGTTGCTGAGCAGGGCCTGCAGGGAGCTCTCCACAAGACGCAGTCATGGGCGCTAGCCCACGGTTTAAAGTTTTCGGTAGCAAAGTCGTGTGTCATGCACTTCTGTCGGCGTCGTACCATTCACCCAGAACCAGAAGTTTACCTTCCCCTAGCGACAGGAGCTTTTAGGACGAGTCCCGTGACCAGCGTCCTTGTGGAGGCCAGAGTCCCTCCATCGCAGGCTAGGCGTGCACAACTGCTGGTTAGTTATGTTGCACACGTTGGTAGTTCTCCTATGCATCCGAATCACCGTCTCCTTTTCCCACCCACGGCAGTTCATCTCCCACATCGGAGGCCCAGGTCAGGGCTTTCAACTGCAGTTCGTGTCTGATCTCTTCTTTCCGAAGTGGAATCCTTGAGGTGCACTCACGTACACCTCCATGGTGAACACTTAGGCCGTGGCTTCGCCTGGACCTTTCACATGACCCTAAGGACTCAGTTAACCCTGCGGCTCTCTGCTGCCATTTCCTCCTGATACTTGACATGTACCGAGGCCACGACGTGCTTTACACCAACAGCTCGACGGCTAATGGTCACGTTGGCTCTGTGTATGTCCATGGAGGACATATTGAGCAGCACTGCTTGCCCAATGGCTGCAGTGTTTTCACTGCTGAGCTAGTGGCTATATCTCGTGGTCTTGAGCACATCTGTTCATGCCTGGGGAGTTGTTTCTTCTGTGTGCTGACAGGCTGGTCAAAGAGGCTACACGGAACCCGCTTCTGGAGAACAGCATCCCTGTAACTGACCTGCGATCGTTATTACGCCGCAAGGTGTTACAGCTTTGGGAGACGCACAACAATCTGCGTGCCTTAAGGATACTACGAATGTGTGGAAGACCTCCATGCGAGCCTCTTGCAGTGACTCTGTGGTTCTCTGCCGGCTTCGCATTGGCTATACGTGGCTAACACATGGCTACCTACTCCATCACGAGGATCCACCTCTGTGTCACTGTGGCTCCCATATGACTGTCGTCCACATCTTGCTGGACTGACCACTTTTAGCCGCTCTGAGGCGGACTTTAAACCTTCCCACCACCTTAACTTCGATGTTGGGCGACAATGCCTCAACAGCAGATTTAGTTTTACGTTTTATTCGTGAGGGATGTTTTTATCGTGCCATCTAAAGGTGGGCATTTAACCTTCTCTCTGAGGTCGCCACCCTCCCTCCATTTTAACTCTGTCGCACTTTCTTTGCTCTATGGTTTTAACACCTTGTTTCACTTTTCCTTGTGGTGTATGCTTTCCCCGTTTTTTGTTCGTTCCATTTGTTTTCTTTTTAGGTGTGGTATTGGATGTTTTTGTACCTTGAGCCTTGCTTGCGTCAGGAAAAAGGGACTGATGATCCTGTAGTTTGGTCCCTTGGTACCCCAAACCAACCAACCAACCACCCTAAGAATGCAGAAGATAAACGATACCCATTAGCTACACACAGTGCACATAAAATTCGTTGTAGTTGTGGCTAGTAAGTAATTGGTGTCACGAAAAAAGTATCAACAACCCTTTAGTTGAACATAAGAGGAATTGCTGTCTGGAACACACGGATAAATCGGCTGTAGAAGAACATGGGTGCCATTCAATGAGATGAACGTCATATTGAAAACATCACATTATCATGTGTAAAGAGACTGTTAAAATCTGTAAACACCGGAATAACTTTAACAGATAGAAGGGAGGTGTTCAGTTATATGAAATATGGATGTTGGCATTTTACAGACAGAATGACGATCGACTACTTCGAATCGAGTGTGTCGTCACTACCAGAGAGAATATTTTAGTCGACGTCACGTGTTGAGCTGCGGTGCCCTCGGTACAGGGTGTTCTGAAATTCCAGTTACAAACTTCTAGGACTCGTAGAGGCAAGTGAATAGATAATATTTTGAATAGAAACGTAAAATTTCCGTGCTACAAACATGAAAATTTGATGTTAGTGGGACCACTTATATAAGTAATTGATTAGGCATGGTCCAGTACATCATTCGTTTTACAGTTCCACTCATTAACGGATTCTCTTCAGCGTGACCCAGTAGGGCCTCTTTCAGTTCGGGTGTGCTGCGTTTCCTTAGAAAACCACAGCAACGCCTGCTGACTGTGAAGGTATCCTTTCTCGAATCCGTTGCTTGATTGTGGTGAATAGGGAGTGCGATGCAGAGCGACGCTGTGGAGAACGATCTTAATAAAGACGACGAGCAACCCTTCCATTGCCGTGAGCTTCACCATTCAGAAGGAACATGTCGGAGTATTCCGTAAACGTTTACTGAACGATGTTGCTCTAACACTCACAGACACGTGAATAAGATTCGAACCAGGTCAGAGAGGTACGACAGACGCCGAATGACTTCAGCCGGTCCGAAGTAATCAACCCCCACCATGACCACCCTGTTGGAGTAGGAGGAGAAGTAGGAGATTAGTGTTAAACGTCCCGCCGCCGACGAGGTCAATAGAGAAGGAGTGCAAGGCCGGATTAGGGAAGGAGGGAGAAGGAAATTGGCCAGCCTCTTTCAAGGGAACCATGGCGGAATTTGCATTACGCGATTTAGGGAAATCACGGAAGACCCAGAGCTGCGTGGCCGGACGCAGGTTTTAACCGTCGTCCTCCCGAATACGAGTCCAGTGTGCTAACCACTGACGCTCTTGCATACCTACCCAGGAAACATGTTTCCAAACGGCTGTAGCACGGACACGGCAGTTTCCCGGACGTGGGTTCCTGTTCAAGATATTATATACTCATTCCACTGTAGCAGTTCTAGAAGTCTGCAATATGAATTCCCGAGCACTGCGTTCCCTGCAGTTCTGACTGCACTTCGCCGATTCACCTCTGATTATGTCTCCCGCAGTCGGAGGCGAAATGCCAGATGAAAGTTTCACATATCGATCACGTACTGTCAGCCCGGTAGTTTTAAGTGGAATTAGTACACTTACTCATACAAGCGAACAGAATTTACCCTTTGTGCAGACAGGTTGGGTAAACTTCTCCTGTTCTGGGGAGTGAGTAGGAGACAGACGACCTTAGCTGTTTAGTGTCCTTAAACAGTTACTCAGCATCAGCCCCTCCTTCTTACGTTTTGCAGCATTCTGTGTACATGCAAGCGTAATGTGGCCAATGTCGTTTAATAAATAACTCTGTCTTACATGTCTGCGTTTTTTAAATAGTACGACAAGTGTGTACGAAATGTCAAATGGATACCGAAAGCAAAGTAATTTTGTGTATTGCAGGATTGTTAATTAGAAATTTCGCCGTTTCTCTTACCTTCTCGCTAGCAGAGGAGTTCGGTTTTCTCGGGGGCGCGAATTCGCTGTGAGGAGCCGCACTGCGCACTTTGATGCTGCTGCATGCGTAGACACTGCCGAGCTTCGTCCACTCGCCTGCGGACGAGATTTCCGGCGTTATGAACTGCGTGCAAACAACGGCGCAGCCGCCGCCGCGGTCTGCCGTTTATTGCCAGTAGTGTGTCCTGCAGGAGTTGTTTGTCTTGGTATCGGCGTTCGCGGAGGCCGTTTCCTTCATAGAGGCGCTACGTTTCCGCACCGGGGACCCCCTCGGCACGCTGCCGGGTAAAATATCGGGAGGTGCCGCCCCCGGGGGCGGCCTTTCTCCCCGGGGAGGAGGAGAGTGGACAGCGGCCACAATCGATAGACGGCCTCCCGGCGCCCCACCCCCTCCCCCACCTCGGCCTTTAGCCGGCAGCTTTTTGGCTCGCGCTCGCGGCGCCGCGTTTGATGGCTCGGCCGAGTGGCAGGCGGGGTGAGCGGCGACGCGCCGCGACGCGGTAACGCGGCTGTCCTTTGTGGCCGGCAGAGCGGCCTCGGGGCCCGTCCAGCGCCCCGCTAATGACGCGGCCGCTAATTCGGGAAGACGTTCCACGCCCCGCACGCGAGCTCTCTCACTAGCATCACTGAATAGCCGAGCATGAACCAAAGTCTCCTCGTTTATTTCCTTGCATGTCTAGAGGAACAGACATTGTATACGAAAGACATGTGTGGCGGCGAGTTAGGTACTTCACTGGTTTAAAGCTTTGATGCCGTCTTTAATCACGTGAGCCTGGCAACTAATTTGGTGCTCAGCCAGAAAGCGAAGGGAAACAAACTGACCTTGGTTTCCAGTCTGCACGGCCACATTCCAGTCCAGCCCACTAAAAGAAAAGTGTCTATTTCCCATTTCTTTGCGGGATCAGGACTATGACTTTAAAATTGCGCTATGTTCAATTGAAAACAAGTCTTTCTAAACTAACAGTACCTAATTAAAATTTCAAGTACTTAATCTACAACACTTAGGTACATTTTAGTTACAAAATTAGTTTTTATTTAATTACTCAAAAACCATAAGATGTAGATTAACGTGCACTCTTATAATTTTTGGGGTGGACTGAAGCATAAAACAAATTTTCAAGTTTCTAAGTCCATTACTTAGCACCTCTGACTTTTCCGAAAAACGTGGATTCTGGCGTTAATTTTTGTTTTGTGGTTTTGGAAACCAGCATCACTTATTTATAACTTCTAACTGCACCTTCTGACCAAATTCTGGCTTCCTAGCGTCATTATTTAGCGCTTCTGATTTTTCTCTTAAAACGGCATTTTTCCGTAAACTTTTAAGTTTAGAACATCAAGACTTGGTATTTCGAACATTATTACACTGCCGGCCGGGGTGGCCAAGCGGTTCTAGGAGCTACAGTCTGGAACCGCATGACCGCTACGGTCGCAGGTTCGAATCCTGCTTCGGGCATGGATGTGTGTGATGTCCTTAGGTTACTTAGGTTTAAGTAGTTTTAAGTTCTAGGGGACTGATGACCTCAGAGGTTAAGTCCCACAGTGCTCACACCCATTTGAACCATTGTCACACTAAACTATAACTTAACAAAGTTTTAAACATAAATTTTTATTTTTAATTTCATACTAAATTGTGGCGCAATACTTGTGCGCTACATGCAGACGCGTTAAGGTGACGTGGCGCTACTAGCAGTGAACTGGGTTAAGTCCCGGCGCACTCACTCGCCTATGTATCTGACACATGATACAGCGCTTGGTTTGCTTCAGACAGCCGTACGAAATGGCTTCGAAGTTACTTAATCACTAGGCTATCCGTGCACATCTGAAGCCACGTATTCGCATTTATCAAATTTACTCTGGCGGAAATAAATTAGTGCACCTGGAAAGACGACGTCGATTTTGATCCGACGATGGCATATGCACTGATAATGATTTCAACGTCGTCCGCCAAAAAGCGCAGTGGCATAGCTACCAGAACGCCATCTGCGTCTACCCTTTAATAGGGAATGCTCACAACTACAAGGCTTTGCAGACGTATGAAGCAAGCATACAACCACGCCACGGAGAAGCGCTCGTGCTTCCTACAGCCAACCAATTGAGTTTTTAATGGGATCAGATTGTGGCCAAACGAGAGATGAGATAGTCCCATCGGAGGATTGCTACACAAGTTTGACGTGGTGCGTCAGTTACGCAACGATGTTTGTATCATTGGTCACTTGAACATTCTCTCACCCGTAGACAAGATTCTGCCGGCCATTGTGGCCGAGTGGTTCTAGGTGCTTCAGTCTGGAACCGCGCGATCGCTACGGTCGCAGGTTCGAATCCTGCTTCGGGCATGGATGTGTGTGATGTCCTTAGGTTAGTTACGTTTAAGTGGTTCTAAGTTCTAGGAGACTCATGACCTCAGATGTTAAGTCGCATAGTGCTCAGAGCCATTTGGACCATTTGAACAAGATTCTGGAGGTCCATCCACCATAGAAGCCCTCTAGGGCCGTCATATTCTAAGTGCAGCATTGGCAGATCGTACAGCTACCACACCACAAATACGAGGACTTACGAGCCCATACTTGCAAATAGGAACTGTTACGGTAAGTTATTAGCTGTGGGACTACGTGCACGCACCCCTCTATCCCATCTTCCACTCAAGCCACAGCAGCGACTTGCACAGCTCGACTGAAAGATGAAATGCTGCTTCGTCGTCTTTAGCAATGAAAGCAAAGTCTGTCTCCACGTAAGCGATCGTCGTTTGCGTGTACGATGCAGACCTGGTGAGCGCTACAGTGCATTCGTCCAAGACATACATGCCCCACCCCAGGCCTTATGCTCTGAGTTCTAGAAGCTATAATTCTCCCTCACCTGTGTTGTTTCTCGAGGGGAAGCTAACCAGCTCTCGGTACGTGCTGAATTTTGTTAGATTCGTTATTTTTCCGTTTTTAACAACCTGAAGGTGAATTATTATTCCAACAGGATAACACTCATCCACACACCGTCCGTGAAACTCAACGTGCTGTGCAAGATGTACACCAACTTCCATGGCCAGTGCGATCTCTGGACTTGTCTCCAATCGACACGTATGGAATACTATCAGACGAGAAGTGACGCCTACAGAACAGGTAGAGCAGGCGTGGACTAACGTATCCGAGGACAGTATTCGTCGTCGGTACGATGGACTGGAGGCCACAGTCAGCACCTACATTACAGCCCGTGGAGAAAACACCACTAATTAATGTGGGTGTATAAGCACAGGTCGATACCTGGTGTCTCAGAACCCCATTTGAAGTTGACCTGTAAATCTACTCATTTCAATTACTCCATAGGCACTGTTACGCTGAGAGGTGGCAAGAGCCCCCTCTCATATTTCTATCTTACTCTGAATAATTCGATTTTCCTCTCTAATTGCATGCAGTGAAAAGTTGCTATTCCTTCACACGCAGACTTCCCACGCAGCGTCTCTAGTCACCCGGGTGGTCCGGTGACAGGCGGGCTCTGCTGATCTTGAAAGGGTTAAGCCGATGTGTGTGAGGGAGTCGAGTGGATGCTTTGCAGACGCCGACATTGTCATAAGAGCGGGGGCGACATGCCCACAGGGGTGTGACGGAGCGGCTGGGCTAGAGATTCTGTTACTTCGCAGAAACTTAGTGAAAACCCTTTCTGGCGGGGTACCAGCGAGGCGTGGGAATGACTAGTGTTTCCAGCCAGTCTTGGCGGGCAAATTCCTGCGTTTTCTGCAAAATCATAACCGTGATTGGCTGGCTCAGGGGATACCTCCGTGATGTAGCAAAATCGGCGCAGAAATTGGCGCCAAGTATCTCCATTGGTGGAACAGTAGTGCGTCGGCAATAGAGTGGAATTTTCCGCCGGTTTTCGAGTTACTGATTGCAACGTTTAACCACGGCCACTGTCGTGGGGGCAGGAATGTTCTGTGTTCGGCTTGTACAGGTGCTCTTGAGCGAGTCTGCTCTCGCCTTTTGGTCGGAGTAGGTTACAAGGCTGAGCTCTCGCTGCTCTGGACAACTTGCCTTTCGTTGGCTGTCGAATATACTTTCATTTACTTGTAACTGTTTGACGATGTTGCTGAAGTTTCGACTTCAACGTAACTTTCCGAGCACAGTTGCCAATTGCGCGTTCTGCGTACAAGCGGCCTATGTTGTCCGTCTTGAGTAGTTTTGGCTAAAGTTGACTGTATCGGAGTTACTGTGTGACTTCGCTTGTTAAAATCAATCACTGTACCGTCAGTGATTGTGTGGAGAGCCTTCTTCGTCTCCCTCAGAGGTGCATTTGTATTGATAGCAAGTCTTTAGTCTGGAACAACCAGGCCAGGATAATTTGTTTTGGGCTATACTCGTGACATTATCATCACCATGAGTGGACGTCGAAGCAACCAGCCATCGCCTCCGGTACGCCAGATCGTGTCCTTGCAGTTAAGAGGACAGCTTGGTAATGTATGTCCGTGGCACTGACAGATAAGGGAATTTTGTTCTGTGATAATCAGAGCTCAGCAGAGCGCGCCTGTTAACGTCTTTTCTTACGTGGTAAGTTTTACATGCCGATGCGGGCAAAAGGCGATGGCATCGTAGGTATCGATTTCTCATAGTCTCATTTTCACTGCTGCGGGGATACTGAGTACAGCTGCTAGTATTTAACGATGGATTTGGGAGACTATGTTCAAATGTGTGTGAAATCTTGTGGGACTTAACTGCTAAGATCATCAGTCCCTGATCTTACACACTACTTAACCTAAATTATCCTAAGGACAAACACACACACACCCGTGCCCGAGGGAGGACTCGAACCTGCGCCGGGACCAGGCGTGGGAGACTATCGTGTAGGGACGTAGACATTGCGACGTACGAAGTCTAGGTTGGTCCGGGAGGCGTGTACGGATAGCCGAATGGTTCAGGCGATAACTGGGGATAAGCAGCAAATTCGGTTTCGATTCCCCGGCAGGCCCAGATTTTCACACCTCACCAATAGGCAGTAAACCTATACCTAAGGCTAGGCGCAAATTGAGACGAGTATAGCGCGTGTGGCGCGACGCAGCGCAGCGCGCGTTTTTGTAACATCACAGTTTCAAATGAGACCGCGCAAATTGCGACGCGACGCGACTGGGACGTGACACGCGCCTGCGCCAGGTCGCGCGGCGTTGTGGTTGAGGCACAGTTTCTCGTGCCGCACGTCGCACGTGCCTCGCTAGCACCGTGGGAAATTTAAGGCGGGGAGCGAGAAAGTAGCCCGACCATATGCTCACTTCGGCACGGCGCATATGAGCAGTGAAAACACTGCCCATACGATAAATATTGCCTTATACTCTGTACTGAATTTTAATGCCATTGGGTAGTGTTTCGTTTTTCGCCATTTAAACGCTCCAGCTTTCGTAGTTAGTGCATTATATTTTCCTGTTATGTATGTCTGTATAGTTTTGTTCTGTTTTGATTTTCTTCTCTCAAGAAAAATGCATAGTTCAGTAACTGGTGAGCCATTGGCCGCTAGAATTGTATCATACGCCTCCAGGATGTTTTCAGATCACAAGAACGGACATAGGTTAGTGAATAAGGAAGCAAGGAATATTATAAAATCATGTGATATAGACGCAAGGCAGGAAAGTAAATAAACGTTATCCTCTCGCTTCGTAGTATGCTGACATATCCGTACGATCTGTTACAAAAATTCGGAAAGGGATAATCTCCACAGGTGTGACCCCTTTGTGCTCCTGGTAAAAAGCGTCCAAGATCTGAAGTATAGAAGGCCCACAGTCATTACTTCGATATGGATGTAATAACGACACACTGTACTACTTGCATGTGAACATCACATTTCCACTGCAAGCTAGAAACAGTCGAGAAACCTTCACGAATGACAATGTTTTACTTGGCTCGTCATGACGAGAAAAACATCTCAGTGGTAGCGTACACAGTCTAATTATGTAACAGGATACACAAATGAATTAGTGGTCGGTATTATTCCGAAAGTATGAGTACCTTTGAAAATGTGCGGCGATTTGATATATTTAATTTATTGAAAAGTATTTCAGACAACGACAGGCAACAATCATGACAATGTTTTTCGAACGACGTGAACTCTTCCACAAGGCACACCTGGCTAGCTTCTGCATTCTTGTCGCGTTTATTATTCACGGCTACTGACAGTACACAGGCTATTCTGTTGTGCAGCGGGCGTTGTGCAGTGGACGTTGTGCAGTGGATGAATAGTTTACTTCTCACCATGGCAGAAGAAAAATTAATAGAGGCAGTGAGGGAACACAGAGAGCTGTATGACACAAAACACGCAGACTACATGAAGGTCAAACTCAAGAACCGGATTTGGAGTGATATAGCAAAGGATCTGAATTTGAAAGACGGTAAGTACTGTAATATTTATTTCACAATTTTCAGTTAATACATATCACAGTGTACTTCGCTTGAGCACATAACCTGTGGAGCACAATAATTGGAAGTTGCTATATTGTCAATAATTACCAAGCAGAACTGACTGATGTTGCCATGGAACTGCTCCGCAAGTGTTGAAATATTCAGTGAAATTTTTCCTCACTTTGAAGGCAGTTGATGAAGTCCTTCTCCTGTTCCCTTGCACACGAAGTAACTGAGTTGCTGGCAACGGTTCGATGTCATTTAAGTCATCTGCAACTACTACTGAAGATCGTAAATAGTTGTGCAGAACGTAGGCTGCTTTCACAACATCTTTCACTGTGTCAACTTTGGTTTCAAATGGTTTCCTGAACACACGGAAACGTGATGATAGTATACCGAAAGCACATTCCACAGTTTGTCGTGCTCGAGAAAGTCTGGCATTGAAGACCTGATGTTCGTAATTGTCGGTAACCTGTCTCTTAGGATATGGTCTCATAATGTTTTCCGACAATGGGAAAGCTTCATCTCCCACAAACACATACGGCATTGAATCAGAAATTGTAGGTATTAGTTCAGGAATGGGAAGTAATAACGTGTTTTTTCTCATTTTCTTGGCCAACACACTGCTAGCAAATACATGTCCATCGCTGAATCGTCCCATTGCGCCAACATCAACGGTGATAAATTTGTAATCTGCGTCAACCGTCGCCATCAAAACGATGGAGCATGTATGTTTATAATTAAAGTACAATGATCCGCTTTTGCCCGGTTTTTTAATAACATGTTTTCCATCGACTGCACCAACGCAGTGTGGGAATTGCCATCTACGTTCAAACCGTGAAGCGACTGATTTCCATGTCTCTGTTGTAGGTTCTGCTAAATACTTTGGTTGCATTTCTTTCCATACAGCGGTAGCTACTTCTTTTACAATATTAGATACAGTTAGATCTCCCAAGAGATAGTTATACGCAATACTTTTGTAGCTGTCACCGGAGTCTAAATATCTGAAACAAAACGAAAGTATATTGTTAATGTGGAACGATAAAAGTAGATTGCAAATATGTCTTTATCCAAACACTATAAGTTAATATTGCTTATCTTTAGTTTGTCTATCTATATGGGACAACATTAATGCCTTATTAGTTATACGTTGTTAATTATTGCAGGGGAAGAGACAAAAAATTCGTGGCTGAAGCTGAGAGGCAGCTATCGAGATGCACGACGACGACAGGTGAAATACACTCCTGGAAATTGAAATAAGAACACCGTGAATTCATTGTCCCAGGAAGGGGAAACTTTATTGACACATTCCTGGGGTCAGATACATCACATGATCACACTGACAGAACCACAGGCACATAGACACAGGCAACAGAGCATGCACAATGTCGGCACTAGTACAGTGTATATCCACCTTTCGCAGCAATGCAGGCTGCTATTCTCCCATGGAGACGATCGTAGAGATGCTGGATGTAGTCCTGTGGAACGGCTTGCCATGCCATTTCCACCTGGCGCCTCAGTTGGACCAGCGTTCGTGCTGGACGTGCAGACCGCGTGAGACGACCTTTCATCCAGTCCCAAACATGCTCAATGGGGGACAGATCCGGAGATCTTGCTGGCCAGGGTAGTTGACTTACACCTTCTAGAGCACGTTGGGTGGCACGGGATACATGCGGACGTGCATTGTCCTGTTGGAACAGCAAGTTCCCTTGCCGGTCTAGGAATGGTAGAACGATGGGTTCGATGACGGTTTGGATGTACCGTGCACTATTCAGTGTCCCCTCGACGATCACCAGTGGTGTACGGCCAGTGTAGGAGATCGCTCCCCACACCATGATGCCGGGTGTTGGCCCTGTGTGCCTCGGTCGTATGCAGTCCTGATTGTGGCGCTCACCTGCACGGCGCCAAACACGCATACGACCATCATTGACACCAAGGCAGAAGCGACTCTCATCGCTGAAGACGACACGTCTCCATTCGTCCCTCCATTCACGCCTGTCGCGACACCACTGGAGGCGGGCTGCACGATGTTGGGGCGTGAGCGGAAGACGGCCTAACGGTGTGCAGGACCGTAGTCCAGCTTCATGGAGACGGTTGCGAATGGTCCTCGCCGATACCCCAGGAGCAACAGTGTCCCTAATTTTCTGGGAAGTGGCGGTGCGGTCCCCTACGGCACTGCGTAGGATCCTACGGTCTTGGCGTGCATCCGTGCGTCGCTGCGGTCCGGTCCCAGGTCGACGGGCACGTGCACCTTCCGCCGACCACTGGCGACAACATCGATGTACTGTGGAGACCTCACGCCCCACGTGTTGAGCAATTCGGCGGTACGTCCACCCGGCCTCCCGCATGCCCACTATACGCCCTCGCTCAAAGTCCGTCAACTGCACATACGGTTCACGTCCGCGCTGTCGCGGCATGCTACCAGTGTTAAAGACTGCGATGGAGCTCCGTATGCCACGGCAAACTGGCTGACACTGACGGCGGCGGTGCACAAATGCTGCGCAGCTAGCGCCATTCGACGGCCAACACCGCGGTTCCTGGTGTGTCCGCTGTGCCGTGCGTGTGATCATTGCATGTACAGCCCTCTCGCAGTGTCCGGAGCAAGTATGGTGGGTCTGACACACCGGTGTCAATGTGTTCTTTTTTCCATTTCCCGGAGTGTATATGAAAAGCGGAGCTGCTGCTGAGAATATCAAGCCGTGGAGATATCAAAACCAGATGTCATTTCTTGAACCTTTTATGACAGCTGGTCCACGTGATAGTAATCTAGGTGATGACAGTGATCATAGCTCACAAGCTACAACTAAAACATCAGCAAGAAGTGATACACTGGAAACCGAGGAATTAGAAGATAACAACTCACTCGACAATGAGGCGAAAGAGCAAAGTCAAGATATTAATAACTACGACAGCAACGAAGTATCTAGTAGGAGCATAGGAACGGAGTGCATAGCACATCACACCGCTACTTCAACTCCAGTTATTCAAAGAAATCAATCAAGGAAAAGAAAACAGGAAGACGTTGTAATTCTGCTAAAACAATCAATGCAACAGCGTGAGGACAGAGCAAGACAAAGGGCAGAAGAAAGAAGAGCGTTGGAGTCACACTGCATCAAAGATGACCCTCTTTACAATTTTTTTATCTCTATGTATCAGCTGACTAAAAACATGCCTCAAAGTTAGCAACACAGAATCAGAGGTCAACTTTTCCAGGCTGTGTCACTTGCAGAAGAAGAAATAATGAACGTAAGGATCCAGACACCTTTGATGTCATCTTCTTCAAATAATTCAGCGCCATACAGTACAGCACCTTTTTGTCACTCTTCATCGCCATATATATCGACTGATTCAGACCAACAGACAGCGTCTCACTATTCAGAACAGCAGCAGATGGAAGATTTGAAGGTCGACACAACTGTATCCGGTTTGTCTAATATCACCGATTTTGTTCACCGTTTTCAAGAAATCTGAAGGGACCATCACAATTATGTTTGCTTAAGACTTTAATTCTTTTTTGTATCAGCATTTTGTATATTTTTCGTTTTCTTTTCTGAGTAGTTTTCGTTGCACCGATCCAGATTTTCATTAATTATAAATTAACATTCTTTGTTTATGAACATGTATTATTGCAATAAAACACTAACAAGAGAAATTTGGTAAAAAAAATTTAAAAACCCACTCCACCTAGCAGAACGGTTTTTTTGTCAAGGTGAAATTCGCTTAAGACCTAGCAAGTATTGCACTAAGTTGCGTGAAAAGTGTACAGAGTGTTGCAATTCGTTGACAAAATTAAGTTATTTCCTGGTGCCCTCGACGAATCTGCTTTGGCAGAATTGCAAAGAAAATCAAAAGGATTTTTAATGCTTCAATATTTAAGAACCACTTATTAGGTTTACATTTTTCTTATTCTGATCCGTAGATATATTCTGTGGCTAAGTTCTAGTACATAGTTTGTTACTTTAGATATCACAGTGAGTAAGCAGTTGCGAGGAAAGTGCAAGTCCAAAAAAATTCTCCCATCAATGCGCTCGTTTGCAGTACGCTGACTAAACCATAAGAGCAACAGAACTTGATTCAGTACTGATTTGTAGACCTCAAAAAGACTACTAAATAGTATACAAAAGCATATGTTTACCTTTTACAACAGTCACACTCGACATTTTTGTGTTATATAATATTGTGCGAGGCACCTTCCTAATACGTACAAAAATGGCCATTGCATTTCAACCATGAAAGATAAACGTATGCTCTCGACGACTTTTATATAGACTGTTTGAGTTCTGGTACTATGTACCTTGATGTAGATCATATGCTTTAGGCATAGTATAACTAGAGAGCCTACTGATAGCAAACATTTTTAGTTTATGTGGCCGGTTAAAAGACGGCTGAGCGTAAGCGTAGCTAAGATAATCACGATTAAACCAGATTTCAAACAAAAAACACCATTAAAATCAATCCGTTAGTTTCGGCGCTACGATGCCCTCCCTCCTCCCCGCTCACACACACACACACACACACACACACACACACACACACACACACACACACGCTCGTAGGAATCAAACTTATATAACACCCATCGATTCTGTGTAAGGGAGCTGAAAATAAAATGCCTAGACACAAGGGTGCAACATTTTATAATTCCTTAGATAAAAAATTAGTGTCAGCGTTCATCACTTACCTCAAAAATACTGCCAGTTTTGGTTCAGTAGCAATCGGCTCCGGTGCATTACACCCATTTGAATCAATAGCGTGCTTTACTATTCCATGTACTTCAGAAAACTGCTTTCTGGTCATTCTGAAGTAATTCGTGAAATCAGTGTCACTCATCTTGGTCGTAGTTTGAAATTGTCCACATGTTTTTCTTTCATACAAAATATATTTATTTGTGGATTTGAATTTTTTATTTATTAATGAATAAAGCAACACTTCCTCTTCAGCGTTAGTATCCGAATCTGATTCGGAACTCAAGTCTAACAATAAGCAGTAGGCCGGTATTCGGAGTCTGGCACGCGCGTGTCGCACCGACTAGGGCACACTCGTCACATACGCGTCTCAATATGCGCAGGACCACGCGACACGTGTCGAACGCGCGCGCCGCGCGGCAAAATCGTGTCACGTCACACGTGCTATACGCGTTTCAATTTGCGCCTAGCCTAAAACAGGTAAAGCGGAGTAATCTACATTCAGCGAATTTATTACGAAATATTTTCGATTACTGTCCTTGGAGCAGATACCATTGTCGTGCAAATTTTCTGGAAAGACAACATTTCCGCCATCGATTTTAATTACTGCTTGCTTTCCACTACTGGCCGGTTTGGCATATTATGCCGTTACCAAGCGCTAGGTGTCGCGCATATGGACGTTCCACCATTCTGTCCAGCCACTGCATACAGTGGGTAAACACAAAACTTCAGACGTCCTGCGAAAAACCGGCATAAAAACGGTTTAGAAGCAGTAGCTGTAACGAGATGACCGCCTTGTACGAATGAAGTGTAATAAAATGGTTATCAGATGGGTGTGCATGTTGCACCAGAATTGTGTGAAATATTCTTACGTCTGTAGCACTGCGCCTTCTCTGCTGAAAGCGTAATTAATGTTTGGTGATAAACTTTAAAGTAATCACACATTTTTTGCAGTGTTCATAGTCCTAACGGCATGACAATAATGTGAATATTAGTGTAATTGTGACTTCCAGGCTCCTCTTGTCGCATGACGCCTGTTGTGTGTAGGGGCCAACTATGAAAAAAAGTAAAGCGAATGTACTAAGGCAGACTTTTCTCATCAAGCCACGTAAGTTTGCAACATACGATATATCATTTTCTAGACTGTGAGTTAAAATATCTGAATGACAAAATTTTAACGACCAGAACTTTTTTGAACAATCTAAGGAAGCTGTCAACTGTGCAAACTGAAACATTATTTTGCAAAAAGTGTATAACTTTGAGACTACAGTGTGTAAATGGTTTCAGACTTAACTGGCATAAATCAAAGGGCTATGTGAGACATCTCCTGCGTGAGAAAGTTGACTAACTTTGGAACTTCCATTCCCCAAGGTCCCGTGGGACAATTTTCTGGGTTATTCCGCAGTCTGACACAAAGTTTTCGTTCAAATGAAATGTGGCGTAAGGATTCTATCTGGCGTCTATGCTTTATCCACTTATATACAACTGCAAAAAACGTGATAGTAAATCAGCTTGACAGTACATCTACTCTCTTATGAAGATTGTTGTGAAGAGCTAATATCAATAACTATAACAGCAGGTACAAAAATTGCCTCCTGTCTACGACTTAATCTTACTCGTGGACACAAAGGAGCAAATGATGCAGCCATAAAATTTGTCACGTCCCCTGTTAATAAAATTTGGCAACGGACGGTGAAATCAGTTCTAAAAACAAACTTGAATCATTTCTGCTTGACAAATCCTACTCTACAGATGGATTTCTGAGTAGGAAAGAGCTGTTTGTGCTTAGATAATTTTTATTAATTTCTGTTGCACAGTAAATTAACGTAACAATCCAGTAGTTAAGTAGAATATAGCCTTATTTACACTGAGGAAACGCGTATTGTTTCCAAACCCACTGATATGTTCGCACTATGATGAACTGACGCTAGTATGATCCGAAAAACATGGAAATTAGTAAACTAAACTCAATTAAGTTCAGTGTTATGTTGTCTTTATTTGCCGTTCCTTCATTTAAATTACTGCCAACCACAAGCGTATCATTAAAGGAATTAATTAAATTTGTATTAGTACAGGTTTCAGCTTCATGCGGTGTAGTTCCGATGAAATGGTTTGTTTATCTGAAAATACTTGGAAGACTACGTCTTTCCTTACGTCAGATGCTGTTTCATTAACAGCATTGTTGTTTCCCTCTTTCCTATTTTTATTGTACGAGTAGTTTTGACCAACTAAACTATTTATTGGAAATATCAGTTTAAATTCTGAATCTTGTGATATTTTCAATCATATTTTTGAATTATTACCGAACTGCCGTTCAAGATACGAAAACCAAACTGTTGGAGTATCAAAAGTGTCATAAAATTAATTGGCATGTGATACGGTAACCATGACTGTTTTGTGCACTTCTCTCTACATGGCGAACTTACCACTACAATAACAGACACTGAATTCTATCTAAGGGTCAGAAGTTGCGTTACACTTGAGTAGGATTTGACGCAGGTTGTGGCAGAAATCGACAGAATGTAAGCCGAAGGGTTGTTAATTCTAGGCATGACAGTCACCGCTATTAGACTTCTCCTCTTTCAGCCGAACTGCATCTACACTCCTCAAGCCACATAACGTTGTGTAACGAAGGGTTTTTCTGGTACCACTGACATTTCGCCTTTGATATTACTATCCACGAAAGTACGTGGTAAGTTCAACTGTCAGTAAACCTCAGTATGAGCTCTAATTTCTTGGAGTTTCTCATCGTGGTCATTTCACGAATCACACATCGGAAGAAGTAAAATGTAGACCTACTCTTTTTGGAATGTACTCTCTGGAAATTTTGACAGACATTTCCCTAACACACAGTGCATCTCTTGCGACATCTGCTTCTGGGGTCTGCTGAGCATCTTTGCGAAGCTCTCTCTCTCTCTCTCTCTCTCTCTCTCTCTCTCTCTCTCTCTCTCTCTTACTTACCATCCCGCGACGAAATGCGAATTTCTTGGTTGGATCTTGTCTGTCTCTTCTATTAAACTGGTAAGCGTCTGAGACTGATGATCAAAGCCCAGTGTTGCCCGCGCCGAAATTGAGTCTACTGTGTGGTTTCGCTCCCTGAGGTTCTAGTAAGGCCAACCAGGACCTTCAAAAAACAATACATCATTTACTAGTGGCTTATTATACTAGATTTCTTCAGGACTTAATGGCCAGAATATTCTGTGTCTTTATGCCTTCCATCTCTTCTGATTGGAAGATGAGGCGTGATACAGTTTATATCCTCCTCACCACATACTGTACACTTTAGGGCTTCTTCTTCTTCTTCTTCTTCTTCTTCTTCTTCTTCTTCTTCTATACTAATTGTGTTTAGATGTTTCTTACAATCCCCATTGCAGGTCATGAGGCCTACCATATGTTTAATGTCTCCTCTTGAAGTTTAAGTCTGCAAAACGTCTCCTGAAACATGGTTTTGGCATTATTAGCTTGCCTTTATTATTTCTGGATCATACCCCAAAATACTACATGCTGTCTTTTGATCCAGTTGCGCAGGTTTGATCTTACCATCGCCTTCGTGGTGGTTAGGACGGATTCCGGTCCAATAAATGGGGTCGTCGCACCTGTCCTGGTCAGCCTGTCAGCGATTCTACAGCTATTAGGCTGTCTGAATGAATGTGTATGCGACGCTCCTTGTAGCACCTAGGCAATGAATAACAATTACGGTTCTCTTGATGAATCTCGGACTGGTATTTGCTTTTCCTGCATTCGATTTTAAGAGATAATTTCAGTTTAGGTCACTCTGGATGGTTGTCCCCAGGTGTCTTAAGGTAGTTACTCTTCCTGTAATTTGTTGCCAGTAGCATATCGAACTTCCCCCCCCATGAGCCATGGACCTCGCCGTTGGTGGGAAAGCTTGCGTGCCTCAGCGATGCAGATAGCCGTCCCGTAGGTCCAGCCACAACGGGAGGGTATCTGTTGAGAGGCCAGACAAACGTATGGTTCCTGAAGAGGACAGCAGCATTTCCTGTAGTTGCAGGGGCAACAGTCTGGACGATTGACTGATCTGGCCTTGTAACACTAACCAAAACGGCATTGCTGTGCTGGTACTGCGAACGGCTGAAAGCAAGGGGAAACTACAGCCGTAATTTTTCCCGAGGACATGCAGCTTTACTGTACGGTTAAATGATGATGGCGTCCTCTTTGGTAAAATATTCCGGAGGTAAAATTGTCCCTCATTCGGATCTCCGGGCGGGGACTGCTCAAGAGGACGTCGTTATCAAGAGAAAGAAAACTGGCGTTCTACGGAGCGGAGCGTGGAATGTCAGATCCCTTAATCGGGCAGGTAGGTTAGAAAATTTAAAAAGGGAAATGAATAGGTTAAAGTTAGATATAGTAGGAATTAGTGAAGTTCGCTGACAGGAGGAACAAGATTTTTGGTCAGGTGAATACAGGCTTATAAATACAAAATCAAACAGGGGTAATGCAGGAGTAGGTTTAATAATGAATAAAAAAATAGGAGTGCGGGTAAGCTACTACAAACAGCATAGTGAACGCATTATTGTGGCCAAGATAGATACGAAGCCCACACCTACTACAGTATTACAAATTTATATGCCAACTAGCTCTGCAGATGACGAAGAAATTGAAGAAATGTATGATGAAATAAATGAAATTATTCAGATTGTGAAGGGAGACGAAAATTTAATAGTCATGGGTAACTGGAGTTCGATAGTAGGAAAAGGAAGAGCTGGTAACGTAGTAGGTGAATATGGAATGGGGGCAGGGAATGAAATACGAAGCCGCCTGGTAGAATTTTGCACAGAGCATAACTTAATCATAGGTAACACTTCGTTCAAGAATCATGAAAGAAGGTTGTACACATTTAAGAGGACTGGAGACACTAGAAGTTTTCAGATGGTAAGACAGAGATTTAGGAACCAGGTTTCAAATTGTAAAACATTTCGAGGGGCAGAAGTGACCTCTGACCACAGTCTAATGGTTATGAACTGTAGACTAAAACTGAAGAAACTGCAAAAAGTTGGGAATTTAAGGAGATGGGACCTGGATAAACTGAAAGAACCAGAGGTTGTAGAGAGTTTAAAGAGAGCATTAGGGAACGACTGACAAGAACGGGGGAAAGAAATACAGTAGAAGGATAATGGGTAGCTTTGAGAGATTAAATAGTGAAGGCAGCAGAGGATCAAGTAGGTAAAAAGAGGAGGGCTAGTAGAAATCCTTGGGTAACAGAAGAATTATTGAATTTAATTGATGAAAGGAGGAAATATAAAAGTGCAGTAAATAAGCAGGCAAAAAGAAATACAAACGTCTCAAAAATGAGATCGACAGGGAGTGCAAAATGGCTAAGCAGGGATGGCTAGAGGACAAATGTAAGGATGTAGAGGCTTATATCACTAGGGGTAAGATAGATACTACCTACAGGAAAGTTAGACCTTCGGCGAAAAGAGAACCACTTGTATGAATATCACGAGCTCAGGTAGAAAACCAGTTCTAAGCAAAGAAGGAAAAGCAGAAAGATGGAAGGAGTATATAGATCTATACAAGGGCAATGCACTGGTGGAAAACATTATGGAAATGGAAGAGGACGTAGATGAAGATGAAATGGGAGATACGATACTGCGTGAAGAGTTTGACAGAGCACTGGAAGACTTAAGTCGAAACAATGCCCCGGGAGTAGATACCATTCCGTCAGAACTACTGATAGCCTTGGGAGAGCCAGCCCTGACAAAACTCTACCATCTGGTGAGCAAGATGTATGAAACAGGCGAAATACCCTCAGACATCAAGAAGAATATAATAATTCCAATCCCAAAGAAAGCAGGTGTTGACAGATGTGAAAATTACCGAACTATCAGTTTAATAAGTCACGGCTGCAAAATACTAATGCGAATTCTTTACAGACGAATGGAAAAACTAATAGAAGCCGACCTCGGGGAAGATCAGTTTGTATTCCGTAGAAATGTTGGAACACATGAGGCAATACTGACCCTACGACTTATCTTAGAAGCTAGATTAAGGAAAGGTAGAGCTACGTTTCTAGCGTTCGTAGACTTAGAGAAAGCTTTTGACAAATGTTGACTGGAATACTTTCTTTCAAATTATGAAGGTGTCAGGGGTCAAATATAGGGAGCGAAAGGCTATTTACAAGTTGAACAGAAAGCAGATGGCAGTTGTAAGAGTCGAGGGGCATGAAAGGGAAGCAGTGGTTGGGAAGGGAGTGAGACAAGGTTGTAGCCTATCGCCGATGTTATTCAGTCTGTATATTGAGCAAGCAGTAAAGGAAACAAAAGAAAAATTCGGAATAGGAATTAAAATCCATGGAGAAGAAATAAAAACTTCGAGGTTTGCCGATGACAGAATAATAATGCCAGAGACAGAAAATGAACTGTAAGAGCAGATGAACGGAATGGACAGTGTCTTGAAAGGAGGATATAAGATGAACATCAACAAAGCAAAACGAGGATAATGGAATGTAGTCGAATTGAATCGGGTGATGCTGAGGGAATTAAATTATGAAATGAGACGCTTAAAGTAGTAAAGGAGTTTTGCTATTTGGGGAGAAAAATAACTGATGATGGTCGAAGTAGGGAGGATATTAAATGCACACCGGCAATGACAAGAAAAGCGTTTCTGAATAAGAGAAATATGTTAACATCGAATATAGATTTAAGCGTCAGGAAGTCGTTTCTGAAAGTATTTGAATGGAGTGTAGCCATGTATGGAAGTGGAACATGGACGATAAATAGCTTAGACAAGATGAGAATAGTAGCTTTCAAAATGTGGCGCTACAGAAGAATGCTGAAGATTAGATGGGTAGATCACATAACTAATGAGGAGATACTGAATAGACTTTGGGAGAAGAGAAATTTGGAGCACAACTTGACTAGAAGAAGGGATCGTTTGGTACGACACGTTCTGAGGCATCACAGGATCACCACGCTACTACTGGAGGGCAGCGTGGAAGGTAAAAACCGCAGAAGGAGACCAAGAGATGAATACACTAAGCAGATTCAGAAGGATGTAGGGTGCAGTAGATACTGGGAGGTGAAGCTTGCACAGGATAGAGTAGCATGTGGAGATCTGCATCGAACCGGTCTCTGGACTGAAGACCACATCATCATGAGCAGCATATCGAATAACAATTGCTTTCTTCACTTATTTATGCGCTTTTCTATCTGAAACATTCGCATTTTAAAAAATACTGAATCAACTGGCCCGTCTTAAACATCTAATCACTCAACAACAAAGAAAGAAAGGTTCTATGAAACACTCGATACGTACAGTTTTTAAATAGTTGTGAAAAAGGAGGAAAATCACATTACTGCATCTGCATCATTTCCTGAAATACCTCACTACATCAAATAACGGAAATGGTTTCTCAAAAGGGGAGGCCACACAGTTCGGATACGAATTTACTACAAATTTGTTACACTTTTAATGGTTCATTAGGACCAGTCGTATACTGGTACGTTGCGACCATGGGCAAAAGTTGGTAGCGGTCATGCAGTTAACGTCTAAGCTTTGTAATTGGTGGCTCGTTGGATCGAGTCCCGTTTATGTTATCCTTTAACTTATATTATTTTCAAATCTAGTCACATTGTTTCGTACACATTATATTTGAAGGGTAATATGATGAAAAGTGTCTTGTATATGCATGTACTTTTATTGAGTTTCCACTGTTATTTCGCTAATTTTTCTTATTACAGTTACTATTATGCAGTTTTTATTTCTGTAGGCAAGTTACTAACTGTATAAAGCGTCTTCAAACATCTTCATATTTGATTGACAACGAGCGAGAAATTTCATCTCATGAAGATGTTATTCAAATACATTCACTTGTAAACCACCAGATTTAGGCACCGATATTTACGAAAACATAGCACTGTGCACGGTTTGTCGGAAGCAAGAGAAGTTTTCCAAAATATCAGTGAACTTTGGTTTTCCTTAGAAACGCTTACATTCATTGTGCCTGCTGCCAAATTACATTAATTCGATGTAGTAAGTACCGTTTTAATTTGTGTTTTCCGTGTGTGTTAGAAAGGTACCATCCTGCAACTTGTTATGTCGAGAGCACATCCGAAGATTTATCGTACATTACCCTCATGTTCTTGCATATTGTAACTTATTGTCTTTACAAACTTCCGACATGTTGGAGCAGCTGTGGGTCAGTAACTTCAGTTAACCTGTACAAAGAAAAACCAGTCCAAAGTTGCAAATTGTACATTTTTATTTACTCGATGACTAGTTTCTGGCCGAAACCCTTTTTCAAATCATTGAACATAGTCATTATCATTGAACATAGTCATTATCATTGAACATAGTCATTATCATTGAACATAGTCATTATCATTGAACATAGTCATTATCATTGAACATAGTCATTATCATTGAACATAGTCATTATCATTGAACATAGTCATTATCATTGAACATAGTCATTATCATTGAACATAGTCATTATCATTGAACATAGTCATTATCATTGAACATAGTCATTATCATTGAACTAGTCATTATCATTGAACATAGTCATTATCATTGAACATAGTCATTATCATTGAACATAGTCATTATCATTGAACATAGTCATTATCATTGAACATAGTCATTATCATTGAACATAGTCATTATCACTGTATAAAGTTGTTTACAGCTTCATTTATCGACGTTTTACTTCGGCTTTCCAAGCCTGTCCCTCTTCCTTGAAACCCGAGCCTGGACACTAATGCGTCCAGGTGCGAAGCAGTTCCCGGTAGCTTAGGCGACTGCAGGTATAAGGATATTTGAAAATCATGACAGACATAAATTTGCAGGAAAATGTCCGTGGTTATAACTATAATATTTTCTGTGATTGTAAAAATAGCAAACAACAAAAGAACGTAGTAAATTCAATAAAAGTTCATGAAAATACACGTGTCGTTTCATAATATTACCTTTCTAATGTAGTGTGTATAAAATACACTACTGGCCATTAAAATTGCTACACCAAGAAGAAATGCAGATGATAAACGGGTATTCATTATGCTAGAAGTGACACGTGATTACATTTTCACGCAATTTGGGTGCATAGATCCTGAGAAATCAGTACCCAGAACAACCACCTCTGGCCGTAATAACGGCCTTGATACGCCTGGGCATTGAGTCAAATAGAACTAGGATGGCGTGTACAGGTACAGCTGCTCATGCAGCTTCAACACGTTACCACAGTTCATCAAGAGTAGTGGCTGGCGTATTGTGACGAGCCAGTTGCTCGGCCTCCATTGACCAGACGTTTTCAATTGGTGAGAGATCTGGAGAATGCGCTGGCCAGGGCAGCAGGCGAACATTTTTCTGTATCCAAAAAGGCCGATACAGGACCTGCAACATGCGGTCGTGCATTATCCTGCTGAAATGTAGGGTTTCGCAGGGATTGAATGAGGGGTAGAGCCACGGGTCGTAACACATCTGAAATGGAACGTCCACTGTTCAAAGTACCGTCAATGCGAACAAGAGGTGACCGAGACGTGTAACCAATGGCACCCCATACCATCACGCCGGGTGATACTCCAGTAGGGCGATGACGAATACATGCTTCCAATGTGCGTTCACCGCAATGTCGCCAAACACGGATGCGACCATCATGATGCTGTAAACAGAACTTGGATTCATCCGAAAAAATTACGTTGCCATTCGTGCACCCAGGTTCGTCGTTGAGTACACCATCGCCGGCACTCCTGTCTGTGATGCAGCGTCAAGGGTAACCGCGGCCATGGTCTCCGAGCTAATACTCCATGCTGCTGCAAACGTCGTCGAACTGTTCGTGCAGATGGTTGTTGTCTTGCAAACGTCCCCATCTGTTGACTCAGGGATCGAGACGTGGCTGCACGATCCGTTACAGCCATGCGGATAAGATGCCGGTCATTTCGACTGCTAGTGATATGAAGCCGTTGGGATCCAGCACGGCGTTCCGTATTAGCCTCCTGAAACCACGGATTCCATATTCTGCTAACAGTCATTCGATCTCGACCAACGCGAGCAGCAATGTTGTGATACGTAAACCACAATCGCGATAGGCTACAATCCGACCTTTATCAAAGTCGGAAACGTGATGGTACGCATTTCTCCTCCTTACACGAGGCATCACAACAACGTTTCACCAGGCAACGCCAGTCAACTGCTCTTTGTGTATGAGAAATCGGTTGGAAACCCTCCTCGTGTCAGCACGTTGTAGGTGTCGCCACCGGCGCCAACCTTGTGTGAATGCTCTGAAAAGCTAATCATTTGCATATCACAGCATCTTCTTCCTGTCGGTTAAATTTCGCTTCTGTAGCACGTCATCTTCGTGGTGTAGCAATTTTAATGGCCAGTAGTGTAATATGAACACAGTAGAAAAGAATGTAAACAAAACAACCCGAGCGGGAATCGATCAGCTAACCATCGGTTACGTAGCTTGAACGCTAATCACGTGACCCACCGCCAACTAGTCATCAAAGTAGCAACGCACCAGTACTTTACTGACGAGTGAATCTTCTCTTGCGATTTTATCGAATTCGCTTATGTAGTACGCCTTCTGAACAAAATTTGAAGTAAATCCGTGACCCGAATGTTGTGGCGTCCCCTGTGTCAGATTTCTGCAGCGCGTGGCGCGGTACGTAACGCTGTTAAGTGCCACTGCCATGCGTAAAAGACGTCACAAATCATTAGAACCCCTGATTTTCGTTCCGAGGTTAAAAGCCGTAATCCAGAGAACAAATAGCTCACTAGAGCGTTCGGACTAACAAAGGAATCTAATAAAGCGCGCCAGATGACGCCTTGCGTTTGCAGAGCTGTGTCTGACATCCAGTCCCGGAGTGCCTAAACGAACCCCACGTAAGCCCAGGCTGCCACAGGCTAAAAGCCCGCAGCGACGAAATCCATTAATGGCCTCGCAGGGGAGAGGAATTATTACGACTGACAGGAGGATTTTAAAAAATAAAAAGGAAAGGCAGGGAGATTCAGCTACATTGAATGAGTAAACAACGATGGCTGCTGCCGAGAAATCTTTGCTATCAGCGGAGCTGGGTAGGGCGAGCTCCAGTAATTACGCGAAGGAAGCTACAGTCATTTGCTTCATTCTCGGAATGTTTACAGCGTGTAAGGAAGCCATGCTGCAGGTTAGTTAACACGCAGTAACGAGAGTATAACCGAAAAATACGTGATACGGAAACATAACCACAAAATGGTATAACCAGTGTTACGGCGAAACAAGCAAGTTAAATAGAAAGTGGCATTATCTACCGGACGAAATGACGTATCGTACCTGTTGGTTTCCCTAACCTAATAAGACCAAAATTTCGGCGATTTGTTGCTTCTGCTATATTTTCGCCTATCAGAATCTATATAATCATTAAAATTTTCTACTCTGTTCAGCGCTAATCAGCTTGTAAATAATCCGCTGTGGCTTACCGACAACCTACGCAAGTGAACAGCGATAATAACATAACACCTCTCACCTAATATGTTGTCAAAAGTGTCTGCTCAGATCACATTTCGCCACATTTTGTGAAAGTGAATACGAGATGAAGTAGTGAGCGGAAATTTGTGAAAAACTGAGTGAAAACAATGCAATGAGTAGCAGTTGGTCGAGACACCAACCAGAGACACGAAATAGGACGAAAAATGTAGTGCAGAAACGTACATAACTTCTACACTCCAAACAGTTCTTCGCAAATACGCTATAATTTCCTTCGTGGCTAGTTTGCAGATGACATGCTGCAAAAAAAAAAATAAAATAAAAATAAATAAATAAATAAATAAAAAAGATACGAAAACGAGCACCAAAACCGGTGTATTGTAATACAGTTCAGTTAGCGATGTAATTTTAAGGTGTCTGAACAAAACAAAGCAAATTGCACATATTGTAATTCTTAGGCCCACAGCAGTTAAATTATTATAAATGTGACATTCTACTTCACAGAAATATAAAAATAAACTAATTGTGTTTGCATAAGGCTGATTTTTTTAAACCAACTCAGCAAGTACATAAATGTCTATGGGGATTTTGTTTTATTTTTGGTTCCCATTAATTAGTAAAAAATCAGAAGGAAAAAAAAATAATAAAAAAAACTGCGATATTCACAGCCTCTCAGCGTTGCAATCTCCTTTTACATTACTGATTGACATTTCATCCAGCAAACAGTTTTTTTAATATGAACATGAAGTACCATGCTTCTTCACAGAGCATAAGGGAACGATGCGGGAGACCCGCACTGCCGTATTAGGCACGGTCCTAATGGAGGTGGTTTGCCATTTCTCAGTCTTCTCGAGGCAGGTGAAAATCCCTGACACCACCGGGAATCGAACCCGGGACTTTTTTAATATAGGTGTTAAAATTATTAAATATAAAACTGAATGAAAAGTCCAGTAGTCCGTTGTAGCTGCATTTATTGAATCAGTTATAGTACCACACAAATGGTTCTGCAATTTTTAAGTTGCATCGTCTGGTGTATAACTGCATAGAGTAATTTTTTAAATTAGTGCTTTGACAATGAGGAAATGAAGTTATCTGTGATATCTTTAAGTACTTAATAGCTAGACTTAAACATGGAAGAAAATATTACGCATCAAGTTAGGAAATTAGGTGTGGATCACATACGTCCCGCAAAGAACGGGTTTATATTTATTTAATAAAGACTATTTCTAATGTCATACGAAAAGGAGGTTACTTACAAGTGCTGTGTCATCTGGTGTGGAGAGTAGTTAAGAAATGCCGCATCGAGCGACGTGCCTCATTGGTTAGCATACTGGACGCGCATTCGGGAGGACGACGGTTCAAACCCGCGTCCGGCCATCCTGATTTTGGTTTACCGTGATTTCCCTAAATCGCTTCAGATAAATGCCGGGATGGTTCCTGTGAAAGGGCACGGCCGGCTTCCTTCCCCATCCTTCCGTAACCCGATGGGACCGATGACCTCGCTGTCTGGTCCTCTCCCCCAAATAAACTAACGAACCAAAATGCCGCAGATTAGGTGTTGGCGTGGCTAGGCAAACTTCTCAGCCCTCCTCAACTGCTAAAAATATCATCATCAGCCGACAAAGAAACCATCATCTATGACGAATGTCGTGTCAGGGAACAACTGCCAAAGACGGGACTGAACTGTGATAAAATCACGAACTGTCATCACTTTGCTCATTAAAATGTGTTCTTGTCGGCCTATGTCGAGTAACAGACAGTGCCCCTCATAGATGTAATCCGGCGTAGTACTGTGCCCCACAGTGATTGAAGAATAAAGTTATTGATGAAAACTAATGAAATAAATGTCCTGAAATTTACTGAAAATTATTTTTCTGTTTTAAGGAGCCCGTCAAACTTCCCAAAAGCCTACACGCTCATGTGTGTTTGTCACCAACATAGCAGCTGTCAACATAAGTTACGAACGTCCCGGTCTTGTCGAATCGTGTACTTTGGCTGCCGTCGGGGTATTGAGACGGAAATAGAACTAACGCAGAAGATAAGAAAAGCGCGACGCTAGTTCTCTGCTGAGGAATTGCGGTCACCACGCGAACTACGAGTTAGACTCCGCCCTCTGCATTACGTACAATTGAATCTGGATAATACAAAATATAATAATGTTGCTAATATGATCAACAAATTTGTGAATAATTAAAACAGTGTATAGGCCGTACATTACATGGAGCAGATGACCTCCTAGTGGACCGGCAGTGGGAGTAAACATTAATATTACGATAAAATAGCTGTAATAAGCTGCCCAGCTGGTTACATGTTGAGACCCCTAACTTCAAACCTTTAAGTAGTCAAAATTGGCCAATAAAGCTTCGTGGCATAACTCCGTTTGGTTAATGAGAGGGGACTGTTTTAGGGACTTTGTTATAGATATCTCCTCAAGCCCGTTCGGTGGATTTGAAGTAACCATACCACGCGATAAAAATACGTCATTTCGAGAAAAACGCGTTTGAAGTTTTGACTACATATAAATACAATATTGTGCAACGTACGTTCAATCTGTTGTTACACGTCCATGAAATAATCCTTCCTCTTCCTCATAGCGGGTGTTCTGCTCGATCTGGGCCATCCTGCGCTGCGCCAGAGCCGCTCGTATGGCCGGTGACAAGCGGTTTTCGGCTGCTTGAATCCCGTGGTCGTCCGAACTGCGTCGAATAGAGTCCCAGGGTGACGTCCATCGTTGTCATGGTCTTCAGAATTGCTGAATACCCTTCGTTGAAGCTGCTCATTGCCAGGAAAGTCGCAATCTCCGCAGTCTTGGCACCAGAATGCAAATGCTTGGGGGCTAACTTCCAAACACACGCGTTCAAACTTTGATTTGAATTTTGTGTGTTTTGTCCCAAGCACCGGTACAATCACTCGTCCTCCGAAAGAACAAAACTGGTGCTTGAAAAAGCCCGATTTCAGGCAAGTGAATTTTTTTGTTCAACCGCGAACAACAAACATTTCCGTTCCGTGTTCGGTAAAGCCGTTTCAGGGGTGGTTTCTAAAATGCAATTTAAGAAAATCGATTTTTTGAACGAAAAGATAGTAAACCTCCCCTGAAGCAAAAAATGGAGAACATGCCCTAAACACGAAAAACACTCCCATACCGCAACATCGCCTCCTCCGTACTTCACTGCTAGCGCCACACACGATGGCAGGTAAGGCTCTCCAAACCCAAACACTTCCACGGGGTAAAGTATGATGCGTCGTTCAACATTGACTACAGAAATGCGTGGCTTAAGAGAAGCTGCTCAACTGTCTTTCCTAAATCTATATCCCTACGCACACTCAATGTGTTGGTCTGACTGGTGGTAGCAACACACGAGCGGTTTCTTTTCGCTGATTTAATGCGATTTTTTACAACAACCCTCCACATTGCCTGACGGTCCCCATCCGCAAGTACGTGAGGTCTGTCTGCTCCTGGTTTAGCCATGGTTGTTCCGTCGTGTCTCCACTTCATAGTCACGTCACTTACAACGCATTTCTTACTCAGATGACATGCAATGACAACACCACGATGGAAGTCACTTAGCTCTCGTGACAGGAGACTGTTCCTGCTTCTCTACTGATAACAAGTACTCCCCACCTCCTTCCATACAGGCGAGGTCGCATCTCGTGACACCTAGGGGTCAATTTCGCGTTACGTAGGGATGTCCGTTTACTTCTGATCATACAGTGTATGTGCATAGTAGACGTTTGTACTTAGGGAGTAGAACGAAACGTAATGCTGAGAGAGGTGCACAACAACTGGTTATCGAAAATCACTTTTGTCTCATGCGTGCCACTATCCCTGGACAATTAGTGGTAGAGCAATTTGGGACGTATCATCTCTATCTTCGATTGATGGCATGCTAGCAGGTAGAGAACGCAAAGCTTTCTTCGTCAGACCTATACGTGCGATTTTACATACAAATATAGCGCGTGTACTTCATACTGAATTGTAAATGTGGGTATGCTTCCGTACTGAATGGTAGACTTGTCTGATGGCCATGTCGAAGACTTGGGGCCACGCGGGATTAGCCGAGCGGTCCGGGGCGCTGCAGTCATGGACTGTTCCGCTGATCCCGGCGGAGGTTCGAGTCCTCCCTCGGGCATGGGTGTGTGTGTGTTTGTCCGTAGGATAATTTAGTTTAAGTAGTGTGTAAGCTTAGGGACTGATGACCTTAGCAGTTAAGTCCCATAAGAATTCACACACATTTGAACATTTTTGAAGACTTCGGTTCAGGGCTGCAACGGCGTGGACTCAGCCTCGAGAGGCGAACTGTACAGCTACTTAACTAACAAGAATTGGTTTCAAATTCTAGAAAGGTGACAACGGCCGGGAAGGCCTTACACTGACCCAGTGCCACTCCATGCCATTTCCAAACGACGCCACACGGCGGAGGATGACACGCCTGCCGGTCTACATACTGCGGAGCTCTGGCACCTCAACACTAAATTCATGTAACTATGTCATGGGGGGGGGGGGGGCGAGCTTTCAAACTGATGGTGGGATCATGTTCTGCCTTCACCGACTGCTCTCATACCACAGCGAGGAATCAGACTCTGAGACACTCTCAAGAAGTTCAGTACTTACAAAAAATGAAATAAATATGGCATAGTAGCGGTCCACAGCCCAGTTGTTAATGCATTCGACTGTGGTGGCTTTCGACTGAGAGGGTGTCATATAGTATTGACAAAAATTTTCATTACCATTATTTGATAGCAGAAGAGACCTGAAGACGTAGTGTGTTCATGATCAGCATGTTTTGCTTCAGTATTCTGGTTGGAATCCTGAATGACTCTGCAGTGCCTGCCGCTGTGGCCGAGTGGTTCTAGGTGATTCAGTCCGGAACCGAGCTGCTGTTACGGTCGCAGGTTCGAACCCTGCCTCGGACATGGGTGTGTGCGATGTCCCTAGGTTAGTCTATAGCTTAGAGCCATTTGAATCATTTTTTTGTCTCTGCGGTGTCTTACGTGTGTTCTCTTGACATTTGAAGTGCATACCATATCACGCAGATAGCACATAGTGCCTGATAACAATACATAACACAACAGAATAATTGCCAGAGGACAGACTTTTTTTAGATTGTCGAGGAAAAAAGGGTGATGAATGGTACAAATACGTTTATTTGTATGGATTGATGTTACTGCACAATCGCCTGGAAATATCTTGGTTTCGCAAGTTAAAGACACTAATACGTGGACGTGACGCTATCATCTGACAACTCATGCTCAGATACAGATACACTCAGTGGGATTAGGCTCTCATTATGTATGCATTTTACAATATCTTAAAAATTCCGTTACAATTACGTAAATTGTTTTATTTCCTGATGCGAGGATAGTTTTGAGATTAGAGGTGGTGATGTTTTGGTCTTAAGTCCAGAGACTGGTTTGATGCAGATCTCCGTGCTACTCCATCCTGTGCAAGCTTCTTCATCTCCCAGTTCCTGTTGCAACCTACATCATTCTGAATCTGCTTAGTGTATTCACCTCTTGGTCTCCCCCTGCGGTTTTTACCCTCCACGCTGCCCTCCAGTAGTAGCGTGGTGATCCCTTGACGCCTCAGAACGTGTCCTACCAACCGATCCCTTCTTCTAGTCAAGTTGAGCTCCAAATTTCTTTTCTTCCCAATTCTATTCAATACCTCCTCGTTAGTTATGTGATCTACCCATCTAATCTTCAGCATTCCTCTGTAGCACCACATTTCGAACGCTTCTATTCTCCTCTAGTCCAAACTATTTATCCTCCATGTTTCACTCCCATACATGGCTACACTCCATACAAATACTTTCAGAAACTACTTCCTGACACTTGAATCTATACTCGATGTTAACAAATCTCTCTTCTTCAGAAATGCTTACCTTTCCATTGCCAGTCTACATTTTACATCCTCTCTACTTCGACCATCATCAGTTACTTTTCTCTCCAAATAGCAAAATTCATCTAATGCTTCAAGTGTATCTTTTCCTAATCTAATTCCCTCAGCATCACCCGACTTGATTTGGCTAATTCCATTAAGCTCGTTTTGCTTTTGTTGTTCATCTTACATCCTCCTTTCGACACTCCATTCCGTTCAACTGCTCTTCCATGTCCTTTGCTGTCTCTGATAGAATTACAATGTCATCGGCGAACCTCAAAGTTTTTATTTCTTCTCCATGGATTTTAATACCTACTCCGAATTTTTCTTTTGTTTCCTTTACTGCTTGCTCAATATACAGATTGAATAACATCGGGGAGAGGCTACAACCCTATCACACTCCCTTCCCAACCACTGCTTCCCTTTCATGCCCCTCGACTCTTACAACTGCCATCTGGTTTCTGTACAAATTGTAAATTGCTTTTCGCTCCCTGTATTTTACCCCTGCCACCTTCAGAATTTGAAAGACAGTATTCTAGTCAACATTGTCAAAAGCTTTCTCAAAGTCTACAAATGCTTTTCCTTAATCCATCTTCTAAGATGAGTCGTAGGGTCAGTATTGCCTCACGCGTTCCAACAGTTCTACGGAATCCAAACTGAGGTCCGTCGGTCTAAATGACGGTCGCCGGTCAGCTGTGAGACCGCAGACGCATCGCCCACACACAGGCGATGGATCGCGGCAGATCCGCTCTGTCAGCAAGTTGGCAGGCATGTCTGTCTGTGTGTGGGGAACCTTTAGTACCCGTTTCATACCTTCCCTCCACCCCCTACCCCTTCCCCCCTCCCCCCTCCCTTTCTCTCGTAAACAACCTGATCTTGATACCACTGAAGATGTCTGGGTATCTGATGATGAAACATAGCAATCTGGTAGATCTGTGGGATGCAATCATCAATGAGTGGTTTTAAATGGATACGGCATACTCTCCAAACGGACGCCACCATCAAGTATAGAAGCGGTGTCACACGATATTAGAGTGACTTCTGCTAAGAAGTTACTGTTCTTTCTTTTGTTGTACTCATTTTTTTTCTCCTGTAGTCACCATGGTTATTCCATTGTTAAACCAACCTGTCTTACAGAACTCCAGCGTCCTGGATATTGTGGGACAGCAACGCATTCTTAGGTTGTGATTCAAAACGAGACAGCCAGAGCTGCGACTTACATTGATGTTTATTTAGTCGGCCAGTTTTACGATGCACCCATTCTCAAACCAACGGACGTTTTCCAAGTAAAATGTCTGTCAAAAATAGCAGTTAATAGTGTGTACATATGTGTATAGTTACAACTAACGTTTACTTAGTGAACATTGGTTAGTTTCAGAACGGGCGTAGCCTGAAATTGGTCACCGACTAAATAAACATCAATTTTAGTTGCAACTCTGGCTGTTTCTTTCTGCATCACAACCTGTCTAAACGAGAAGGAAAGAAAAAAGAGCGCATATCTAGCAGCCAGAGGATGTTGGCAGGTATACCAAAAGCATCTGTAGGAAATGTCGAACCAAATCACACGTATCCCAGGACCGTTTACGGCCAGACGTTATCTTGATATCTTTAGAGAGCAGTTGTGTTCATTCCCCAGTTGCCTTTTTCAAGAATTCCAGAATGGTACAATAAAGGGTGGTATTAACCACCTCTCCATGAGTGAGGAATCAGCCAACAGCATAGCTTGCTTGTCTCAAAATAATGTGCCCATTGTTTTTTGCAGATACCGTTGTTATAAACTTCTTAAAGGGGATGTAGGGGGCAATGAGAGATGTTTCCATCAGTTCATTGCTTTTTTCGGCTCAGATATCACAAGATGCAAACGTGTGTCACCCCTGTGACTACGCTGTGTAGGAACAGAACACCCTCCATCTGATACCGCATGAGATACTGATGTGACAACTCATTCGCTTGACTTTATTCTCGTCTTGCGATAACCAACGTCAGTGCGTCTTCCGGTAGTTCAGGGTGTTTTGATGAAGACAAAAATGTTGGGTGTCCACATCTACATGGATACTCTGCATATCACATTCAAGTGCCTGGCAGAGGGTTCAGCGAACCACCTTCACAATTCTCTATTATTTCAATCTCGTATAGCACGCGGAAAGAATGAACACCTATATCTCTCCGTACAAGCTCTGATTTCATTTATTTTATCATGGTAGGTGTCAACAAAATATTTTAGAATTCTGAGGGGAAATTTGGTGATCGGAATTTCGTGAGAAGATTCCGTCGCAACGAAGAACACCTTTCTGTTAATGATTTCCAGCCGAAATCCTCTATCATTTCTGTGACACTCACTCCCATATTTCGCGATAATACGAAACGTGCCGCCTTTCGTTGAACTTTTCGATGTACTCCGTCAGTTCTATGTGGTAAGGATCCTACACCGCGCAGCAGTATTTTAAAATAGGACGGACAATGATACTTTAGACAGTCTCGTTAGTAGATCTGTTACATTTTCTAAGTGTCCTGCCAACAAAACGCAGTCTTTGGTTAGCCTTCCCCACAACATTTTCTATGTGTTTCTTCCAATTTAAGTTGTTCGTAATTGTAATACCCAGTTATTTAGTTAAAAATTACGGCTTTTATATTAAACTGATTTATCGTTTAACCGAAGTTTGAGTTCCTTTTAGCACTCGTGTGGATGACCTCAGACTTTTCGTTATTTAGCGTCAACTGCCACTTTTCGCACCATTCAGATATATTTTCTAAATCATTTTGAAGTTTGATTTGATCTTCTGACGACTTTTAAACGACAGCGTCCTCTGCAAACAACCGAAGACGGCTGCTCAGATTGTCTCCCAAATCGTTTATATACATAAGGAAGAGCAAAGGGCCTATAACACTGCTTTGGGGAACGCCAGAAATCGCTTCTGTTTTACTCGATGACTTTCCGTCTGTGACCTCTGTGACAGGAAGTCACAAATGCAATCACATAACTGAGACGATATTCCATAAGCACGCAATTTCACTACGAGCCGCTTGTGTGGTACAGTGCCAAAAGCCTTCCGGAAATCCAGAAATAAGGAATCGATCTTAGATCCCTTGTCAATAGCATTAAGTACTTCATGTCAATAAAGAGGTAGTTGTGTTTCACAGGAACGACGTTTTCTAAACCCATGTTGACTGTGTGTCAATAGTCCGTTTCCTTCGAGGTAATTCATAATGTTCGAACACAATATATGTTCTAAAATCCTGCTGCATATCGACGTAGAAGACATGGGTCTGTAATTTAGTGGATTACTCCTACTACCTTTCTTGAATGTTGGTGTGACCTGTGCAACTTTCCAGTCTTTGGGAAAGGATCTTTCGTCGTGCGAGCGGTTGTATATGATTAAGTATGGAGCTCTAATGCATCAGCATACTCCGAAAGGAAGGGCGAGTTGTCTTAGTGTCGACACGCTTTTACGATTCAGGTAGATTTCGGAAATGTTGTGACCTCCTGAAGACCATCCACAAGTAAACATCACAAGACGTGTATTTCACTCCACGAGTTACGTTTTTATGATGTCCCATGATCAGACGTATGTACTGCAACGGACAAGCGCAGCATGCGCGGTCCGCTTCCTCGGCGTGACTCTCGTCCCCGAGTACTCGCTTTATACAGTGCCACCCAGGCGCCCCCTCGCACGCCATCCGTCCTCAGTGGCTGCTCGCCCTCCCCGCGCCTCTCTCTCTCTCTCTCTCTCTCTCTCTCTCTCTCTCTCTCTCTCTCTCTCAGCAGGCCACACCCTTTCCAATTGACGTGATGCGGCCCCGCTTACTTCCTTTTCCCCACGCAGAGGACGTACGTTACAGCAGCTTGTCGTGTGCCTCTGGCTCACGAACCTTCCGTTTATTGTGTGCCGCCAGTCTGCACGCGACACCACCTCGAAATTTGTCCGCTCTGTTTCTTCCGCCACTGCTACCTCTATCCTTATTGTTTTGCCTCTCGTTTCAAAGCTGTGTCGCATCGCACGAAGCTCTGAAGATGACGTTGAACTCGGTGAACAGCAGTGGTGGAGCCACCATCTCGCCATCTAGAACTACACAGAAAGAAAGGGAAACACTTAAAAGGGGAGGAGGAAACGAAATGAGACTTTACACGCTGAGAGGGTACGTGTTGTTATTTCAGTGGTTAAAGTATCGAGTCAGATTTACAGATAACTTTGCAGAATGAGAACACTTACCAGTATGATGGTGCACCACTTCTGACGTAGATACATACGGTGAGTCGTATGGAAGGGTGTCATAAAGCTGATGTATTCTCTCGTGAAGAAAGCCTGTTGCAACTGATCTTTGACATCCTGGTTACTGTCACTGCGATAGATTTGACGTCAAAGCCGGCCCCACACATGTGCTATCGAGGACCGATCTGGGGATTTGGCCAGCCACAGAAGTACCTCGGCATCACGCAGACAGTTCAGAAACACACGCTCCACGTTTGCATGAGCATTGTCCTGGTGAAAAATTGCACCACCATAATGTCGCATGCGATGCAACAAATAAGTGTGCAGGATTTACTGACGTTCCAGTGTTCCATCAGAGTACCCCAAATCACTACCAGCCATGAGCTGAGGCCATACCTGATGACACAGTGACACCAGGAGTAACACTGCTATCTCTCTCTAAAACATTAAAAGAATGGGACCTTTCACAAGGTCGCCGCGTAGATCAGAACCAGTATTCGTCGCTGAACACAATGCGACGCCTTTCCTCAGCAGCCGCCTTCCTGGTCACGACGTCACTTCAAACGCAGGCGTCTGTGTTGTCGTGGTAACAGCAGCCTACACGTGGAACAGTAATTCCCTACTCCCAGTACCGCTTGCCTCCGACCAATGGCGTAGGATGATTCACAATGTTACAGGAAATCCATTGCTTGTACTGGGATGGCAGGCACAGATGTGATGAAGTTACGACATGACTGATGCACAGTATGGTGGACGTAGTCAGCTGGAACCTTGACGACGAGTGCGCTCAGCTCCAATCATTTACATACCCACTAACTGTGTGTAGATCTACGAAGTTACCTTCATATCCGAACATGTCTTCTGGGTGCTTCACGATTATTGCGAGGCATTGTTACTTAACTGAAATGCATCGTCCAGTTTCTGTAATATGTGTGATTTGGTCGATGAAAAAATTGCATCGCATTGTAGTTTCTCCAATATAGTTTCTATCGAAGAACGTAAGAACGCAACACTTTACAGTGTTTTGCGCAGCTTGTTAAATCCACTGATGTCTGCTGCTGCCAGTCGTGTGCCACTAGCATCTTTCAGAAGACAGTGCGTGCAAGAAAGAGGTGTGTCTTTCCAACAGCGTCGTTGGGGATAGGTGAATACCCAGGCAGTTAACCCTTACTTCCGAAGGTAAGCTGATCTGGATGCTATTGATGACCTCTGCGATGCAGAGGAATGTATCTGGCTCGAACCATTTTTAACACAGGCGTCATTTTTTCAATATTTTTTAAGTATCATCTAATTTACAAGCAAAAGTATTTGCTTATCTGTGACTTCGAAAATTCTCCTATGACTAAAAACAAAATGCTTTCCGTATTTGAAGGCTTCATAACAAAAAAGCCCTAAATTTCCTTTACTTTACATCGATGGTCACAAACTTCTTGTTATCAAACTACCGATTTCGGTCTACAATAACCATCTTCACGTCTGTTTTATAAAAACATTAGGACATGTTTTTATAAAACATCTGAAGATGGTCATTGTGGACAGAAACCGGCAGTCTCATGAAAAAAAATTTTTGTCCATAGACGTAAAGTAAAAGAAATTTATTCTATATTCGGGTCACTGTTTAATTCACGACCATGTCGCAGCCTGTGGGGAGGCGAAAAAAAAAACCTTGTAAAATTTTCTCGTTTTCATGATTTCAGAGCAGTCTTGTTACCAGCCTCTAAACGTACGATTTGTTCTATATCAACAGCCTTTGTCATTTCAGAAGGGCTTTTTTTGTGAAAGCAGACAACGCATACTCAGCCGACTTGGATGTGACTGTATCTGGTGACATTAGTGGAGAAGCCCAGTAAACGTTTGATAAATTCTGTGTATCTTTAACTTAAAAAATGTTGTGTAAAAATGAGTGTATCATGAGGCTTATAAAGCATAATTAATAAACCTATCAAGTGTTTCCTAGATACCACTGCTGCGGGGTGGGGTCGGTCATCTGTGTTGTTGTTAACCCTATCGTTCAGTCCACCTACCTCGATAGGAGTCTTGCCGATGTCCCTTCACTCTGTGCTAGCAGGTACGTGGTAGGCAGTGTAAAGCAGCGTTGATGAAACCACCACCTAATACCTATCACACAGAGGCCGCATAACTCTAGTTGAAAGTCAGTTCCTGAAAGTTCATGATTAAAAAATCGGGCGTTCAGGATATTCAGTGTACTTGCAGAAAATCATTTAAAATTAGATTAACTCTGTTTTTTTCTATTTATATTGAAACACATGAAGTGGCTGTCAAGTCCGTATTTAATATGGTGAAACGTTATCATTCAAAGTTCACTGTCTTATAACAAATATTCACTCGAAAAGCAGCCAGAATTTTAGCAATTCCGATCCAACTAATTTTCACGTTCTACCAGTCACAGACCCACAACTATTCGCGAGTTAAACATTCGGTCGTTTCAGTGGTCTTTTTCGTAAGAAGTGTTCGCCAAAATATTCCGTACAGAGCCTGAAACACGCCACGCGGAGTTGTTACTACGACCAGAAAGTTCACACGCTCGTATCTGTCAAGCTATTTAACTTAGGAACACCAACTTTCATTAAAATGTTCGTAACTACTGTCGCTTCAGTCAAGATATGTTCGAACTGAAATTAGCTCACTATTTCCTCATCTTACAGAGTATTTTTAAGGAGCGATCTAACATGGTGTTATCCGTAGACCGGCTATCAAGCGACTCTCTCGAGGTACTCTTCTCTCTGCACACTCCTCTATTCGCGCATGAGCAGCTTAATTCTGATTTGCTGTTTATCTAAATGACCAGTCAGAACGTTCCTTCCTGATCATTCTCGTGGCAAATCTTACCTTATCCAATCACTAATTTGATAGTAATTAATGTCAGCAAAATTTCTTGTATTATGTTTAATCAAAATAAACAAGGTGATAAATATTCTTCAAATTGCTAAATAAACTTATTCCGCCTCTAACTTCCATTCTGGCTGCTTTTGTATAAAAGCAAGCTCACACAGACATACGTCACCTGAATTGTTGCATAATAACTTTCCCACGGTTTGTTTGTACAAGGTTTTACGTGAAATGAAATATTAAATTTTAACGTATGTCCCACATTACTCTCTCAAACATTCTCACGCACTCACACAGCAAAATATAATCAAATAATAATTTTGACCAATTTTTGTATTACGTAATGCAAAGTAACTAAAGTTTTAAAAAGAAAATTCTAATTAATTGATTTTTATGCACTGACAAGTTTGTAATTGCTTCAAACGATAATGAAAGTCAGACTATTATTGTTCCTAACGTGGTTTAAAAAATAGCGTAGGTTTTAGGACTTTTATATAATTCTCTTTATCTCCGGAACTATAAAAAAAAACCTGAAATTTTGACAGCATCGTTCCATTAATAACAAAAGGCTGTGTACCAAACTTGAACAAATTGGGATAACAACTAATACAGATTATTTAGATTCGTAGAGGGTATGAATCTTCGTATCGTCGGAATGTTAGGCGCTATGCAGTTCACGCGGCAGGTAGCGTCTGCTGTGCTGTGAGCAAAGCGAAAAAATACATAGCCATCCTGCAGCCACAGTACTAAGCGGCTGCGTGCCTTACTGCAACGATTGTTATCTCGTGATAACTTGCTGCGTTACACTACCAGCTACGTTTTCTTACAAAAACAGCCTATGTCAGGGAGGATTATAGTTTGAAAAAAAAAGTACTAGCTACTTTGAAAGGTAAATTAGTACATTGTCGTAAAAATGAGTAAGACATTCCCAAGAAGGCACATAAAAAATATAATTAACGACAACACATTATGCAACTTTTTAGAACGTTTTCTCGCTTTCCTGAAAAATTTAAATTGTTGAGGAGGGTTGTTTTTGTTATAAAGTCTTCACTTGATATGCATTTTGCAATTTAATGTAAATTATTATGACAGTGAGTTATGTATGTAGGGAAATATTTGGGAATTTAGATCTTTTTTTTTTAATTTGTCACAGCGTAAACTTAATGATAGCAACATCTTTGGGTGTTGCCTTGGGGCGCCAGTGTGTGTGCCTGTGCGTTTTGTGTAAGGCGAGAAGTTGGTCAGTGTGAGACCAAGTCATATTTTATGAGATACACTTGGTGCGACGGATGTGAGTAGATGAAATAAGCTCCTAACCTCAACCCAATTCCCGGATAAGCGTCTTCAAATAACCGGTGTGTTATCGTAACGACTGGAGCTAAGGGAGCATTGTTGCAGACCCCGACACGAACAGCATCAACAACCTGAAAGGCTGTTCACATCAGGTTGGCTTAGAGCTTTTTTACGGCGTACCCAATGAATTTTTCGTTGAGAACTTTATAATAGCGCTAGTTCACGTATAACTCTGCGTCTTCGAACTTATGATTAACCTCAGTCATTGTTACCTGGATTAGTATCTTGTACCTCCCCTATTGTAGTACAGCCGAGTATCTTTGATGAATATGTCGTCTTTTAGAGAAATATATTGACACTTTTGTTTTTGTTGGAAAACAATATACACTGTTCATTAGTAACGTCTCGATCAGTCTGTCAGTATAACAGATAGATACAGTAGAAATCATTTTGAATAAAATACTGTTAAAGTAATAGTAAAACAAATCCAATAATACTGGAAAACAAAAACCGTTTTTTCAACCTTCTCGTTTCATCACTGGTTTTGTAAAGTGTTTTTCTGTTACTTGCTTCGTGGTCCGCACGTAGGCATTCCAGCAGTGTTAAATTGGGATTATTTTTATTTCTTTTTCATGCACAAAGTGCCAAATCATTTAAAGCTGCCAAATTTTCTATTCCTTGTTTATGAAGTTGGTGGTTTTTGCCTGTGCAGATAAACTTCATTGTCTATAATACAGCGAACTCTCAATTTGTTCATTTCCGTGACAAACATTTTTATTTAATAATTCGAAATCTTACTTATTGAAACTCTTGGTTAACTGCTAAAGTGACTCTGCATCTGCGGCTATACTCTGATATCCACCTCACTATGTGGTGGAGAGTACTTTGTTTACGAATGTCACTTCCCACTATTCTTTTTCCATTCGTGAGTGGTTCGCAGGAAGGACGATTGCCGGTAAGCCTCCATGTGGACTCGTCTCTCTAATCTTGGAGGTCTTTTCATGACATACTTCGGATGAAACAAGACATTGGTTGATTTTTCTAGCAACGCACGCTTTCGGAACTTTAAGAGACCATACCATGACGCATAACGCCTCTCCAGCAGCGTCTGCGACTGGAGTTTGCACTTAGTAAATGAACTTAAAGGAAACGAGCTGCTGCTCTTTCGATCTTCTCTATTTTATCTATTAATACTATCTGGTACAGATCGCATACTGACGAGCAATTTTCGAGTTTTGATCGAACGAGTGGTTTTGAAGCTCCTCCCTTTGTTGATGGACTACATTTCCTGAGGATTCTTCCAACGAATCATCTGGCATCTGCCTTACTCGTGATTAATTTTATGTGATCGTCCCCCTTCAGATCACTTTGAGCTTTTACTCCTAGATATTTTATGGGAGTAACTGCTTCCAGTGACTGTTCTGAAATTTTGTAATCACACGGGAGAGAGCCTTTCTGTCTATATATTCGCAATACGTTACACTTTGTTAATTGGCACTCGCTGCACCAAACGTCGATCGTCTGCAGGTTTTCCTGCTTTTCGCGACAATGTTCTATCGTTGCTATTTCTCGGTATGCAACACCCCATCCGCAAAACGTCTCATTGAACTACTGAAGTTACTAGGTCATTTATATATATATATATATATATATATATATATATATATATATTGCAAAAACTAATGATCCTATAACACTTCCTTGGACCTCACCTGAAATTACATTTACGTTCGTAGACTTAATTTAAAATGACAATTTGTTAAGTTTGCTAGAAACACTTCAATCCACTCAGACAGTTGGTCTGTTAATCCATATCTTCTTATTTTGTTCATTAGGCAGATTGCTGAACTGTGTTGAATGCTTGTGGAAGTCAAGGAACACATCTACCTCGGCGCCTATATCTACCGATTTCTCGATCTTGTGGACGAACAGAGAGAGCTGAAAGCAATTGGACTGGCGACCGAACTTATTTGATTTGGGTTAATCAAATTTTGGTGGTACTTTTAGCTGTCTTCGTTGTATGTGATGAGCATTACTTTATAATATTGATTAAAAATTTACGCAATAAGTACGTAGAGTAAGTCATTTGTAAAAGTAACTTGTGTATTTTCCCAGTAATCAGTTACTGTTTCGAAGTGATTGCTTTATTTTTCTGATGCTGTTTGGTTGACACTATCAGGATCGTTTCCAGAGGCGATTAGTAGAAAGCGATGTCTGGCGTCGGTGGAGGCGCAATGAGAACGATGCCCAGGTAAACAATCTAGAACAAATTTATTAATAACCATATAAACAAAAGCTCTATCTTGGTGTGAATTATTTACCAATGGAAATTCGGCTGGTACTTTTGAGTCCTAAGAAGGAAGACAAATAATGATTAAGTGGGCAAAGGCCACTTTGAGTAACAACATTTTTAAGTCTATGTTCTCTAATAGCTAACTGTGCAGTTTACCATTTGGAGTGTCATGAAGTAAATGCCAGGAGCAAAATTTAGTCGGCGTAAGGCAAAAATGTAAATAAGGCACTGCCGAAAGCTCGGTAGAAATTAGAAGTTAACCCTCCAGCTCTCTCTGGGGTGGTTATGACCGACAAGCACATCTGAAATATCGATCTTCCTTGCTTCCAAAGCTGTTATATTCAAAATATGTGACTTTATCCCTCTAAGTCAATTGCATTCAATTATGGTTTTGTTCAGTTTCTAAATTTACAAGAAAATTAATTGATGGCCTTTCCACTAAGGTCAATATGTTGTTTGTTTCTTGAATGTAACACATATGAAAACCGAATGATAACGGTTACGGTGAACAGCTGCAATGTACGTTTTCATAACAATTCATTAAAATACTGCCAATATATTCCACGTAAATTACTTGAGACCTTTATGACAGTGCACTCAGTGAAAGGAAGGAAAAAAATCCTGGTAGTGGGAGGGTTATACTGTCCAGTGACGGATCCTAGACAAAGCTCTGATTGGCAGGCTGCGGATGCAGCCGCCGCTTGTCCCAGGGAATCCGAAGGAATGAGTGATTCGTTCGCTGAAACCGAAGTGCTGACCCGTTCGCCCGCTATCGTGACAAGACTTCCAGGCTTGACTGTGTGCAGGTTAAGCGCCTGTGCGCTATTTGTGCAGCGCTTTTATTAGTGCTGATGGGACTTTCTTGCTGAAACGTCTTCCTGTCAGGGTCGACTGTCGATCCATAGTTGAACGCCGGCTCAAATGCTGCTGCATCGCATGGGTACAGCCTGAGCTGCTAGGGGGCACGTGACATGGTTTCGGAAAATAGTGCCCGCAATCGCCGCGCCACGGTTGTGGAAGCGCGCTCTTCTGGCAACGGACTCGTGGCGACCGCGAGAGACTCCTTGAATAACAAATCGGTGGAGTGTTGTTTTTGTTGTTGGGAACATTTAACTACACGCGAGACGAGTGCAGAATGGTTATTGGTTTGCAGGCCTCTTACAGGAGACGATGTGTGTTGTAGGTTTGCAGGCTGCTCTCTTCTAGAAGGGTCACAACAAAAGTAAAGATTACTTGTCTTCAAACCCAGCGAAAACAATAGTCTATCGAAGAGAAATGATACGTATAGTATCTACACTTAAACAGTCACAATAATTGAGCTGAAGATGATTCATATTCGGGTTTGAAGCCGGTTACCAGTTCATTTTTTCTTTATTTACGTACCCAGGACACGAAATTATTACAATACTGGTAGATCATTAATATCACAAACAGAGAGATTAACTGCATAGAGAGAATTAGAGAAAAGTCATTTAAAAACGGACACAAAGTATAACAAAAAAGATATATACAACGATAGTGGTTTAAATACACACAGGAAGATAGAAAACAAATAGCAAGAAAATTTTCTTCGTATCCTTTGGAGAGCACAGTATACGGCTGTTTTGTTATTTGTAGCAATGTCACCGATAGTAGATGTCTATCTGATAGGTTCCTGCGGAGTATCGCATGTTTTTTGTCCCGTAGGTCTTCAGTCAGGCTAATTTCGTTGTCACTGCTGAAGGCCCGTCTCCTGAGGTTGCCATCGCGTCGTGACACTCCGGTTCTGAGTCTGTTCAGCGTCTTCCGTGTAACGTACGGCAGGCACGAACCTGCCGCTATTTCCTGTCTGACATCCATTCGGTGTGCGTCAGTCAAAGAATCTCGTCAAAGTTTCGTTTGGATAACTCATTGAGATGGATTGCTGTAATAGTCTGCATGGAGCTATTTCTTGATTTCAGTCTTCGTCGTTGAGCATAGTGTCCAAACAAGAGATGTCTAGGATCAGATTTCTGTATCTTGTTTTCCGCTTCTAAAACTGATTTCCAGCCAATACTTGGTGGTACTATAACCATAATTTGGTAGAGTTTGCTGACAGGAGATAGTCGTAGACAGCCTGTCACAATGCATTCAGCCCCATTCACAGCTATATCAACCTATTTGGCATCTACAGACAGGGACAGACTGATGCAGAATATTCTTTTGCGTAGAAACATACTGTCAATGTTTCGTGAAAATACGCCATGGACTTCGAGTATAAAGAACGATCCATCGTCCATTCCAGTGTACTTCGGGGTATCGCATTAGAACATTTCTTCTCCTCTCCAAGTGATGTTCAGTTTCCTTTTAACTTCCCTATTTCTTAGTTGAAATGCACAAATTTGGGTCTTTACAGGATCTGGCTTCAGATGGTTATCAGGTCAGGTCATCGGAGCTCTTGTCAACATCATCTCCACCTCCTTGGTGTTTTACATTCGGCAGTGATCGCTGTATCATCAGCACAAGTAAGTGATTTAGTTGAGTTAATTAGTTGAGAATTGATGTAAATGTTACATCGTGTAGATGTTACATCGTGTAGATGTTACATCGTGTAGATGTTACATCGTGTAGATGTTACATCGTGTAGATGTTACATCGTGTAGACGTTACGTCCTGTAGACGTTACGTCCTGTAGACGTTACGTCCTGTAGACGTTGCGTCCTGTAGACGTTGCGTCCTGTAGACGTTGCGTCCTGTAGACGTTGCGTCCTGTAGACGTTGCGTCCTGTAGACGTTGCGTCCTGTAGACGTTGCGTCCTGTAGACGTTGCGTCCTGTAGATGTTGCGTCCTCTAGATGTTACTTTAATAATACTTTAAACGAATCCCTTCGAATGGGATTGTTATCATACCTTAGAATTAAGTATTGGTAAAAATAAGATTTATTCACATTATACATCGTGACCTCAATACACATAACTTCGTTCGAGATACAACTTACTATTTTAATAGAAATTTCGGTGTGTTAATGCACTCATCTAATAAAATCAGTAACTAAGTGGAGTGAAACGCGAATTTCATCAGAGTTGTTAGTTACATTTTTTTCATTCAAATTCAAAACTATATATCAAACACGATATTCTCATGGACCACGGACCTGGTGCGTGTTCCATTGATAAAAATAGCCGTGCCGGAGGGGTATGTGTTGGGAGGCCAGGCAAACGTTTGGTCTTTAAAACGGGACAACAGCCTTTTCAGTAGTTGTAGGGACAGCAGTCTGGATGACTGACTGATCTGACCTTGTAACATCAATAAAAACGGTCTTGCTGAGCTGGTACAGCGAATGCCTGAAAGGAATCGGAAGCTATAGCTGTAATCTTCCCCTAGGGCATGTAAGTCTACTGTAGGGGTAGGTGATGAAGGCATTCTCTTGGGTAAAATATTCCAGAGGCAAAATTGTTCTCCATTCGGATCTCCGGGCGGGATCTTCTCAGTGGAATGTAGTCATCAGGAAATACAAAACTGGCGTTCTACGGGGCGGAGAGTGGAAAGTTAGATCCCGTAGTCGGACAGGAAGGTTACAAAATTTAAGAAGGGAAGTGGATGGTTTGGTGTAGGATATAATGAGAATTAGTGAAGTTCGGTGGCAGCAGGAATAGGACTTCTGATTAATACAGGGTTATAAACACGAAATCAGATAAGGGCAATCCAGAAGTAGGTCTAACATTGAATAAGAAAATAGCAATGCGGGTAACCTACTACCAATAGCATAGTGAACGCACTATCGTAGCCAAGATAGACACGAAGCCCACACCCACAACAGGAGTGCAAGTTTATATACCAACTAGCTCTGCAGATAGAGAGATTAAATAAATACATGATGAGACAACAGAAATTATTCAGACAGTTACGGAAAACGAAAATTTAATAGTCATAGGGGATTGAAATTCTATAATAGGAAAAAGAAGAGGAGGAGGAATAATCGGTGAATGCGAATTGGAAAAGAAGAATGAAAAGGAAGTCACCTGCTAGAATTTTGCAGAGAGCATAATTCAAGCATCCATAACACGTGGCTCAAGGAATTATAGAAGAAGATTTATACGCGGAGGAGACCTGAACACACCGGAAGATTTCAGATTGATTGCATAATGGTAAGACAGAGATTTCGGAACCAGATTTTAAATTGTAAGACATTTCCAAGGACAGATGTGAACTCTGACCACAGTTTATTGATTTTGAGCCGTATATTAAAACTAAATAAATTTCAAACGTAGGAAATATAGGAGATGTGACAAGCTGAAAGAACCAGAGGGTGTTGTGTGTTTCAGAGGAAACACTGGGCAATTATTGAATAGAACGGGGAAATCTATACACTAGAAGATGAATGGATAGCTTTGAGGGATGAAATAGTGAGAAAAGCTGGGTATCAAATAGCTAAAAAGACAAACCCTTGTAGAAATCCTTGGATAAAACATGAGATAGGGACTGATGAGCCCTTAGTTTTGTCGCTTCACTCCCCAAAGCAACCAACCAACACATGACGTACTGATCTTAATAGATGGAAGAAGAAAAAGTAAAAATTCATCAAATGGAGCAGGCGAAATGGAATACAAACTTCTAAAAAATGAGATTGACAGGAAGTGCAAAATGGTAAGCGCGAATAATAGCATCCAGATTGGCAATTTTAGGTCCCATTATAAAGAGCGTTTCTTTCATTTCTATCGATACCATCCTCTTAGAATTTCGATGTTGTTGTGTATTTTTCATCACAAGTTCCACAATGAGGTTTTTGCATGCTCCAAAATCATCCCACTGCCTGATCCGCACTCTTATCTAACACGAACGCGGTCGCTTACGTTTTGTCTTTGCCATTAAAAGTATTAAAAGAGCAACAGTGGCCCGACGCTCTTCCATCGCAATCTCTGCCTTCACGCACAGAAGTATGCGAGCAAAATTTCGCAGAGGATGATGTCTCAGCTCTCTGTCTCTCTCACCCTGCTGTGTGTACATGCTTCCAACATCTGCTACCGCAAGACTCTACACACTAGTAGAAAGTACTCCCAAATAATAGATAGTATCTACTAGCGAAAATTCGCACCTAGTGTAAACAATTCTGTGACTACTATCTGAGGCTACCAAATCGTCTGAGGAACAAAAAATTGTCACGTGTATCCCAGCCCTTATACATAATAGATGCGAGCCCGGTGCGTACGATTCTCAGCCTGTGGTCCCATTTTCTTCAAGCCTGCTCTGGATGATGTGATTTAGCGGTGACAGTAAATGTTAATTTTCTCTACAGGTCGTAGTGGGCCCATCGGTACTGACCGACCGCCGGGCCATCCTCCGCCAATGGCGTCACAGGATGTGGTATGGTGAGGTTTGGGGTCCGCACACCGCTCTCCCCACAGTTGTCAGTTTTCGTGACTGAGTCACTGCTACACAGTCAAGTAGCTCCTCAATTGGTATCACGAGGCTGACTGCACCTCATTATAGTCCTTCCACCAAAGAAAAGTCCCTGACAGTACCGGGAATCACAGCCGGATCGTCTTCATGACAGTCAAGTCAACCGTGCTGACAACACAGCCCCCAATTCGGACAGTCTTCATGATTCTGGCTACGTTATCGGAGATGGTCTTGCTAAGAGAAAGGGCGAGTGCAGCTGGACTGTGAAGAACATTTTGTCTGCTGCTGAAACTGGCGTAGATGGTGACTATTTGGATCAACATTGAATATACTTGCTAGTGTGACGAGAGCTGAGACCACATCTTGGAAATGAAGCCTTCTTCCTTGCCTTCCGATATAGGTGGGGAATCAAACTGCTGTAATCATCACCCCCTAACTCCGGAAGTAGTTACTGTTAGGTTCCAAGCAACAGCCGTACAACTTCCCCGCAGCGTCAAATACGTTTAGGAATCATCTGTAGCAAAATGACGGCAACACATACTAGAATCCATTTAAAATGTGATTTGTTGATAGAAACTGTACAGTACTTAACTTTCGCATAAAGTCAGGCGTGGCAAGAGTTTAGTTTGAATTGAACAGATCTGTCTCTCACTCTGGTCCAGTCTTGAATTCAGTGTGCAATTGTGTGATCAGTTGTAGAATGTCCAGTGTGGGTCTTCTTGACGGCAACTGTAGACACGATCTTGATGACGGCAACTGTAGACATGATCTTGATGACGTCTCGATGTGCTGTTCATACTGTGCGATGCTGTCGATACTGAGTGGTGACGTGTGCCGGCTTATATCGGCGTTCGGTAGACTGATATCTATTTGGGAACTATTTCCGTACCGTAAGGCGGAAGCATAAAGTAGTCATTCCCTTTTGCGCCCTCTGCTGGAGGCGAGTCTTAATTCAGCTGCACTTGAGTACGTGGCAGCTGGGCACCCCTATGTCGGTGTTCTGCATCGTCTGGAGAACACAGTATGAACGTTATTAAAAGTTCAGATACACTTCCGGAGAGAAATGCATCACCCTCAAGGACTGTGTTCAGTCGCACCAGGTTATAATATGAGGATAATGAGGGGTTGTAAGGTTCGTGATTCAGTTATCGTGGTCATCGGAGATCAGATGGCGCTTTGGAGAACTGTCAGTGCGCCATTTGTTTTGATTCTGCAAACTCTAGTTGTGCTCAATTTAAAATAATGGTGTTTGGTACATTCATTTGATGGTACAATCATGGCCCACCGACGAGTATGTACTCCTGTTGAACAACTTAGCCACGTGAATGGGGTCGCACGAGAGTTTGCGAGGCGTTGGGTGGACATATCGTCCTATTGTTAGGCTCTGTGTAACGATGATATGTCGCTGACCTAGGCACTGGCCTGTGTAACATGCTCTCACCCATAGACGAGGTTCTGTACGTTCTGTACAAAGGCACGTCGAGACCGATGCTTTTTGCGACCAGTGGTGACTAACCGATCTTCATCCAGGTAAAAAATCTAGGCACATATTGCATTGCTATGTCACGTAAGATCTTCAGTAACCGTCTGCTTGCAGCCCGGACTACGGTAACGTGCGTCTCTGGCCGGGTTACCACTGACGTCTCGGCACCGCCAAGCACGGCTACTCTGGTGTTGTGAAAGAGTCGACTCGAGAGTAGAATGACGTTCTGTTGTCTTCAACGGTGACGGTAAGTCCTGTCAGTATGCGAGTCATGGGTGCACTTCTACGAAGTAGACATGGTGAACGGCCTATTCCAGAGTGTATCTTCGCACGACACACAACTCCTGTCCCAGGCTTCGTGGCGTGGGAGGCCACCATTTAGAACTCACTGTGCCGTTTTGTGTTCCTGCAGAATAAAGCGACCAGTGTCCGCTATATTGCACAGGTTGTTATTCCGGGGCTACTTCCCTTTCTTCGACAGGAAAGTGATGTGTTTTTACAGCAGGACAATGTAGTCCACATACTGGTGCTGCGTCGTAAAGTGTTTTTTGTGTACAATTGCCCTGGCAAGAAAGATCCCCGTATCTCCGACCAATTCTACACACATGGGACATGGTAAAGTGGGAACTTACTCGTCCTCCAGAGCCTGCAAGAATCATTGCTGAATTGCAACGAAAAATGCAAGATGTTTGAGACAACTTATCGCAGGGTCGCCTTCCCGTGGGAAAGAAAAACAAGGCAAATACGGTTCGTTTAAAAACAGAAGAAAAAGTGTAAGAAATTTTAAAGCGACGGTTGAAGCAAAACAATTATCAGAAGGAAATTGACGTAGACAGAAAGTGCTTTCTTCGACAAACGACAAAACAGCCCTACTGGTTCACGGATAAAGATTATAATAAGCAAACCATGATATAGAGGATCCAGAGCGTAGTAAATACGTAGACGTAATAAGATCAACACAGGGAGGAGATGAAGCATATCAGAATGACAATAGGAAAAAAACTGGAAGACGAAAAAGTTGAAAAGCGATTTAAGTAATAATGTGACAACACAGCAGACGTTGTAACATCATATTTTCAGTTGTGGTGACGCAGTTTATGGCGATGGAAGCCGCCCGATCGCCAGGCTGCTAGGTGCAGAGCCACGATTCAGACTGCTTCCCAGTATGGTGGGGGGCCCGACTGGGCGGCTTGCTACTATAATACGGATCGGGATGTTGGGTGTAATTCGGCACTCCGCTACAGATTGTGATGGCGTGGCGATTTGTTTAGCATGTTCATGGATCCAGGTGGATGTCCAGCGGTACACAGCAGTCCATTTACTTCGTGAATGAGATACATCTGTTGTATTATTGTCTTGCTACAATCAGCGGCCGAGGGCGGACGCCAGCGCAGTAGTTTGGAGAGGGTGCTCAACTCAGCACACGGCCTTCAAAGATGCGGTCGCCCCACCAAGCCAAGCAAACGGTAGGAGAGCAGAGTCACGCTGTCAGCACTCTGATGAGCAGAGAAGGGCAGGGTTAGGCCCCAGATAGCGTCGGGGCGCGGTCTCCACAGAAGTCAAGTCACATAGGCTGGAGCGGATGCGGGAACCACCCGGGCGCGCAGAGATGAACCAAAGGCGCCAAAGCACTATTCAGCAACAGTGTCTTGCAAAAGCATGCCTAGAGTAGATGTGTGCACACGGAACAGCTGGCAGGTCGGCAGATCAGATGTGAACCACGGACGCTCAGGTAGGCACCATGAAGTCGGTAGAGGACGGCCGACAGATGGTAACCGATCTGGAAGGCACCATTTCACCTCCCAGTGATTTCAGACCTAGATGCAGCGCGTAATTCCGCAGCTTGTGAGAGCTGCTAGATGACCATTTCTGATCGACGGCTGTTGCGCACTCCTCGAAATTGGTCGCTGTTGGTGAGAGACACTGTACAGCTGAAACGGGCGTTGTTTATGGTGGTTCGTTCCGCCCCTCTTTTGGCAGGCCATCCGTCTTCGTCACATCGACCAAGAAAGTGGACCTTTGCGGGGCCGAGACATGTAATCCAGGTCATCATTGCTACAAACTGCCTTCTGTACATTCGCTTTATCAGCAGTGTTGCAGCCCTGGCACTAGCGCAGGGGCTGAATACGTGGTAACTTGTTTTAGTGTAAGGAATGGGCAGTGATTTCTGGTGGGCCAGAACAGCCACCCTGAAGCTTCATCCAAACCGGCTTGGCAGCTTTTATCTACTTCGTCTCTCTGAGGTTTCTTGCATCAACGAATTGTGACATTTTCTGTTAACTTAGTCACATGTTTCAGCTACCAAGTAAAGAGGCAGTGGCGCAACGCTAGACACTATTGAACACTGAGGTCATTTTACAGGCTGGCCACAACAAGGAGAGCGCACCTATCGTTACGAGTAAGTCAGATGCTCAGAAAAAGAAATCCATCATTGAAACTTAAGTGGTGGCTACAGTGCGAGACTTCCCCATCAAGTACGAGTATGTGACGGTGTATGAGGGCATACTGTAATGCCTCCCAATGTTATATGTGAAAATCCTCAAAGCTTTTTAAATAAAACGAAGATTATTAATATTCTACATCTCTGTTTTTCATGTTTACATATTTGCAGCTCTCTGTCGCTAGAGGGCTCCAAATTGTACCATGTAACATAGCTGTGTTTAACGTAGCTATGTCGGTAGGGAGAAACAGCACACTGTATTCGAGTTTCGAATTCGAAGGGCTAGTCTAGACTGGAGCACTTAAATATGACAATGCCAGACCACACACGGGCGCTGTGATATCTGGAGCAATCCGGCGCCTTGGGTTGACTCATCAATCATCCTCCATTCAGTCCAGTCTTGGCTCCATCCGATTTTCCCCTCTTTTCAAAACTTAAAGAATACCTTTAGGTCTTCACTTTGATGGTGATGAAGCGTTGCAAGCAGAGGTGAGGCTGTGGCTCCATCAACATTGCCAAACGTTATCAACAAACTGGTCTCTCGACGAAAGAAACGTTTGTCGGCTGGGTGATTATGTTGAGAACTAACTATGTACACAGGACAAAGACGTTGAATGTTAGTAAATTTTATGTTATTCAAAAAGCTTTAAGAGTTTTCACATAAAAAATTGGATAGCATTACTTTTCGGCACGTTCCTGTAGTATTAAACCTTGCAGCAAAATACTGGCGAAACTGCGTTCTCCTTTTCTCCAGTTTTACTCAGATTTAGTTTAAAGTTTATTCCCAAATAATCACTACCCAACTAGGTGTAAGAGTTTAGACGTTCGGAAATTCTATCCCCAAAATTATCGTCAAGAAAATACAAGCATGGCTGAAATCGGAAGATTGTTGCTGATACAGAGAGGAAGAAATTTAATTATCTGGATAGTTTTTTCGATTTACGCAAAAATTGCCTCGAAACTACATTTAACAATAGGTTCTTGTATCGTGAAGAGGCATTCTGCAGACTTTGCTACACTTTTCCACCGTCGTTGCTTAATTCCCAAACACTGCTGCGGCCGTACCATTAATTATGCACGTGTAGCTACATGCGCTTCAGGCTAAACCCACTGAATAATTCAGCTGACGTAGATTAAATAAATACCGGCAGCTTTATAAACAATGTATGTTGTAAGCTTAATAGACGGCATATATACATTTTCATCTAAATGTATCGCCCGCTGGTAGCTGCATTGAATGGAAAATACGTTCAATATTATACCTAATTCAACTACTTTTTTGTTACAGTCTTGCGCTGTGAATCATAAAACTGTCGTCTTACGTGGTACACGGCTGCCGGTTTTCGAGTATCTTGCTGACTGAACGAACCAGTCGCAAACACATCTACTCTTCCCTTGTCAGCCCTCTCTGACCGAATTTGCAAGAAGGCCAAGGAGTGCGCGACAATAAGTCGCTATTTGTGACCCCTTGCTATAAATAGGAGATATTCTGAGACATCAAGGGATCACCAATGTAATATGGGGGGGGGGGGGGGGGGGGGCGGCGGCGGCGGCGGCGGCGGCGGCGGCGGCGGCGGCGGCGGCGGCGGCGGCGTTGTTGAAGGAGGCCAAAAGACGAATACAGTAAGCAGACTAAGAAAGATATATGTTGCAGTAGTTATTCTGAGGTGGAAACCCTTACACAGGACGGAGTAGTATACAGAGCTGCATGAAACCAGTCTTCGGACTGAAGATCATAACAACAACGTATCAAACTACCGTTATTTAAAGTCCAGGTTGAAAGCATATCGCTTTCGTCAATGGAGTAAAATGGCTGGTCAGTCTTCGGAATATTATCGATAAAAATGTAATCACCACCCGAAAATGCACGGAGTTTTTCAATGCAATTGATCCCAAATCACATAACTGTATCTTCTACCTGAATGAAGATAGAAACTTGGCGTAAATTTTAACTTACACAAAGAACTAAAAAAATTTCATTTTTAAAACAACCATCAGATTTGAAAAAGGTATATTTTTCATATGCATGGACACTGATCATTGGGGTACGTATTGGGACACTTTTTGCGAGTATGTTTGGAATCAAATTTTTTATTAATATTTCGTATTAACTTTAAAGAAAGGATGCACCACGAAGGAATTATCCGAATACAATGGAAATCGGTAAACGTGGTGTACATGTATAGAACAACGAATGATTACAATTTCAGAAAAGCTGGATGATTTATTCAGGAGAAAGAGCTACAGAAATTGAGCAAGGCAATAAAGCATTTGTTCACCTCTGGCCTTTATACGAAGTTACTCGACTTTGCACTGATCGATAGTCAAATTCCCGAGCTAGTTGGGGGGGCCCTGCCCATAACGCTCCACACGTTATCAATTGGGCTGAGATCCGGCGCCGATGTAGGCTCCCTCCTCAATTATTACTTTCTTTTCATTCCCTTTTATTCATATAACTGCCGTCTGGTTGTTGTATAAATTGTATACAGCCTTCCACTACCTGTGTTTTGTCCCTGCTACCTTCAGAATATGAGGGTGTGTTCTATCATCAAAAGATTTCGCTAAGTGTACAGAAGTAGGCTTGCCTTTCTTTAATTTATCTTCGAGGATAAGTCGTAGAGTCAGTATCGCTTCTAGTGCTCCAACGTTTCTCCGGAACCAAAACTGTCCTTCTCGAGCTCGACTTCTACTAATCTTTCCATTCTTCTGTAAATACATCGCATCAGTATTTTACAACCATGACTTACGAAACTGATAGCGCGGGGATTTTCGAAGCTGACAGCACCTACTTTCTTTGGAATTGGAATTATTACATTCTTCCTGAAGTCTGAGGTTATTTCGCCTGTCTCATACATCCTGCACACCAGGTCGAATAGTTTAATCATGGTTGGCTCTCCCAACGATATCCGCAGTTCTGATGGAATGTCGTCTACTCCAGAGCCCTTGTTTTGAGTTAGGTCTTGTAGCGTTCTGCCATATTCTTCTCGCAATATCATATCTCCCACATTATTTGCGTCTGCTTCCTATATCCTTTCCCTTCATTTCCCTTGTATTGCCCGTCTATACATTCCTTTCAGTTTTCCTTTCGTTGTTTAGTACTAATTTTCTATCAGTTCTTGATATTCACACAGCTGCTTCTCTTTTCTCCAAAGACCTCTTATTTTCCTGTAGGAGGTAATTTTCTTCCCCCTATTTATACATTCTTCCATAGACTTACATTTGTCCTCTAGCCACTCCTGATAGCAGTTCTGCCTTCCTGAGAATCCCATTTTTTAGATGTTTGTATTCCCTTTCTCCTGCTTCATTTGCTGCATTTTTATATTTTTTCCTTTCATCAGCTAAATTCAGTATCTCCTATCATATCCAAGGATTTCTGCTAGGCCTTGTCTTTTTACCGTTTTTATCCACTGACGCCTTACCTATTTTCTCTGTCAAAACTACGCGTTCGTCTTCTATTGTATTCCTCTGCCCTCTTTCAGTAAACAGTTGCCTAATGTTCGTTGTGTAACTCAACAGCCTGTAGTTCTTTCACCCCTATCCATGTGCCATCTCCTCAGTTTCCTGCCTTTTAGCGAAGTCTTCAGTTTTAATCTGCAGTTCATAAGTAATAGGTATGTTACATATTACTGACACACTGTCAGTGAAAGTGACCAATATAATGCTGACAAAGTTTATGTTTTGGTCTACAGTCGCAGTTTATTTATCTTGCCTACTGGCTACCGATTTTCGTACACAATATCATCCTCAGGTCACGCCCTGGCACGCAGTCGTCATGTTCGTGTCAACATTCACTTTGCAAGTGATTGTGGCCACTGCGTAGCAGGGTATGACATGAGAATGGAACTGTGTACCGAAACTGATTGCCAGTGGGCAAAATCAGTAAATTATGGCTATAGACTAAAACATCAACTTGTTCAATAAGCTATGGTCAGAGTCCACATCTCCCCGTGTAAACACTTCACAGTTGAAAGTCTGGCTGCAAAATCTGTCTTACCACTATAAAAGCAATCTGAAAGCTTCCAGCGTCTCTAGATCTATTCCACGTGTACAACCTTCCTCTATGATTTGTAAACCGTTTGAGATTAAATTATGCATTGTGCAAAATTTTACCAAGTGGCTGCCTCTTTTATTCAGCTACGAGGGTGGGTCAAATGAAAACCTGAAATATTTTTTTAAATATTATTTATTGTGCAGAAGTGGTACAAAGCTGTATCACTTTTCAACATATTCTCCCCCATGCTCAATGCAAGTCCTCCAGCGCTTACAAACTGCATAAATTCCTTTAGAAAAAAATTCTTTTGATAGTCCGCGCAACCACTCGTGCACCGCGTGGCGTACCTCTTCATCAGAACAGAACTTCTTTCCTCTCATTGCGTCTTTGAGTGGTCCAAATCACTTGGGGCAAGGTCCGGTGAGTATGGTGGATGAGGAAGACATTCAAAGTGCAGGTCTGTGGTTGTTGCAGCTGTTGTACGGGCAGTGTGGGGCCTTGCATTGTCATGTTGCAGAAGAACACCTGATGACAGCAATCCACGTCGCTTTGATTTGATTGCAGGCCGCAGATGATTTTTTAGGAGATCTGTGTATGATGCACTGGTGACAATGGTCCCTCTAGGCATCTAATGCTCCAAAATGACGCCATTTTCGTTCCAAAAGAGACTCAGCATAACCTTCCCTGCTGATGGTTCTGTTAGAAACTTCTTTGGTTTTGGCAATGAGGAATGGCGCCATTCCTTGCTCGCTCTTTTCGTTTCTGGTTGGTGAAAGTGAACCCAGGTTTCGTCCCCAGTAACGGTTCTTGCATGGAAGCCATCACCTTCTCGTTCAAAGCGCCGAAGAAGTTCTTCACAAGCATCAACGATTCGTTCTCTCATTTCAGGAGTCAGCTGCTGTGGCACCCATCTTACAGACACTTTGTGAAACTGGAGCACATCATGCACAATGTGGTGTGCTGACCCATGACTAATCTGTAAACATGCTGCAATGTCATTCAGTGTCACTCGGCGGTTTTCCTTCACTATGGCTTCAGCTGTTGCAATGTTCTGTGGAGTCACAACTCGTTGTGCTTGAACTGGACGAGGAGCATCTTCCACTGAAGTCACACCATTTGCGAACTTCCTACTCCATTCGTAGACTTGCTGCTGTGACAAACATGCATCACCGTACTGAACCTTCATTCGTCGATGAATTTCAATTGGTTTCACACCTTCACTACTCAAAAACCGAATGCTGCCACCTACAGGCCATTCTGCACGCTGTTTATAGCATGCTTACCAACTTACAGGATAGCAGCGCGAAATTTCAATTTGTTATTACAAATTTAAGTTTTTCATTTGACTCACCCTTGTACTAAAAGTAGTGTGTGGAAGAGTTAGAGAGAAAGCTGGAGTCAATAAAATATCTAGTTAAAATTGATGACATACCTAAATATGAACGTAAATTCACTGTGTATTCTGATGTTTATGCAGGTGATGAGAAGTATATATTAAGGCGTCAGTCAAACAGCTTTGTCTGGAAACAAATTTATTATTCGTGATTTTACTGCATGGGTTGTCTTGTCTGGCACGGCAGAAGGCGCGCTGAATTGCACGCTCTGCTGCAGCAATGAACGTGGACGCAGCGCTCCTTTGGCTGTGGACTTTGCGCAGGGCACCAATGTCGTGCGGGTAGCTGGAAATGGAGCCTGCAGGCGCGACCCCGCTGTGGCTCACCAGTAACTCGTGTTGCCCGCCCCAGCGCTATCGAAAACAGACATGCTCTTAGGCGATGAGTGGTTCTAAATGCTTTGGCATACGATACAGCTTCGTATAACCAAAACGTTATATCTTTGCGGTATGAGTTGTTGGATGACAGAGGTCGTGGGTAATGGAACTTTCGCATTAAATAAATCTTTAAAATGTAACGATAGTGCTTCTACAGCTCACCAGCCACAGCCTGGAGATGCCTCACTTTGTCACGCAGTACAGAGTCATTGATGGTGTGCTAGTGGTTGTGGTCAGTACATGACCTATCTATATCCTCTCCATCCAAAATATCAAACGATCATTAAGCCTTTCGGTAGGCTCACGTCATCCATACAGAAATTGTTTACACCAACTGGAACCATCCATTCACGACTCCCATTACTTACATGTGCTACATTTATTGCATGCAGAACAGTGCATTGTACCCATACGCTCGTTAATTTGTAGTGGCTCAACTGCACATGACATCTTATGTGGTAAGTCTGTACCTACAGAGATGTCACGAGAACACATTTTTTGCGTCTGTGCACATAGTGCAGGCGGTAACATTTTAATGACCGGTGCAACTTGCGACATTGCTTTACTTGCGCCTGTATCACCTGGAGTAGACAAAGTTAGCCCAAGCTCAACACTACACTGCGAAACATCGATTTTAGCATTATGTTTAAGGGGGAAATCAAGCTGAGAATTGCAGAGTATGCCTCACCAACCCATGGCAACATCTCTGCAAGCTTAGGAAAAGTCTTAGCCCCAATTCTAAAGTAGAGCAGTGTTGTACCCAATAAACTTACATCATCACCACCCACTCCACATTATCTGAAACGCGGAGACCCTAGTCTCTTTCTACCAAACAGATCTAGTGCAACGACCGATATATATGCTGTATATTGATTAAAAGACCAATGTCCTGTGCCATTAACAGAACTTGACAATTACCATTCCGTCTCTGAATCTATTCTTGCGATACAACACTTTATTGGAGGACGTTATCCGACGGCTCATAAGTTTCCATTCTCCTTTTAACGAACTATTTTGCTGAGAGCGGTTTTTCTGTTTCTTACTCCTGCACTCCAGTGCTGTGTGACCCACTCATCCTCACTCGTAGCACTCTGGATAATGAAAGTGTTGTCACGTCCACAACTGTGACATTTTATTGCAGAGACAAATATACAGTGGTCCTCACGACCCCTGGTCGCTCTATCTATTTCTTCCAACTATGTAGCGATGCTAATGGCTGTGGCCATATCAGAAGCATTCTCCATCCCAACCCTACGCGACATTTCAGCGAGAATTCCACGTAAAATTACTTCTAGGGCTCTATTCTATGCTTCTAGGCGTACCACTGTTAATTTCCTCGTTCCGCATTAGCTCGTACGTTTAGACATTGATCTTCCGGATCCTATCCGAGAATGCTACTCGGATATGCTTCTGCGTTAACGTATTCAGTTTCTCCCATAAACAGCGAGTGCTGTACTGCTTACGATATCGCTGTCTTAAGCCTTCAGCTAACTGTTCGAATGTTTGCGCATTCCACAAGGTCTCAAGGTAAGTAACATATGCTTTTATTTCAACCACAAATTGAGCAGATTAAGGTAAGTTTTATCAGACCAACCGCCCAACTTGGCTGTAGCTAAGATGTCAATGACCGACGCGGTTATGTCGTTTGTGGCGTTGTCAGAAAACAGGTGTTGTCATATATTCTGTTGCAGGATCGATAGGAGATGGTACACTTGGTACAATATTAACTTCAAGTTGTCCCAGTTCAAAAAATGACTCTGAGCACTATGGGACGTAATAGCTATGGTCATCAGTCCCCTAGAACTTAGAACTACTTAAACCTAACTAACCTAAGGACATCACACAACACCCAGTCATCACGAGGCAGAGAAAATCCCTGACCCCGCCGGGAATCGAACCCGGGAACCCGGGCGCGGGAAGCGAGAACGCTACCGCATGACCAATTGTCCCAGTACTTGTCCCAGTACTTGTCCCAGTACTTGTTCCAGTACTTGTTCCAGTACTTGTTCCAGTACTTGTCCCAGTACTTGTTCCAGTACTTGTTGCTTCTCTGCATTTGGTACCTCTGCCTGGTCCTTTTAATGTTTTATTTCCCCAGCTTTCTGCTTAAGCGCTGCCTGTAACCTAACGATCTGCTCCATCATAGCGGCAACAGAATCACCTGTACTATCTGTGCATGTTTCTGCCGCCATCTTGGGTATTCTACTACTGCCCAAACAACAAAGGAATATATACCGGGTATCCCTCCTACGAGTGATCACTCGCATTTCCTTCTGTATTTAAGCAGAATTTTACGTGCCTATTCGACAGAACGCTCCCAGATTAGTGTAGTGCAATATTCTTAGCCGGCCGCGGTGGTCTCGCGGTTCTAGGCGCGCAGTCCGGAACTCTGCGACTGCTACGGTCGCAGGTTCGAATCCTGCCTCGGGCATGGATGTGTGTGATGTCCTTAGGTTAGTTAGGTTTAAGTAGTTCTAAGTTCTAGGGGACTGATGACCACAGCAGTTGAGTCCCATAGTGCTCAGAGCCATTTGAGCCAATATTCTTATTATCTGCACATTTTAACGAGTATTCCAGTAGCAAATGGTAGCGCTGCTGCATTGCGGCAGCAGTCAGCGCGGGCCAGGGCAGTGCTGTAGCTGCTGGAACACAGGCTATTCTTAATGATTTACTGTCCCCGTCAGTACGCATCGATAAAAAGAACGTCGCACTACACTAATCTGGGAAACTGATCGACACTCTCCGCTGACACTGGATTTCACATAAAAGGTATGATGAGCAGTATTTGTGTGTGTTGACTCCAGCTAAATATTGCAAAAACTAAACTGCAAATATCTGCCGAAACACCAGAGAAAATTTTCCTGATGACTCATATGAGGAACACTCTACATAACACAAAAGGATTGGAATACCAGGTCCAAACTACTGAGTACACAATACACAACACGTTATCTTGTTCTTACGGCATATCATACCCCATCTACGTTCACTAATATCTTGTGGCAAATGACCCTAACGTCTACAAGCGAAACATGTCTGGCACAGCCTAGGTGCACAGTAACTCGCGCCCAGAAAGAATGGAAAATGTGCATCTCACAGGTGTTAAGTACGACTCACGACTCACAGGCAGTTCAGGCGGTACACCGCTGTACAATTTACCCTGAGAATAAAATGAACGTCCCTACGATCCACCATGGCCAGTGAATTACACAGTGAAAGCAGCCAGTTACAGGGTAAACAAAATGCTTCTTACTCATCGTTCTGCGTTGTGTGAAGCGCTAACTGCAAGAAGAGGGAAGCTGCCTTGGTTGTTGTGATGACAATTATAGCAGTGTTGGCCACTTGAAATGCCAGCTGTAGCTGCATCAGCGTGAGGCCCTCTTCTAGACACCAGATGTAATGGTCAGACGTTGGATCAGGATCATATGTAGAGCAAGCGAGATGGTGGCGCTAGAGGTACAAGAGGCTTTGCTCAGGATCTGGTGAGGGTGGCTGTCACACAGCGTTTTCTGGAAACGATTGTTCTTATTACTCGCTATTTTACAGTACGGATTGTTTTCTGCTGCACAACAGAAGGCGTGCTGAACCGCACACTCAGGTACGGCAAGAAATTTGGCTGCAAGCATCTGCCGGCTGCGGCCGTTGTGCAGGTCAGGACCCAACAGCGGTGTCGTGCAGTAGCTGGAACAGGAATGCGCAGGTGCCAGCCTACCGTGGTTCACCAATAACTCTTGTGGCCGGCCCCAGCACTCTAGAGGACGGACGTGTGCTTAGCCAAGTACCAGCAGCACTATAACTGACAGTGAGTGTCGTCAAGGCGGAAGCTCAGGACCCAAATCAGCAACACAGTGCACAGCCACGGTATTCATGAGTCTCGCCCAACGGGTCGAAGGCGGCAGCTTGCGGTCACGTGCTTTGGCCCCTCACCGGGGCAAGGCCCTCTCTCATCCACGTCTTTTATCAGTCAGCATGCCGCGACGAAGTTCCACTGCACTCGGCCGCCGGCGGGACTCGGATGCGAAGTCTTCTCTCGGCAGCAGGCAGCACATCACGACTCGCCAACCAAGCTATCCTGCAACTAGCTAGTCTGTCACTCTCATGTAATCAGAGATAGAGATGGGATCATCAGACGCGGAGGCTGAGGCTTCTGAAACGAGGGTATTTAAGTTAGACATAATGACATCACGGCCGGCGGTGCGTCATTCGCTCGCATTATCCAGGTGTCATCGGACTTGATACTCACCGTGGTGTCTCAGTGTCAGTTCTCCTTGCCTTAAACATCCCCTCAGTATTAGGATGTTGCAGAGTGCCGGACTCGGACGTTACTTGTTATGACTCCGAGTTGCAAGGTTCGTATGGTAACATACTAGGTTCTGTCGTAATACACTGTTTGCACTCCATGATTACGGTAGGGTTCGTTGTGGCAATGTCTTACGAGCGGCGCCCTGACTTTAGGGTAGATCTTAGCTTGCCCCCAGATACTGATTGTGACACACTGTATGAGCCACATCTGCTTCTCTGCTGTCTGCCCCAAGTAATAATTTTAAAAACTTTTATGCGCATCCTGAAATTGGATCTGCTGTACAACAATGGAGTTACACACAAAGTGGTAGTTGCTGCCAGGTGCCTTTGCATCGAGAAGTGTAGAGGTCGGTAAATTGTGATGATAAACATGTGACGTGACAGCTAACGTTGAAATGCAGGCAAACGAGATATCCCACGTCGCGAGAGACAGCGCCGTCGGCACACGTCACTAGATGGTTAGCGTGATTTTGCGCTCTCGGAGCTCTCCAGTGGCATTGTTGGCTTAATTAGACTCGCAAATAATGCAATACGCTCACGAAAATGGACGCGCGTAAGATTCCAACGTTAGCTCTATTAAAACACACATTTCCTCCCCTTTCCAATGGCTACTGGTGTTCTGTCTGTGGTACACAAAAATACACTCCTGGAAATTGAAATAAGAACACCGTGAATTCATTGTCCCAGGAAGGGGAAACTTTATTGACACATTCCTGGGGTCAGATACATCACATGATCACACTGACAGAACCACAGGCACATAGACACAGGCAACAGAGCATGCACAATGTCGGCACTAGTACAGTGTATATCCACCTTTCGCAGCAATGCAGGCTGCTATTCTCCCATGGAGACGATCGTAGAGATGCTGGATGTAGTCCTGTGGAACGGCTTGCCACGCCATTTCCACCTGGCGCCTCAGTTGGACCAGCGTTCGTGCTGGACGTGCAGACCGCGTGAGACGACGCTTCATCCAGTCCCAAACATGCTCAATGGGGGACAGATCCGGAGATCTTGCTGGCCAGGGTAGTTGACTTACACCTTCTAGAGCACGTTGGGTGGCACGGTATACATGCGGACGTGCATTGTCCTGTTGGAACAGCAAGTTCCCTTGCTGGTCTAGGAATGGTAGAACGATGGGTTCGATGACGGTTTGGATGTACCGTGCACTATTCAGTGTCCCCTCGACGATCACCAGTGGTGTACGACCAGTGTAGGAGATCGCTCCCCACACCATGATGCCGGGTGTTGGCCCTGTGTGCCTCGGTCGTATGCAGTCCAGATTGTGGCGCTCACCTGCACGGCGCCAAACACGCATACGACCATCATTGGCACCAAGGCAGAAGCGACTCTCATCGCTGAAGACGACACGTCTCCATTCGTCCCTCCATTCACGCCTGTCGCGACACCACTGGAGGCGGGCTGCACGATGTTGGGGCGTGAGCGGAAGACGGCCTAACGGTGTGCGGGACCGTAGCCCAGCTTCATGGAGACGGTTGCGAATGGTCCTCGCCGATACCCCAGGAGCAACAGTGTCCCTAATTTGCTGGGAAGTGGCGGTGCGGTCCCCTACGGCACTGCGTAGGATCCTACGGTCTTGGCGTGCATCCGTGCGTCGCTGCGGTCCGGTCCCAGGTCGACGGGCACGTGCACCTTCCGCCGACCGCTGGCGACAACATCGATGTACTGTGGAGACCTCACGCCCCACGTGTTGAGCAATTCGGCGGTACGTCCACCCGGCCTCCCGCATGCCCACTGTACGCCCTCGCTCAAAGTCCGTCAACTGCACATACGGTTCACGTCCACGCTGTCGCGGCATGCTACCAGTGTTGAAGACTGCGATGGAGCTCCGTATGCCACGGCAAACTGGCTGACACTGACGGCGGCGGTGCACAAATGCTGCGCAGCTAGCGCCATTCGACGGCCAACACCGCGGTTCCTGGTGTGTCCGCTGTGCCGTGCGTGTGATCATTGCTTGTACAGCCCTCTCGCAGTGTCCGGAGCAAGTATGGTGGGTCTGACACACCGGTGTCAATGTGTTCTTTTTTCCATTTCCAGGAGTGTAAAATCTTCGGTATCAGTGACTACGTAATAAGGCATAAAGTTAAGATACATGTTCTGCCAGTAAGGACCTTAGCCAAAAAAAGTTCACCAAATCCAATATTCTCACTTCTGATAGGGAACATACTTGCATTTACGTAACATCAAACATTACAGAAATTATTTCCAGAGGGATCCAGACAGATGTAGACTCTCTGTGATGCTCAACAGCGAATTTAAGAAACAAAGATACTGGTACAATTTTTGCACGGGTGGAGGATTATTTTGTGTGTTCAAAGTGATTCCCATTAGCAGCCAAAGATCATCGAAGCCACTAAACTGTTGCTAGAACTACAGCTGTCAGTGTTTCCAGTATAATACCCGCACAGGACGCCTCGATGGTTTCCTGTAGCTCCTGTTTGGCTCACTGGTATCTTCCCTAGCAATGGCGAGACAGCGTAGTTATCCCCATACTTAAGCCTGGCAAGGAAACAACGTCTCTTGACATCTACTGACCAATTAACCTTACCAACGAACTTTGTAAACTGCTTGAGAGGACGGTTAACTTTAGATTATGTTTGGTACTTGAATCTCGGGGTCTTTTGTTTCCATAACAGTGTGCCTTCTGGAAGGAAGATCTACAACTGATCATTTATTGGAAACAGCAATCCGACAGGCTTTTTCGAAACACTGGCACCTTGTTGCAGTCGTCTTCGACCTACATAAGGCATACAACATGGCTCGGCACTGTCACAGTTTACTCACCCTCCATGACTGGGGCTTTTGCGGCCCCCTTCCGATTTTATCTGCGTGTTGTTATTTCACCGGCTCATCCAGGTTAGAGTTGGCACATCACTCAGTACCCACCAAATCCAGAACAGTATCACACAGGGTACTGTGGTAAGTGTCAAACTCTTCCTTGTAGCCATAAATGGACCTTTGTTGGGTCTCTGGTTACCTTGGTGTCGTATATCGACAATTTTTGCATCTGGTGCAGCTCCCACTCTGCAGCATCTGCTGAACGCCAGCTCCTAGCCGCCATCTGATAGGCTTTTACGTGTGCACTTTCCCATGGCTTCCATTTTTCTCCGTGTAAAACGTGGGCTAGGCATTTTTGCTGTCATCCCACAGCACACCGCAATATAAAACTTTATTTAGGCAATCAGTACCGGGATGTTACAGCACAATCCCGTTTCTTAGGCCTTTTTTATAAAACCTGATGTGCCTCTCCTACATTCGCCATCTGAAGACTACTTGCATGCTGAAGCTTAATACTCTCTGCTTCCTGGCCCACACAACTTGGGGTGCAGACGATGTTACTCTTCTCCATATTTACAGTGTACTGGTTTTGTCCAGGCTAGATTATGGTTGTAAGGTTTACGGCTCAGCGGTTACTCCCACTCTGTAACTATTTACCCTGTTCATTATTATCGGGTGTGTCTGGCTATCTGTGGCTTTCGTACTAGTCCTGTCTACAATCTCCTCCCAGAAGTGGGGATTCCGCCTATACAAATAAGACTGAGTCAACATCTGGTTTCTTATGCAACCGCCGTTCGACGATCCCTTGACCATCCCTGTGCAGATGAGGGATGTCTCTCCTAATACTCGTCCTTGGGTGGGATTGCCGGTTGGAATACGTCTCACTTCCCTCTGTCGGGATTTCCATCTCCAGTCACTAGAATGTGCCTCATGTATTTCCTCTCGCATCTCCTAGTGGATGGTGCCTAGACTATGGATTAGGACCGACCTATTCCAGGGTCTCTGTCGCCTCTATGATATTCTGGCGTGTTGTACATTATATCCTTGAAGCGTTCCAGGGTGCTACCATCTTCACCACTGATGGCTCTAAAAAGATAGATGAGGCGGGACACATTTCACGTCTCCTATTATCATGGAGCACAATTTACTGCCATGATCATGTAGTGTGTTCACAGCCGAGCTTCTAGCCATTAACAGGACCCTCAATTTTGTTACTCAGGTCTCCCTCCACGGTGTTTTAATATATACCAACTCAATGAGCAGCCTGCAGGCTATAGACCATTGCTACTCTCGCCTCCCTTTGGTCTCTACTGCCCATGACCTTCTCTTTGCCCTTGGCCATGCCGCCTGCTCAGTTGTCTATCTCTGGGTCCCAAGTCATGTGGGCATCCCAGAGAATGAACTGGCTGACGGTTTGCCTAGAGAAGCAGATCCCCCCCCCCCCCCGCCCCCCAATGTCCATTTCAGGATGCCAGGTGCAGATACGCATCAAATCTCTCTTTGCCCAAAATTGGAATGACGTCCGGTGCACTACTGCTCTCAGTAATAAACGACGCAGTCATGTAGAGTATTGCAGTTTGACGCATTTTCTTCCACTTCTCTCAGAAAGAGTCCGCTATCTTACGCCGTCAACGCATGGGTCAGACTAGGCACCAACATGAAGATGGCTGACCGTAGCCAAAAGGGCCTTCAGCTGTTCGCTAACTACTGCCAGCTCCTCATGCTTTCGCATACAGCACCCACACATCCCTTCCATCCCAATAATGCTAAGAAGTTCTTTCCAGTTTGGATACAGTTACAGTAGCATAGGATTTTTGCAGGTCTTTGAATACCGACTAGCCGGCTGGAGTGGCCGAGCGGTTTTAGGCGCTACAGTCTGGAACCACGCGACCGCTCCGGTCGCAGGTTCGAATCCTGCCTCGGGCATGGATGTGTGTCATGTCCTTAGGTTAGTTAGGTTTAAGTAGTTCTAAGTTCTAGGGGACTGATGACCTCAGAGGTTAAGTCCCATAGTGCTCAGAGCCATTTGAACCAGCCAATACCGACTAGGCTGTCCTACTTGAAGATCAAGAACATAATGAATTTTTTATGAAGAAACTCATAGAACAATATGCTATGTTGGGTCTGGAAGATAATACACAAATTATGTAATAATTGGGGACCTGGAAGAAAATTTGGTAACAGACAGGAAAGGTAAAAATGTGTAGAAAGACCAGATGAAAAAATGTACTCCATAAATTGACACTTAAACTATGCGCTGTGGAATACTGATATAAAGACAGAGACTCATATGCTTAAGTCAGTTTAGGAACGTTCTGTCAACTACTGTCCAATACGTTATTTCTGAAGAAAAACTTAAATTCAGCAATAAGTAACATAGAAAATGGGTTTTGGAGACGATGTTTTGGTATGACTCTAAGATATAAAATTAAGACGACAGATTAAGAGAAGAATAGAAACTGGAAGAACTCTTCGTGATGCTACAGAGGAGAGGCAGTTAGGACGTTGCTGTCACATGTGGAGGTTACTGGAGGAGATGTTGTTGCGAGTAACATGTTTCTCGATCTTTGCGAAGAGAAACAAAAAATGCAGACCAAGGAAAAGGTGTGTGGTTGCTTGCTAAGAGGAGGCTTTCAGAACGACGAGAGGCAAAATAAGTTGCGATGCCCTAGGGAGCGAAGGTGGGCTTTGGTGCTGTAGAAAATCGTTTCCTCATAGATAAGTAAAAGAGGACTCATGAAGTACGAAATGAAGAGGCACTACGGTGGTTATGTGACTAGAAAGATCAATATCAAATCATTTGCGTGTGTCATATTGCAATCTTCTTACAATACCTTGAACCAGCAGTAAAGGGGAACAATCTCAGAGGCAGACACGAAATGTTAATGTACCCAGAATAGATGGGCTAGTTACGTAGAAGTGAAAAGTTCGTACAAACCAAAATGATATGAAAGACACTGAGAAACGCCTAATCTTCAATGGCTTATATGATGTATTACACTCGTGATATTTTCTAACCGTCACACACAAAATTTTAATTAAGATTTTGTATTCCTCTTAGCATTAGCAGGAAATACTGTAAAACAAGAGTGCTTTGGCAAGCATGATGAAGAGGGGCTACTTTATCTGGCAGGTCTGTTAAAAAATACATTTTTACAGCTGGAAGCTTAAACATCTTTTTTTACGGTGTACTGTATTAGCATTGTGAGCTACATTCATGTTCCACCAGTTTTACAGAAAAAAAGTTGCAGACGCGACATGTATTTGAATAGTTACTGGGTGGACACGTGTTTCGTCCGGAGGACAAGCGCATTGATTTTATCCAACTCAGATTACGCAGAGCTTATGTAACACATTTTGTCAGGCGCGATGCAGTCTGCCGGAGCATGTACATTATTTCACGGCTTTTGCGTGTACTGAACAGCGGAAATTCACAATTTTATTTTTCTGCCCTCATCGTTCAAACCACACTTTTTTATGGGCGTTTTGAACAGTTAATGTTAAACATTAAGTAATTGATGAGGTGATGTAAAGCCCTCCTATACGGTCAATAATATTGCCCAACAATAATTGTGCAATATTATTGAAGTTTTTGATAGAACTGAGGTAGAACTAAAAACAAAATTATCATGACTTTTTACGTATTGGTGGTCCAACATAAGCTAAATTACTCGAAATGTGTGTCCCCATGCATTGGGACGTGACCCTCGCCCCTGAAATATAAAGTACAGGGCTTCCCCCCCCCCCCCCCCACACACACACACACACTTTTCCACAAGTGATTTTCCGTGATTCCAAGAAACCCCTAGTTTAACCAAATACAGCATTACATGACTGATAGCAGTGAGACATTATTACCGTTTTAGGGATTTCTGCATAATTTATGTTTATTTGTTGGTTTGAAGTATCACAGTAATCTACCTGTAATAAATACTGCTTGGATAACCATCGGTTATCTGTGACAGAATAAATACTGCTTGGATAACCATCGGTTATCTGTGACAGAATAAATCCCTTCCTCGTATAACATTTAGTTCTTGAGGCATGTCATTTCTCGATACTGCCCAATCCATTATATCAAAAATGTTAATTTAAGAGTCTTGTCGCTAGCCCAACCCCACCCCTCTCGCGAATAAATTACTACGGACGCCCATATCCCCATTTTCAAAACGCAAAATATTATAATGAGAGACGCAGTTCCACAGAGTCAGCACTTATCTATTGCGCTACGACACCTTGCCACTGGCAACACTTTCGAAGACTTGAGTTTTACAAGTGCAGTTTCACCTCAATGTTTTTGAGACAAAGTTATGGAAACGTGTCATACAATAATACGTGCACTAAAGGATTATATCCAGGTATACATACACATAAATAAAAACAATTTTTTATTCTTAACTTAGCATTACTTAATTTTTTTTTTTTTTTTTTTTTTTTTTGCAACACTTCCTTTCGTAGCTATACGGTACTGCTCCCTGTATTTTATGAGCAAGAGAGTCAAACGATTCATTCTTGACATTACTGTTTTTGTACACGTCTACCCTAGCATCCCATAACTGCGGCAGTCATTTATAGATTTCGATGCACTCTAAAAGAACGTTCTTTCCTCTTGGTTTTGATGTGCTCTGTACCATCACCAAACCTCTCATCCTTCCACGTTTAATATTACTACGTATCCGAAAATGTTATGAATTAATGTTGACCGTGTAGGGGCTCTTTAGTGATTCATAATCCCGTTCTCAACTTATTTTTATTGTGTTATTTACTGGAATTAGTCAGATTCGCAGATAACGTAATCGTTTAGTGGCACATCACAACTGTGCGCCAAACCATTACTCGAATCCGGAATGTCCGCAGCTCCTCGTCTCGCGGTCGTGTTCTCGCTTCCCGAGCGCGGGATCACGGGTTCGATTCCCGGCGGGTCAGGGATTTTCCCCTGCCTCGAGATGTCTGGGTGTTTGTGTAGACCACATCATTTCATCATCATTCATGAAAGTGGATAGATGGGGCTGAGCAAAGGTTGGGAATTTGTACGGGCGCTGATAACCGCCCAGTTGAGAGCCCCACAAACCAATCATCACCATCATCGAACCCAGAACCTTTGCCTTTTACGAGCAGCTGCTCACCGACTGAGCTGTGCAGATTCGACGCGCGATTATCCTTCACATCTTCGCTTCCGGCATTACTTCTTCCCTAGCTCCCAAATTCCACGGAAGCCCTGCTGCATAATCTGTGGCAGGAAGGAAGGACTAACATATCATTGATAAGGATGACAGTTGAGTTTGACGGATCGTGGCCGCATTCCGACAGAATGCCGTTTGGATCGACCGAGTACGCCCTAATGGTATTGAATATTTTTGCATGTTGGAAAGGTGCACCTACACTGCAAGCGGCCGCTGCCATGGAGAGGAGATACAGATATTCACAAGGAGAAATAGGAAAATGTACCAGTACTTGTAAATTAATAATACAAAAAGCACTTAGCACATTTTAACAATCAAGGTACTGTTGGATTGCTTGTGAAAAAAGCTATCAGTTTATCTACTGGTACTCGGAATTACAATACGATATTCCAGAAAGGCGCAAAAGCATGAAGTATTATAATTACACAATTTACTTATTTTGTACGGAAGTCGCAGTGAGAAACCTGTTAAGACCATAGAGTATGCCAAGCTAGAAGCTATAAAGCATTGTAACAGTCTATAAAAAGACGTAATATATTCACAAGTATTTAGAAAACCGATAAATAATATTATAAAATTTAAATACGTTAATTGTGAGATAATGGTGGAAAAACATCACGAATATGAATGCTTCTACAAGAGACACTTGACATATATAAATATAAAATTACCTATACGATAAATATGCTGCTATTAATAACTTCAAAACCAAACAATGTAATATTTGACGTACAATCTGGCAGTTAGTCCCGCCTTTTCATTTTTAGGGCGCGGATGCAACGCCGCTTACAATTTTTTAACTATACCATACTTTAATTACCTTACTTTAATTACGTGTATTGTACTGGTAACACGCGTTGTGACACTGATTTAGGTTTACATAGTTCTAAGTCTAGGGCACTGATGACCTCAGATGTTAAGTCCCATAGTCCTTAGCCATTTGAACCTAACTCTGCCCAGGACATATTCGCCTTTTTTTGTGCTATGAGGGGAACATTTTTCACGTGGCTATTAATATTATTAATATTATTATTATTATTATTATTACTGTTTGTAGTAGTAGTAGTAGTAGTAGTAGTATTGAGCAAATGATACAGGTTTTGATTTGCCAGTGCACAAACAGTTTTCAGCAGTTTACATGATAAAATCGACACAGCACGATACTCAACCGACCGCCTGTCGTGCACTTAGCTTGAACATGCTTTATTTGAACAAAAATTCTTAACAGGTTTTAACAAAAATTCTCTAAGCACGTCCAACGTTACCTGAATGACACCGTTCCAGGACGCTGGATTGGAAGAGGAGGAGCAGAAGATGAACTTCGTCGTCGATGGCCTCCCAGGTGTCCAGACCTCACACCTTGTGACTTACCTGTTGGATTACGTAAAAGACCGCATTTTTATCCCCCCTATGCCTGACAATCTTGAAAGTTTGCGACATCGCATTCTTGAAACTGAGTTCGATAACAAAAGACCGGCTGCGTCTGTGTGCCAGAAAATGAGCCACCGTTTTGATGTTTGTCATGTAACACTTGCTGCTCACATGGAATGCATAAAAATTTGAACTATTCGCTTTTCCAGCAACGTTGGAATTTTGTTTCTATCTTTTGTATTTTGTAAGCAATAAATCTTTGAAATCTGTTCCTTCTTTTTTAGAAGCCTTGTATTCATCCGTTACTCAACGGAGATACTTGTATGTAACTCCTCTTGCTGCCTCCCTACATAAGGAGTCCAAGCACGCAACTGGTTTCATTCTAGAAATTTTTCCTGCTAATTTACTGCCTTGACTTGCCACCCAGATGCATATCCGATGAGAATTATTCTCCTATTTGAAGGGGAATTTGTGTGAAATTCAAATACTCCATTTCGTCACGGTACAACCTACACGTTACTAACTGCCCAATAAAACACACATCTCTCTGCTTCTCTGGTGGGGGGGGGGGGGGGGGGTGGCGGCAAACGCTTCCGGTAGTCTCGAAGTTTGTCAGAAGAACTGCTCGCTTATTTCTATGTACAGTTTAACAGGAATCTACAATTCGTAAGATCCAGTACGCTGTGCAGACAAGTGGTTTGCAAGTATGGGAATATTCCGTCGTTAAGGCCACACGCTGATGCTCCTATGACGAACTTTTCCAGTGTGTTGGAACCGATTCCACGGCCTAGAAATGAAATTCTGAGGCTATTCTGACGCTCCTGAAACTGAAATCGATACCTAGCTTTTTTGGAAACTTCTGAAGATTTTCCCTTCCAAAGCAGTACTGAAAAGACGACTTTGTAATATTACTTTACATATTACCTTTTCTTTATCTCACAATATGTATGTTCTTGCGATTGTGACGACTCGTATAACTGGGTAGCATTATCACTGAATCAGATGGCTATCCAAGGTATGGAGTACTCTGTCCCTATACGAGGTGTGGCTGAAGCGTCCCTTGTTCTGCAAGTCAGATTTTGTACTACGTATTCGGCCCCTCCCTTCCTTCGGACTGCTTTACTTGGTACATCATTGTTGCAGCTTTTCAAGCATGTCTGAAGTCCTCCAAATGGCGGCCCTTCAGATGAATAAGAGGAATTGTCCAACTGGAAAAACAGGTCCTTCAGTTTCGCATCCACAACGTAGGGCGTGTGCGAAGGTACATTTTTCTGTAATGTAATTCCTTTCATTATTTTGCATTACCTTTCGTCTTAATTGCCTTTTTCAGCTGCTTGAGGCGGCTGGCCTAATACTGTCCGCATATATTAAATCCCTAAGGTAGGTAGTCCACCAACAGAAGACCGCCTTTGTCTCAGGAAACGGACGTCAAGAATTTCTGGTAGATTTTTGGTTGTAGAACTGTATAGGTAGTGAAGACGCACTGTGCTGCCATTCATTTGACTGTTCCTTGGTTTAGGAACCTTACGTGTGGAGCCAGATTTTCTCCTCAGTCACTAACATAGCGGAAATGTCACTTGCAGCATCAGAATGATTCGAACATCTCTGGATGTATCAACTTGTGCCTTCAGTTCATTATTTGTACATTTCAGGTCCTATTTCACTGAAAGCTCTCTCATGTGTAGAATACTATGTGTAATGAATTTCTATGTGTGTGGATTTTCTGACGTAGTGCTTTTACATAGTGAGGCAAATAAAAGTGGCCCAGAGAACAGAGTTACGGGATACAAAGTAACACAGCAGACGAAAGGGAATACAGTACTAAGCTGACCATAGTAAATGCTGAAAGTGACCACCATTCATCTCTTTGAACTTTTGGGCCCTGGTCAGATGCTGAAAGCAGATAGAAGCTGGAGTGATGGAATTGCTGCGGTCTCATCCGAAATTTTCTGCTACAGTTCTTTAAGACCCTGAGGTTTGTTGCGATAAACCTCAGACATTCAGGGCTACCCACACAAAGTAATCGCACACTGACAGATGAGGTGACCTGCCTGGGTGGTCAGCTAGGGCCGCGACCATACTGACCTCTGCTAACAACTGTCAGGCGTGAAGATTGTGTAAATGTGCTTCAAGGTTCGGCAGCCTTTATGGGCAGTTGCTCCAACCAGTTGGAGTAACTGTTGGTCTTTTCCTCCTACGTTGATGCTGTCACAAATGGTATCCACTCGCCTGGACCAATTTAATTTGCCCCATCCTGTAATATTCTTGTGCCTTGTTCTTTAAGTGCCGTTTCAGGAAGCCGCCGGCTTGCCAAATTGTTTACTTTTAAACGATAAATCGGTGTCATTGGCCCACCAATAAAAATCCTTTCCTAACTCACATGTATAATGGGAGACAGCGTATCGCTGTCAACTAGTTTCCGAGCGAACATTTCGAAGGGAAGTACATCCAGTGTAAGCACGGAGTAACGTCCGTTTCAAATGGCCATTGGTCACAGAGGAGCATAAATCTGCACATCTTCAATGTGCTAAGCAACGAAGTAACTTTGAGTGCGTGCAGTATGGCCTGACAAATCATGATTTTGCCTCTTTTCGTATGATGAAAGATGTCGCGTGCAGCGACGGTTCAATGAGGCGTTCAAGCAACAGTGTGTAGAGTGTGGAGTTCATTCGGAGGTGATTCTGGGAAGTTGCTGGGGAATTTTTCGTACCGTGATATGGCCCACTTATTGGGGTTACCATGATTATGAACCACAACATTTACTTTATCGTTGTCGGTGACGAATTCTGCCTTGTAAAACTTCGTGACGAGCATACTGCCCACAATCCCGCCTTCCAAGATGGCAACAGCCGTCTTCACAGAACTGCATACATACGTCCCTGGTTTGGCTGGAACTGAGGCACGCTGTCGCTCCTTGACTATCCCGCTAAATCACCCGACCTTCATTCCGTAGAAAATATCTGGGAGAAACTGTAACAAAGGGTGCAAAAGTCTTTCATGAGTGGCTTCAGTTAAATGCGGCACACCTGAAGAAATCTATAGGCCTACTTCCTCACCGAATTGTGACCATTAGCTAGGCTAGGGGTGGTGCTGCACGATATTAGCGTGATGTCGCCTTGCAGTTCAGTGTGCTTAGCTGTAAAAGTATGTGATACTAGCTGAGACGGTAGCGTGGCACTGAGTTGGAGTCCGTGATCCACTCTGCCTCATTCCACCTTGGTGATAATTATTGCTTATTTTGATTACAAGTGCTAATTCAGGATGTAAACGACGAGGTGAGAGAAAATATTTATTGAATAATTCTGTGTATATAATTGTTTTAATGAACTTCCATGAGCTCGAATTATGCACTAGAAGAAACTGAACAGAAACAATATCTTCGACTTCACACGGGGAGGTATGCATGGCCGGGCTTCGGCTGACTTTACAGGTCGGGTTCCGCGTGTGGAAGCTTCTGGAACATCGATGTATTCATACTCCCGCCAAATCCACAATTTACGACGCAATTTCCCTGTGGGGACATCTCTTCATTTCAAGAATTGGGCCATCCGTTTATCCGAGCGGATGCAAATTCTGCGCGGCAATGTTGTATTTTACAAGTGCTCTTCTAATACTTCGAGATAATGGATGATGCTAGATGCATAACTGAACTTAATTACATTCCCTGGTTACTTACGGATTTAGATTTATTCACTGTAGTAATTGCTGCTGACTCAACAGAGGCTGTAAAGTTTCTGGGACAAGCCGTTGTGGCAGGGCACCCAACAGAAGCCTCCATATCAGAGTGATTGATAGAGAAACGACGTGGCTGATATTGATATTCTGCAGCTAGTCCCTGCAAAATCTCCAGGGAAGCTACTATTTGGTGTTACATCGCGACATATTACGCTGAGGGCAGCTGCAGCGTTGTCATAGAATACCTTCAGCGGATGCACCCCCATCTTGTGTTGTGCGAGATGGCTACGCGACACTGCATCTTGCCTCAGCTCACAAGTAAGACTTCGAAATACTAACATCAAGTGTTAACATCTTGACGGCAGTATTTACCTTACTGATGATGGCAGCTGGATCGCGGTAAATAACTCTTCTGGTATGGCTAGTCTGATGTTTGGTTACATTTTGAGAGTCGTCACTTGATATGTAAGACCCACGCAGCAGGATCAGGATTAAAGAGATCATAATGTTAATTATGTTAGTGGATTGCGAGAGGTATACAGATTGACGCCGACTGAATAGTGAAAAAGGATGCGTCTCAGGAAAGTTGTTTGCTCGGCATTATATTTGGATCTGTCTGCTCTGGTGCCAGGTACAAGATAAATGGGGAAGTACTTTGCTTGAAGTGCCGTTTTAGGAAGCCACTGGCCTACTAAATTGTTCTTTTTAAACGATAAATGGTTGCCATTGGCCCACTGATAAAAATCCTTTCCTAATGAAACCACTCATTTTTCCTCGACAAACAACGAGCAGGTAGGTGTTGCAGTACTCCAACTCTCAAGTCAGAGGGTTCAAATTGTGCGTTTGAAACGGGTTCATCTGCACACTAACTATCCACCTGGAAGAACGTGAGTATAGTTGTCCTACTCACTTGGCCTACCTGACAGAAATAAACATGTTACAGTGAAACTTACATAACAAGATACGAAACTTTCGTCCAGTACTACACGGCCCAGTCACATTAATGTGATCTCTGCCTATATTCGCCATCAATGTGCAACAACCACTCACAGCCGGCAGGTGGCAGCACCTGCTGTGGACCGTATATAATGCGAGTTGGGGGTACATGGGGAACAGTGCTGTTCATGTAGTAACGCGTAAACGGAGCGATTTATCTGACTTCCAAGTGGGGATGATCATTAGCTTTCGGGCTAAGGCTGGAACCATTTCCGAAAAGGCTAAGTTCGACTGAGTAAAGGCTAAGTGAAATGTTCGGGTAGAGGCGTGGGTAAAATGTGGCGTGCATGGCAGTAAGGAGCTGTCTAAAACTGGTGGCTAGGCAACTGTGGTGCACCGCGGGCCATACGCGACAGGGGCGAACGACAGCTGCGGGGAAGTGTATGAGCGAATGGACGTGCAACTGCTGTTGAACGGCTGACCGCCCAGATCAACAAAGGGGGCTACCAGAAGTGTCTCCTGCATGACCGATCAGCGGACAGTCGTGTGTATGGACCTCCGCAGCAAGCGCCTGGTTCACGCATCGATGCTGACTGCTTATTTATTTATTTATCGTGTCAGAAGCAAACTAGAAAAAAAACAATATTAGATACATTACTACGTACATACATTATGGTTTATAAATTAAACTAGTCAAGAATGAAATAAATGATTAGACACAGATTGTGTTGTCAAACATAAGGTAATTTTAATCTATACAGTGGATGCCCAAAAATTTGCAACGTCCAGTGCACTTTGTGTAGCGTTTACGATGTCCTCCATGGTGCACACAGTTGGAGGTAATGTGCATTGTAGTAGATGTGTTGATGTCTGCACGGCAGCTCCGCAGTCACACTGGAGAGAGTCCACCTGGAAGTCCCACCTCTCCAGATTACTCTTGGATCTTGTGACAGAAGAACGCAGGCGGTTGAGTGATTTCCATGTGGACCATTTCTCTGTGTGGCCTGGGGGAAGAACTTCTTGCGGGATCAGCCACTCCTCCAGATGCTGGCATCTGACCTGCCATCTCTTCTCCCGGTGTTGATGTGGAGTGTCAGCGAGTGGTTCTGTACTGTGAAGGAAGCTCTTTCTAGACACAAGTCTTTGCTGTGCCGGTTGGTGGCCATGTGGTGGGTGGGCTTCGGATGTTAATGCCTTCTTCATTTCACTCCGTGCTGATGTATCTCTTCGGATGTCCGGGGGGGGGGGGGGGGCTATGCCGGATAAGCAGTACAGTTTTTCCACAGGTGTGGCTCTTAGACAACCCGTAGTGATACGACATGTCTCATTCAGAGCAACATCAACTTTCTTTGTATGTGTAGATCTGCACCATACTGGGCAAGCGTACTCAGCTGCAGAGTAGCAGAGGGCTAATGCGGATGTGCGCACTGTGTCTGGCTGTGCTCCCCATGTTGTTCCAGTCACCTTCCTAACCACATTGTTTCTGGCAGCCACTTCTTGCTTTGTTTTTAAGCAGTGTTCCTTATATGTAAGGGCACGGTCCAGAGTGACTCCGAGGTATTTTGGAGTCTTGCAGTGTTCTAAAGAGGTTCCTTCCCAATATATCTGCAAGGTTCTACTAGCCTGTCTGTTTCGGAGGTGGAAAGCACAGGTCTGGGTCTTAGAAGGATTTGGTTTTAATTGACTGTCCCTGTAATAGGCAGTTAATTCTTTCAGAGCATCAGTTAGCTTCCGCTCCACCTTCTCAAAGCTGTGATCTTGTGCTGTGATTGCTCGGTCATCTGCATATATAAAGCTTTGTGTTTGTTCCTTCTGGTAACGGCTGGTCATTAGTGTATATATTGAAGACGGTGGGTGCCAGTACACTGCCCTGTGGCAACCCATTTTTCTGCTGCCTCCATGGGCTTCTTTGTCCTTGATATTTCACAAAATATCTTCGGTTCTGCAGAAGATTTCTAATTAGACAGGTTAGTTTGTAGTCCTTGGTGAGGTTGTATAGCTTCAGCAACAAGAGTCTGTGGTTGACAGTGTCGTAGGCGGCTGAAAGATCTATTAACACCGCTCCTGTTATCTGCCGCCTATGGAAGCCGTCCTCTATATGCTGTGTCAAATTCAACACCTGTGCTGTGCAGCTCTTCCCTTGTTTGATTCCTGCCTTTTGAGGGATCAGTAGTGGTTCTATGATATCTGTAATTCTTTGGAGGATCAACCTTTCCAATACCTTATACAGGTGGCATAGGAGGGATATTGGCCTATAGCTTTTGGGGTCATCCCGGTCTGTCCCTGGTTTATGTATAGCTATAATTTTTGCTTTCCGCCACGATTTTGGTATCTTGCCGCTCTTGACACAATTATTCATTGGTTCGAGTAGCCAGCACTTTGCGCCTGGACCAAAGTTCTTGATCTGTTCACTTCTTATGTCATCTACCCCTGCTGCTTTTCCGACTTTGCGCTTATTTAGAGCTGAGTCGAGCTCATTCAATCTGAATGGTCGAGACAGAATGTTTCTCTCTTGTTCGGGCTCCCTTTCCAGGGTTCGTCTCCCGATTTTACTGGTATGGTCAGGTTTACCATTTTTCAAAAGCTGGTGTGCGATCTGGCCTGCCTTCACATTTGTATGCTTATTGGGTTGGGAGGGATCATTGTTAAGGTGTCTTAACAATCTCCAGGCCTTTTGACTACTTCTACTCATCTCACATTCTGTCATCAGTTTAATCCACTGTTCTCTCTTCGTCTCAGAGATTGAGGGGAGAGTATTTTGCGCAGCCAGATAAGTTTCCTCGCTATAAGGGTTTTCTTCAAACAAACATGCCGACTGCTGTTCGTAGACAACGAAGGCCGCAATTTGCCCGACAGTACCGCAACTAAACGTCCATTTAGTGGCGACAGACAGTCTTCACAGATGAGTCACGTTTTATGCTTCATGGGGCAGATGGTCATTGGCGAGTACGGCGAGAAACATCTGAAAGCAAACATCCTGCAACAATCGCCGGAAGGGTCCAGGACGGATGAGGAAGTATGACGGTCTAGGTAATGTTTTCGCGGCAATCTTTGTGTGATTCTGGAAGAAACAATGGATCAGCTCAAGTACGTATCTCCACCCCTCCATGCAGTTTATTTTTCCTCGGAATGATGGCATCTACCAGCAGGACAATGCAAAGTGTTACACAGTTCGCAGTGTACGTGTGTGGTTCGTAGAGCACCAGGATGACTTTACCGTACTCCCCTGGCCACCAAACTCCCCGGATTTAAATCCTGTAGTGAATCTATGGGACCACCTCGATCGGGCTGTTTGTGGCAGACCTCAACCGAGGACCCTGCCTCAGCTGGCCGCATCACTGCAGTCAACACGGCGCCACGTCCCCGACGGCACAGTCCAGAACGTCACTGACACACTTCCTGCACGTCCACCCTGCACAAGGTGGTTATTCAGGCTTTTGACAGGTAGTCGCATAATGAGGCTGGAGAGAGTAATTTCATTTTTCAGTATCAATTGGAAGGGACCAAAGCCGGGTGTTTTCCAGCATCCCCTCGTATCGTGAGACTGCTCTATAGCTAAAGTTAGACAGTCATATGTAAGTTTTCCACTTCTTTTCCCATTTTTGTACGCTAGTACATGTTGCAGCACGCCCGTACAAAAGGGCCGACATCAGCGCCGGTTACGCCGTCTGCTGCGGCCACGGTAAGAAGCGGTGGCTGCTGCCCTCATAAGCGCGCAGGTGTCCGCTGCAGGCGTGAGTCCCGTACGCCAATTAGCAGCGTAATTAGCCAGAGGCGGCGCCTGCCTGCATAATGCACGGTCGCGGGGGCCGCATCTGCTGCTCGCTGTCCACCTGTTCATCTCCCACCCAGCCAGTGCGCACGTTTCCTGGGGGGCCGCTTAGGCTACGGTCAAGAGGCACCGAAATCGATTTTTGCTTTTCAGTACGCCACTACGTGTGCGGCTACACTGTAGCCGATTCATCGTCCGAACGTACAGACTTCGGACGGCAATCGGTGAAATTCACATCAGTTTCTTTTCCTCTGTCAAATCGACCGACATTTTTTCACATGAAATACGGACTGTGAGAAAATGTTTAGTCTAAGAAAGTGAATTTGTGACATCCTGAGGATGACAAATATTATAATCAGGGTGTTTCAAAAATAATTATATCATTTCGAAACACTATTTATTGATAAAAACGTACTACAAACATGGGACAAATTGCAAAATAATCACAAAATCTTATTACAAATGCACTGTGTGTCCACCAACAGTAGCACAAATAATATCTAAACGATGGCTGAATTACTTATAGACTTTACACAATGTATGTGCTTTACATAAGTTATGGCGGCTGTTATTCTGTTCTTCACTTCTCTGTTACGAGGGAAAGGGGAAATGAACACACTTTCCTTCACGTATCCCGACAAGAAAAAACCGCACTGTGTCATGTATGGCGATCCTGCAAGCCAAGAACGCAGAGCAGAGTCTTGTGGTCCCGTACGTCCTATACAGGTTTGAGACAGAGTGTCATTGAGAAACTGACGTACATTGTTGTGCCAGTGTGGTGGAGCTCCATCCTGTTGGAAAACGATGTCTACTTCTGACTGACTGCAAACTGAGAAGACGCATCGACTGACATCTAACGGAGATTTGCTAAAGCTCTCGACCACTCATATTCAAACAACACACATTCCCTTGCCGGCACGTCCCATGTTTCGTAATTATTACTGTCCAAATTCGGTCATATTCCGTAAACAATCTATAGGTCGGAATCTATGGGCTGAAATCGAAGGTTTATTGGAAACAAGCAGGCAAAATGTCTTTTTGGAAATTTTAGTCATTAATTCAATAAATAATTTATTAAAGTGCCGGTGGTAGCGCATTTTTGCATTTTATGCAGTTAGTGTAGTGGATCTCCCTTGGGTTATGGTAGTTGGATATTACAAATTATTATTATTAATATCTGCCGTTCTTATGCCAGTAGGGTGATGGTTCTGTAACATGAAGTGAAGTGGTCTGCAAATGTGGTATAATGGTATGTGTTTCCACTTCACAGTGTTTTAGGTGCTCGGAGTATCTTATTCCAAACTTTGTGCTTGTCTTTAACATGTATGCTGAATGACAGTAATTGAACTTTAACTGATGTTTGCCTTCACTACTTCAAATAAATACAGCAAAATAAAGTGTTTACAGTCTTACTTTTCAAGGTCATCACGAATCATCTCGAGTACATAACGGAAAGTTGCTCCCTTCATGTCAAATATTTGACGTCCATGTTACTTCATCACTGAACTGTCTTGTAACTCACTGTTTTGATTAGATAGTAAATGACGTAAATCTCTTGAAAATAATACGTTATTCACGGTTTGACAGTAGTTTGACAGTTCTACTATCACGACGTTATATGTTTACAAAGATAATAAAGTACTATTTTCAATAATTTACGCCATTTACAAACTAATCAAAACAGTGACAGTTAAAGTACACTTCAGTAACTACTTCACATGGACGTCACATCATACTAGACGTACTTGACAATGACGATAAGTGCCAAAACGTGCCATTAATGAAGATTAACTATTATAAGCAGCTATTCTGATGCATTTTCTAATACTCGTGTCATCATCTGACACTATTATTCTGCTTACATAGCCACAAACATTGACTACGTTACTCGCTGTGGTAACGTTTAATACTGGCCCTGGCAACGACACTCACAGGAAAGCGCTCAGAAAATCACTGAACGCTCATTGGCTGTCGGTGACTGCGTGACGTAGGTGTGCAGAATGAGCCTAAATGCAACCGTAATCGTTCGTGACTCCAACTATAGTACTGTAGAACATAAAGAGGCTTCTCATGTCACGTATAATAATGCTCCTACGTTGGTGAATGGTGACAGTCATTCTTTACACGCGGAGGACCTGGGTTCGGTTACTGGTGGTAGCATGAGTTTAAACTGAGTCTGGCGCCAGATGACTTGCTCCAAGCTGTGAACCTCACCTGATCCTGTATTTATTTATAAAGAAACGTTGTGGATCACTATTAATATTGTAAACTGGCGCTTGTGAAAATATACGATAACAGAAGGAAAAAAAAAATTCCAGTAAATATTGGTCCGCAAACGAGCCGTTTGCGAGATAATCGCGAATGTGTGGCTGCGAGCTGCCACTCACTCCAGTACGAAATATTGTCCTAGTTCGTACAACTGTATTTGCAATGTAATTTTTTCATTAAGTTCCCATTTAATTGGACTCCAGTTTCACCCATGGCCTACTATCCCTTGCACAAATTTACGCAATGTGGTACGTGGCTGATGCAGCAGAGGCACGCTTTACTGCTGATATAAGACGTCCAACATGCCTACATGGCTTAGGATGGACAGGTCAAGCACAGACTTACTTAGCTTCTGAGGCCACGTGACCTCAATCCTCTGGACCTTGATACCTGGAATCATCTCGAAAGTGGCTTATGCAATACTCCGTTCTACTCTTGAAGTATTAGAGAAGCGAATTGTGCAGCCTTCTCAACGTTCTAGATGATGTCTGAAAGAGCTGCTAACTCATTGATGAGATGACGGCAGTGTTGCATCCAAATGAGAGAACACAGGTCACACCTTCTTCAGCCGGTACAAGTGTACAGTGAACTATAACATGTGACTTTCTAAAGCAGTATCGTATTTCTTCTGAAAGTAGGCCGTGGATGAAGTTTGACACCAGTAAGATCGAGAAATTTACATTCCAAGTACATTTGTACAAACGAGGATAATATTAAACTTCCTGTCAGATTAAAACTGTGTGCCGGACCGAGACTCGAACTCGGGACCTTTGCCTTTCGCGGGCAAGTGCTCTACCAGCTGAGCTACCGAAGCACGACTCACGACCCGTCCTCACATAGCTTCATTTCCGCCAGTACCTCGTCTCCTACCTTCCACAGTTCACAGAAGCTCTTCTGCGAACCTTTGGAAGGTAGAAGACGGGGTCTGGCGGAATTGAAGTTATGTGAGGATGGGTCGTGAGTCTTGCTTGGGTAGCTCAGCTGGTAGAGCACTTGCCCGCGAAAGATAAAGGTCCCGAGTTCGAGTCTCGTTCCGGCACACAGTTTTAATCTTCCAGGAAGTCGTTCTTCCCACGCACAATTCGTGAATGGAACAGGGAAGGGGGGATCAGATAGTGGTACAATAAGTACCCTCCGCCACACACCTTAAGGTGGCTCGCGGAGTATAGATGTAGATGTAGATGTAGAAGTTTCATATCAGCGCACACTACGCTGCAGAGCGAAAATCTCATTGAGGATAATATTTCTTATTGAAGACACGGGTGGCATCTAACCTCATACGGCCCGTTTATTGGAATGTTTTTGTTCCTGTTGTCGCATACGTTCTCACAGTAAGTGTTCGCTGCTAGTTATGACGCACCTCATATACAAATCCAGTGGCTTATTACTAAAATGGGATAACTCCTCAAAAACTGAAATTGTAGATTTTGTCGCTTTCGGTTTGTTCAGAAATAGATGCGTCGATTTGAATTCAAACGGGAGACCATCATTACCTTGCTGCTTGTGGAGTACGGATTTAAATCTGCAGTGGTTTCTAATAGGGGGCAACTCCAGCGTTGTCTTGTTTTCGATATTAACGCCTAGCGATCCTGGAATTGTGATGAAACAATCGATGATTTTTGTCCAGAACTTCGATCAGCTGTTCTACTTATAATATTAAAATCTGCATCACAGAAACTGAAGTTCCAAATAATGATGACAAACAAGAAAACGTGAGAAAAGTAAGCTTGTAAGTAAAAAAATCGTAATAGTGTGCGCTTTTCTGTAGCATTAAGTTGAATACTTTGTCCCCCTAAGAGAAATCCACTTGCTCAACAATGCATGCAGAGGCCAAACCTGCAGTCACATGAGAATACTATTGTTCTTAATAGACGATTGCAGATTTGGAAAATTCTGCCACTGTTTATCTGTTGGATGGCATTCTCGTCTACCATCTTACCGCTACTTCGGTGCTGTGAAAAGAGTTACGAATGTACGACTGAGTACTTATTCCAGATGATCAGTATATGTCAGTTATCACCGAATCCTGCCACCTTGGTCGCTTTAAAGTTTATGCAGTAAAAACAAGCGAAATAGTGCATTTTAAAATATGACGGATCCCTTTATAGAAAAACGTCTTCATCTTAGCTGAAACAATGGGAGAGAACAGAGTGTCATTTTCTACCCATTAGTTTGTGTACTATGAGCACAGTTCAGAAAAGAAGAGGCAAGTAGTTGATAAGTCCAATATCGAAGGATTCGAAGTTCGTACCTTTACATTAGCTGAAGCCAGGACATATTTTCCGCGACAAGAACACTAGGCTGCCTGAAACAAGAATATGACTGGAAGGTTCAAATAAAAAAGAACAACGAAGATGAGATTCAGAAACTGTTTAAGTATATTACAGATAATATCAAGTTCCTATAATCAGTTGAAGACGTTGCCTATAAGAGAAGCCGATGAAGACGACTGCAAAGTCGTTACAATTATTTTTGTAACATTCTTTGTATGCATTTTGGATTAAAATTTCTAAAGTTTTGTGAAAAAGTGGACAATCATTATTTGTAACTTCTTTTGTATGCATTTCAGTGGTTTTGATGTAAAAGCATGTAGAAACAAGAAGTTATTTGTTTATCATTTAAATATACTTCATACCTAATTATGTATGCTAATTTTTTTGTACAATAGTACCCTCCCGAGAGATATGTATGATTTACGCTTATTTATAGCATTCGAAATACTGTCATTCAAATTAAAAGCATTTACTTTCATGTAATTTCAAGAAGTTCCTTAAAACGTAATTACTTCCTCATTTATTGCTGTAAGCAGACAGCTCCGCCTTCAAGTATTTTTCAAACTAGGTAATACACAGAAGGGGAAAAATGGTAACACCAACGACAGTTGGTAGACGTGTTTCTACATCTGAAAGATGAGCGCATTCAAATTTCGCGCCAGTGGCATAAGAGTGGCGCAAGTAACGCCACTCTGAGAATGCAAACCAGGTTTGCTTCAAATACACGCTGTAACGGTCGTGAGCGTCATTTACCTTTGAGATTGGATGTGGTGAGCTGTTGTTAGTCAGGGATACCTTTAAAGCGACAAAGCCGCCATTATTTTAACACCTCACCGAGTTTGAACGAGGTCGTGTAATTGGGCTACGAGATACTGGATGTTCCTTGTGCGATTTTGCAGAGAGACTTGTCAAGAACATAGCCACTGTAAGTGGCTGCTGGCAGCGGTTGGCACGAGAACGTACGTCCGCGACAGAATCGGGCTGCGGACAACCAAGTGTCACTACTGAGAGGTAGGACCATCGTGTTGGGCGTATGGCTCTGGCGCATCGCACTACACCTGCAGCAGCAGTTGGCAGTACAGTGAGACAACGAACTGTTAGAGATCGGTTACTTCGAGGTCAACTCCAAGGTAGACGCCTTGTAGCCTGCATTCCACTTATCTCAAACTACCACCATTTTCGTCATTAGTGGTTACAAGCAAGAGGCGAAGTGGAGGTCTGTTGTGTTTCTTCGAAAGCTGGTTCTACCTCGGTACCAGTGATGGCCGTGTGTTGGTTAGGAGGCGGCCAGTAGGGGGCCTGCATCTAACCTGTCTGCGTGCTGGGTACACAGGACCTACACCTGGTGTTACGGTCTGGAGCACTCTCGTAGTTACCCCATGCACCATGACTACAAATTTGTACGTCATTCTGGTGAATCGACCAGTTGTGCTGCCATTCATGAACAGCATTCCATTGGACGTTTTCCAAGAGGATAACGACCGCACACTGTTGTATCTCACCATGCTCTGCTGAGTGTCGACGTGTTGACTTGGCCTGCTGAATCACCAAATCTGACTCCATTCGAGCACATGTGGGACATCAGACGACAACCTCAGCGTAATCCACAAACAGCGTTAAGCATCCATATATTGACCGACCAAGTGCAACAGGGATGAAACTCCATCCCACAAACTGACATCAGGAGTCTGTACTTGCTTGCATTCACCATTCTGGCGGTTACACCGGCTACTAATGTACCGGCACTTCAAATCTGCATTAGCTTACATTAACCTGTGATCTTGCGATATGTTACCTACACAGATGCATTTCCGAAATTTCATTACTCTACATTATTTTTTGGTATTGCGATTTTTTTCCTCAGTGTATTAGCGTTACACATTCCAAAAACTGAATTGTTTCACATAGCAGAAATAAATTCGCCATTTAAATGTTAACTGAGGTTGTGGAATGTTTTCTCTTTCCTCGTCAGTAATTTATCATAGTGAGTTGTCCCCATTTAGAAATAAGAGATTCAGTATTGCGCTTGGTCACCTCTGGCCCCCTTTTGGCTCGCGTCCCAGACGACTGCTTGTGGCACCTGGGCGTTAAACCGGCTCTGTTCGTAGTAACTACGCGGAACATCCAAAGAATGATTTGCCTACGAATTTGTCTACCAGAATTCGGAGGCATCAGCTTGTTCATTTCCAGAAACGTTGTTAATACACTCCTGGAAATGGAAAAAAGAACACATTGACACCGGTGTGTCAGACCCACCATACTTGCTCCGGACACTGCGAGAGGGCTGTACAAGCAATGATCACACGCACGGCACAGCGGACACACCAGGAACCGCGGTGTTGGCCGTCGAATGGCGCTAGCTGCGCAGCATTTGTGCACCGCCGCCGTCAGTGTCAGCCAGTTTGCCGTGGCATACGGAGCTCCATCGCAGTCTTTAACACTGGTAGCATGCCGCGACAGCGTGGACGTGAACCGTATGTGCAGTTGACGGACTTTGAGCGAGGGCGTATAGTGGGCATCCGGGAGGCCGGGTGGACGTACCGCCGAATTGCTCAACACGTGGGGCGTGAGGTCTCCACAGTACATCGATGTTGTCGCCAGTGGTCGGCGGAAGGTGCACGTGCCCGTCGACCTGGGACCGGACCGCAGCGACGCACGGATGCACGCCAAGGCCGTAGGATCCTACGCAGTGCCGTAGGGGACCGCACCGCCACTTCCCAGCAAATTAGGGACACTGTTGTTCCTGGGGTATCGGCGAGGACCATTCGCAACCGTCTCCATGAAGCTGGGCTACGGTCCCGCACACCGTTAGGCCGTCTTCCGCTCACGCCCCAACATCGTGCAGCCCGCCTCCAGTGGTGTCGCGACAGGCGTGAATGGAGGGACGAATGGAGACGTGTCGTCTTCAGCGATGAGAGTCGCTTCTGCCTTGGTGCCAATGATGGTCGTATGCGTGTTTGGCGCCGTGCAGGTGAGCGCCACAATCAGGACTGCATACGACCGAGGCACACAGGGCCAACACCCGGCATCATGGTGTGGGGAGCGATCTCCTACACTGGCCGTACACCACTGGTGATCGTCGAGGGGACACTGAATAGTGCACGGTACATCCAAACCGTCATCGAACCCATCGTTCTACCATTCCTAGACCGGCAAGGGAACTTGCTGTTCCAACAGGACAATGCACGCCCGCATGTATCCCGTGCCACCCAACGTGCTCTAGAAGGTGTAAGTCAACTACCCTGGCCAGCAAGATCTCCGGATCTGTCCCCCATTGAGCATGTTTGGGACTGGATGAAGCGTCGTCTCACGCGGTCTGCACGTCCAGCACGAACGCTGGTCCAACTGAGGCGCCAGGTGGAAATGGCATGGCAAGCCGTTCCACAGGACTACATCCAGCATCTCTACGATCGTCTCCATGGGAGAATAGCAGCCTGCATTGCTGCGAAAGGTGGATATACACTGTACTAGTGCCGACATTGTGCATGCTCTGTTGCCTGTGTCTATGTGCCTGTGGTTCTGTCAGTGTGATCATGTGATGTATCTGACCCCAGGAATGTGTCAATAAAGTTTCCCCTTCCTGGGACAATGCATTCACGGTGTTCTTATTTCAATTTCCAGGAGTGTATTAACTTCTCCTGTGGTGGGTTGGATGACCCACTAGCATTATACGTATTAAGGGTTCTCATAACGGTGGAATGTTTGTAACCTCCCCGCAAAAATATGAAAAAGTATTATTCAAATGTTAATGGACATAGAGCCACATGTTACCTCCCCGTAATTATTTTTAAATGAATAGAGTAGAACAAGAATTGCAAATAGTGCCAAATGTTAGTAATGATTATTTTCTTAAAAGATTGCTTTCATAAGAAAATTATTATTGGGTCGATTCTTGAACAAATTAATTACAGTTAAAATACATTACATTCTCAGATGTGCGCAATGCTGCTTCATTACCTTATTTAAAAAATATACCTCGTCCTGAACCTTGACCAGAGGGCCATGTCGACGCCCGCCGACTCCTCACACACAACTCCGACTGTCTCTCGCGCGCTACTACATGCTCTCGCGACTCGCTACGTACAACTACTCTCTCTCGCAACTCGACCGCAACTGCACAGCGTGCTCTCGCGCGGTCAAGCGCAGACTAGCAACGATAAATAACTCTCTGGTCAGAGATTCTGTCATGCCTCGCCATCGCTGTTAATGAATACACTGAATACATACGCGTTTCATGTTGTAAAGGCGTTGTATATGTTGTATATGTTGTATATGGCGTTTCGGTGAATTTGAAGAAAGTACAGTTTCATCAACAAGTTTTACGTCTGAAAGATGAGTCCATTAGAATTTCATAAGAGTGGCGCTAGTAGCATCACTCTGACATCTGACATCAGGTTTACTTTAATCATATAGCCTCATTAAAAATATCGCATTACTAACCGATAAAAGGGCGGGAGAGGGGGGGGGGGGCGGGGGGGTTGGTGATGAAGGGGCTATAGGTTCCTCTTGCTTCCTCTCGCCCATACCCTCCCCCCTTTTCCTTCTTTGAGGGCTACCCTGGTTAGCACAATAAGGTTCAGTAAGCCTTTGACCATCTACACTAGCGTGGAAGGTGAAATCTTTCTCAGAAAGAGTAAAGACTCTCCCTGGTTCCGTTCCCTGCATGTCCACCTGACAGGTCACCCGTCGATCTGTATGGATTATTATTGATGGGAAACTGACTTGGTGTAGTAAATACTATTGGAGTTTTGTTGATTCGCTCACAAAGCGTGCACTTGGAGATTCGCCCAGAAGTAACCAGACACTCTTTGATTTCGTAAAACAACAAAGGTCATTTTAGGTACATTTACGAAGCTATCCGGAAGAAACCTCCAAAAATTGGAAAGATTGGTAGCAGCTGACATTGGAGAAGATCATTTTTGGTTCCGAAGAAATGTAGGAGCACACTTGGCAAGACTAACTCTTCGGTTTATGATAGAAGGTATGTTAAAAAATGGAAATCCCAATTTTATAGTGCTTGTAATTAGAGAAAACTTTTGAGAATATGACGGGACTACATTATTTGCATTTCTGGAGGTAGACCGATAAAATACAGGGAGGGAAAGCTTAGCCACAACTTGTACAGATTGTAGTTAGAAGAGTCGAGCTCATTAAAGGGTAGCAGTAGCTAAGAATGGAGCTAGACACTGTTGTACCCTATACCCGATGCTGTTCACTCTGTACGTTGAGCAAGTAGTAAAGGAAACCAAACAGAAATTGGGAAAGGGCATTAAAGTTCATAGAGGAGAATCAAAATCTTTAAAGCCTTCCGATGACGTGGTAATTCTGTACGAGACGGCAAAGCACTTAAAAACACTTTGAACGGAAAGAATAGAGTATCCATACAGGTTGTAACGTGAACACCAACAAAAGCGGAACAAGTGCAATGGAACATAGTCGAATTAAATCAGGCGATGCTGACAAGGGAACCTCCCCATCGCACCCCCCTCAGATTTAGTTAGAAGTTGGCACAGTGGATAGGCCTTGAAAAACTGAACACGGATCAATCGAGAAAACAGGAAGAATCTGTGTGGAACTATGAAAAAAATAAGCAAAATATACAAACTTAGTAGTACATGCGCAAGATATGCAACATCAAGGATAGAATGAGCTGAGGAGCGCCGTGGTCCTGTGGTTAGCGTGAGCAGCTGCGGAAGCAGAGGTCCTTGGTTCGAGTCTTCCCTCCAGTGAAAAGTTTACTTTCTTTATTTTCGCAAAGTTATGATCTGTCCGTTCATTCATTGACCACTTTGTTCACTGTAATAAGTTTAGTCTCTGTGTTTTGCGACCGCAACGCAAAACCGTGCGATTAGTAGACGAAAGGACGTGCCTCTCCAATGGGAACCGAAAACATTTCATCGCAAGGACATAGGTCAACCGACTCCTCCACAGGAAAACACGTATGATATATTCTATACGACACTGGTGACGGCATGTGCGTCACATTACAGGAATATGTTGTCGACCCACCTAACTTGTACACTTGGCGAATGGGTAAAAAGATTCTTCTACCTTGCCCGATTTAGGTTTTCTTGTGGATATGATAATCACTCCTAAAAAAGTGATCAAAACATAAAGAGTTTGTCACATAAACTGAAAATAAAAAATTAAACATTTCTCTCGAGGGAAGACTTGAACCGAGGACCTCTGCTTCCGCAGCTGCTCACGCTAACCACGGGACCACGGCGCTCCTGTGCTCGATTAATCCTAGATGTTACGTATGTTACGCATGGACTCCTCAGTTTGTATATTTTGCTTATTTTTTCATAGTTCCACACAACTTCTTCCTGTTTTCTCGATTCATCTGTGTTCAGTTTTTCAAGGCCTATCCACTGTGCCAACTTATAACTAAATCTGAGGGGGGTGCGATGGGGAGGTTCCCTTGTGAGAGGATTGGATTAGTAAATGACACGAAATGCAGTAGATGAAATTTATTGTTTGAGCAGCTAAATAGGTGATGGTGGCCGAAGTAAATGAAATAAAGAGGATGTAAAATGTAGGCTTCCTATAATAGGATGGCGTTTCTGAAAAAGGGAAATTTATGAACATCGAATACAAATTTAAGTGTATGGAAGTCTGTCCTGAAGATGTCTGTGTGCAATGTAGCTTTGTATGGAAGCGAAAAACAAATAAGGCGGGAAGAACATACAAGCTTTAGACGTTTGGAACTTCATAAGAATGTTAAAGATTGAATGAATAACCAACGAACATCAACTGCATATATTTGGGGAGAAAAGACACTTGACTAAAAGGAAGGACTGGCTGGTATTACGCATCATGAGGCACCGAGGACTCTTTAAGTTTGATAATGAAGGACAGTGTGGGGGGCGGGGGGGTAAAATTTGTACTGGGATACTAAGATTATCCTACAATAAGCAGCTTCATATCACTGTGGGCTGCATTGAAGAGAATAGAGTGCTCTGAAACCAATCTTAGGATTGAATACAACAACAGCAGCAACTACTTAGTCTGTCATAGAGATCTTGGAATGATGAAAAAATTTATTAGAAAAATACTAAAAATCTACCTTTGCATTATTTCAGTTTATAATCACCTTTCAGATTTAAGGATTTGTCATATCGCTTAACGAGTTGATAAATTCCGTCTCGCATAACATTCTCCCGTTTGAGAGTCTTTGGAATTTAGGGAGCACAGAATTTGTGATACCCTAATTGTTTAGTCATGCAAGGTCCTTGCCGCAGTGGCTACACCGGTTCCCGTCAGATCACCAAAGTTAAGCGCTGTCGAGCGTGGCTGGCACTTGGATGGGTGACCATCCGGGTCGCCATGCGCTGTTGCCATTTTTTGAGGTGGACTCAGCCTCGTGATGCCAATTGAGGAGCTACTCGACCGAATAGTAGCGACTCCGGTCAAAGGAAACCATCGTAACGATCGGGAGAGCGATGTGCTGACCACACATGCCCCTCTTATCCGCATCCTCAGCTGTCGGGTGGTCCCGATGGGCCACTTGTGGCCTGAAGACGGAGTGCTTAACTATTTAGTCACGATGAAATGCGAAACACTGAGAGAAATGCGAGGGCTGAGACATCGCAAAATGACAAGTTTGCATCTTTTTTCGTCAATTTTCAGCAAAGACAGTCATCGGTATGAATATCCGTCCTTCCACTCTCAAACTAACGAGACCACTGACGTCCAAAACGTTCATTAATCACGTTTGATCACTATCCAGAACAACTTTCGCTCAGAGATTTTACCGCTGAAAACAAAATGGATTTCACATTTGGCGGTATTTTCAGTTGTACCGCCCGCTTTGGACGGCTGTTGTAGGCGACCGAAATGTCGCTTTCTCACTGTGACATCACTAAGCACACTGACCTAAGCAGGGACGTCAGAAAGTAAGTTACTCCTGTCGTCTCACTCTAAGATACCTGGGCAAAAAGTGTGTCGCACTGCAGAGCAGAGCACGTGTTCCGGGTTTCCAGCAGACACAGTTCTGCCGATGTAAGGATAACAGGCACCAGAGTATGCGGCAACTCGAAGCGTACTCAAAGAGCCGAAGAACGCGGGACGGTACTAATCGTCTAAATTGCACAAAAATTCACCGTTAAATTTTCTCGGTGTAGAGGAAAGGTGCCTATTATTCGATGGTTCCGTAATATGCGGCATCTCGACTTTTCTCGTAGAAGGTGCTGAACTCTGGTGGAGATTTTAACAGAACTATAGCGTGTCCGAGGACGACATAGTGACGAAGACGCCTTTGCTGAGCTGGAATGAGTACGTAGAGGCTGCTATAAATTTTATAGTGTTTGAAGTGTCTGACATTTTTGCTTGAAAGTGAATGGATACTACTGTACTCTTTTATTGTTCTTAATTGTAATGGTATTACCTATAATTATTAACAGTTAGGTTCATTCTCCAACGAACATCGTTAGTATGAACGTGGTAGTATGTGCAGGATAGCGAAATTCCTAATATAGGATAGCATGGTTATCCGAGTATGTGATAGTGGGGGAACTGCTACTCTCACAATTTTTTATATATAATGTACACAATAATATCATAAGACGACAATATTTTATCATTTACTACGGTAAAATAATATTTCCGTTGCTTTATTAAATTTCCATGAAAGGGGATTTACTTTGAATAGTTCTGTGAGTGGAAACTTCGCATATTTTGCGGACTTTTCTATTAGGACAGCATTTTGTTCATAAGTTAATCAATGGTTCTCCAAATTGAAAGTTCTCAGCTCATAGTAACTATAAAAAAAATAATGTAACAAGTAAAATCAGAAAAGTTGAAGTGTTTTGAGGGCCACTTTTGATGGGATATGTACGATTTATGGGGCTATGCCAGAAAGGTGGAAAAACCAAGATCGCATTGTCACTCGGTTATTAATAGTCAGATTATTTGGGACAGTTTACAATCGAGTAGCGACAATGGAAGCATCTGTGAATGCCTTCAGAGAAACAGGTGTCATCCCTTGCAACAGAAACATCTTTAGGGAGCATGATTTTTCAGTTCATCTCTACGCTAACCCTCCTCAGGAAATTGATATCGAGGATGAAACAATAAAAAATGCGTGAAGCGATACAATAATGTAAACGGAAGAAATCAACGGTCGAAGCTAAGAATAAAGGAGCCAAAAAACTATTCGGGAGGAAGAGTGGAAAATCGTCAAAACTTAAGTGAAAGTACCGTGTACTGATTGTGCATCCGATGCCTATCCTGATGAGAGTGGTGATTCGAACAGCAGTGATGACGATAATGCACAGTGCCTATTCTGTAGAGGGCGCTTTTCTGACGACAAATACAGGGAAAAATGGGCGCAGTGCACGAAGTGTTATCGCTGTGTCCATGAAGACTGTCATGCCGAAGAAGACAATTTTGTGTGCCCACAGTATCGTAAAAATTAACATAAATAGTGCGAAATGAGTGAAAGATAACAGAAATTAATGAAGATGTACGAATTGTATGTTCATATTTCACGTATTTAGTAATTAAAAAAGAAAAGCGTTTACCTTCTTATATAAGTAAGCCTTTACCTCACTTCTATGAAATTCGTTGTTTGTGAAGATTTAATAATTGCACTGAAAGTTTGTTAATTATTTCAAATATGATAAATCTAAAGTTAAATAGAGTGAGAGGTCACCATCTTGATATAGCTGCATTTGCGTTTTGGTGCCGCCCGGTGTGGCCGTGCGGTTCTACGCGCTTCAGTCTGGAGTCGCGTGACCGCTACGGTCGCAGGTTCGAATCCTGCCTCGGACATGGATGTGTGTGACGTCCTTTGGTTAGTTAGGTTTAAGTAGTTCTAAATTCTAGGGAACTGATGACCACAGATATTAAGTCCCATAGTGCTCAGAGCCATTCGAACCATTTTTTTGCGTTTTGGTATTTTAACATTGTGTCTCACAGTAGGCACATTTTCTCTATGGACTAAATGCAGTGTTGCGTCCAGCCGTAATGAAATGGTGCCAAGAATTTGACCAACGCCGCACAGACATGGCTGACGATGATCAGGAAGCCCATTTCTTGCACCATGTGACTTTCGTATTTTCGGCAAGTTGATGGAAAGAGATTTTCCAAACATGAGGATGTTCATAAAGTAGTTCTCGAATGCCTCCTTGTCCAAGAAGCGGATTTCTGTTGTCGAGGATATCAACGATTGGCAGAACGTTCAGACCGTTGTTTACGGACGCTTGATGACTGCATCGTATATAGTGTGTGTGTGTGTGTGTGTGTGTGTGTGTGTGTGTGTGTGTGTGGGAAGGGGGGGGGGGCACTTTGAGGTGTGCTTCAGCATTTAGTAAAAGTTACTTAGCCTGCCTCAGTAATTTGTAGCTTACACTTTGAAGCCCCTGCTCATGGAGAGCAAGTGTTTAACGAAACCAAAGAGCTAAGGTCATCAGTTACCAGTTCAACAATGCCCCCCCCCCCCGCCCCGCCGTTCCCCTAGCACAGAAGCAATGTACCCAGTCTGTCTGCATATAGAGGAAATTCTCTGTGTAAGTGTGAGAAAGTGTTCTAAATGTTTGCGTAGCGTGTTTCTGAGGCGGAATGTGGAAACGAGCCCGGTATGCCCCTAATGGGATGTGGGAAACCGCCTGAAAAACCGCATCCAAGCTGGCTGACTCACCAACCAGTCGTACACTCATCTATCTGGCGGATTCGATTAGGGATCGGTACACCTCTTCGTCCATGAAGCGGTCACATTAACACGCGTGACTACCTTAGAGGGTTAAGTCACCTTATACTGTATGGGTCAGTACATTGACCGTTAGACTACCCTAATACATCCTGTGCTACAAGAAAATGAAGGCTACTTGCTGAAAACTCCTCCTATCATTCGCGGTGTTGTTCTCACGAACATTAGTGTACTTTCTATTTCTCTATCGTTGCTGGACGAGAAGTCCATAAATGAGCTCATATCCTCTGCTACTGCTCATACCCCAACATTTTGTTGATATTCCGTATGTACCTTGGGGTCTAAACATAGCACAGTCGAAATTGCAGATCGTCGCCTTCGGCAGTGTTGTAACAGAATCTTTACACCACAACATTCCTCCAATAGCTGAAATAGGTTGTCTGTCTCGTTAAAAGATCCACTAGATGCTTGTGTAAACGGGAATGCCGCAACATCCCGTCCTCTACTCAGTTAATATGCAGATATGGTATTCCAAACACTTCTGTCTTTGTATTAATATGGCATTTAAATAAGGTACACTACACAAATTTAAAATAATCACATAATGAATTTCAGACAGAATAGAGTACTTGTTTAGGTGAACGATTCGCCCCCTCACCAGTATGGCAGGAAAAAGACTGTTTTATTTCCCTCCGTATGGTAGTCTGGAACTTGTGAAGGTGGAACAGCGCTGATCAGTGATCCCTGAATGATAATACTGTCGAAGAGCTTCATTTGCGAGCTGCTAGCCCTATGTAAACAATGCCGTCGCATGAATGTAATCACGAACTAAATGGGACAACTTCTGTCACCGTTGGAGCGATGTGCATTCGACTGATGTCATATTGCTTTCGTTAATCCGTATGGACGTGGAAGAGGCTTACATGCTACCGCACCCTTGAAACGACCAGAACGGAAATAACATACGATCTGTGCCAGAGGACATCTTCCGTGTTAGCTGCCATCTGGGTGCCCTTGCAAACATATGTGGGAACCGCTGGTGCTACATGTTAATGAAAGCGTAAATACAACGCATATTTTATGCGTAAACGCATCTGGTTCCATTTGCGACGCCACCCCAGAGCCCCGCGTGAAAAACTGAAGCATATATCACCCTCGGCCCACCCGTGACGTGGCTGTGTTCTGCTGGCCAGTTGTGTCTGTATGCGTTGAGTGAGGAAACGCTCGCTGAAAATTATGAATAATTCATTTTAACGCAGTGGGGCAAAGTGGCAACAACTCCTCTTCAGTACAATGCAGTGTACCAATACAAAGCGCGATACTTACGTGGCGTCGTTGACGAATGGCCAGCCCGGGACAAGTGTACCAAACGTGGCGCCCCCAGTGTGACAGGGTTTTCACTTAGGCAATACACGGCAAACTGCAATTCCCCTTATGGAGTACCTCTGTTTTATTTGCCATTATTTCACATAAATGCTGCTCTGGGACAAATTTACTGCCTATTTATTTTTTAGAGAGGAACGTCTTTATCCTGGGCTAACGGATACCTATAGTGCTGCGCTGCCGCTATTAATGCTACTCCAATGGCGAAATCACGATGTACGGCAATCATTTATTTGTCACAGGGTCGCGAAATTGTCTAATGTATGTACGATGCAGGGGAACGTGCACAAAAGAAACTCTAAGTTAAATGGCACACGAACACGTCGGGTGAAGACCCATTCACCCAGTATTTATTTGAATATGTGAATCAACAATGTAGCTGAGATTCCATTTACGGTTTGCAATGACTATCCTATAATGTGCATCAGTTTACCAGTATGTTTCCTGAAGGGCTCGTATGTTATCGTCGCTACCGAAGACGTACAAGTGAAATTGCCTCTTCACACGCAATACAGTTTTCGTCCATTTTCCAAACAAATACCTTAGAACGGAATAAAAGCTGCAGGCTCATAACTGAATTGAACTGGACTGTGTCGAGATGAATGTGCTTGCCTTGTATCACGTTAAGGTATTCGAGCCGTAAACACTCCATGTTTCTTGCTGCTAGGAACCTAGGAACACCTTCAACATAACTTACCTTCTTGAAGACTGGAGCCAAAGTGTCACAAGCACTTGCCAAAGTTCTCTCTTCTCCTCCACTCAGTGAACTTTTCTATTTCTGCTAAGCTACACAGATTGCTACAGTTTGGGGGACTTACTGCTTGGTTTCCCTGCAAACATGTAGTGGAAGGCAGACACCAGCTTTCTTATTGGTCCATACGATCACGCCATCCATGCGGTGCGCGCTAATACTTGCGTAGCGGGTGATTCTTCCTGTAATCGAACCCCAGTGGTCCTGGTACAGAAAACTCGATTCCAGATCGTTGCAAGCATTGCGATTATATGAAAGGTTTCTGTAAACAAATGTGTACATTTCACTACAAATCAAAACTAAGTCCATTTCACTACTGTCGCTACAATACACTTGGGAAAGTAGCGGTCACCATGCTTCTGTCAGATGTCTGTCTATCCATTTGAGTATCACATCATGAACCCTCAATCACTGTACGTATGCTAGTGACGCCCCCTCCTCTCCCCCTCCCCCGTTCCCACTTCCACCATGCTAGGTCATATGTGGCGGGTTTGTGATGGGATAGGGAAGAGATTGTGAGAAGCGGTTTCTATACTCGAATATTTGCTTAAAGGGCCTTCACAGGCTCAGTATTTTCAGCCGCGTACTAAGTACTGTGCAATAATATTGTCTGTCTGAAATCGATATTGACAGTTTGATCAACATATGGAAGAAGAGTGCAGAAATTTAAAAATATCGATTCTGTCTGAGGTAAATTCATTTCACTGTGAATGAATTTCTGCAAGATGTCGAAAAAAGTAAAAAGGTAGTAGATCAGGTACTGAGCTGAAAGATTTTGTATATAAGGGGCACCCACGAATTTGACTCATAAGCCTATGAAACGTCCCCTTTTAACAATTTTACGCGACTTCCCCTTTGAACAATTATACAAGACTGTGCTTAACCTGACGCACAATATTTTTTAGCGCAACGCAATCTGACTTTCAACACACAATATTTTGTTAGCGCAACGCAATCTGACTTTCAAAATTCCCTATAAAAGAATGGCCCTGACTAACATTAAACTATACGTCACACAAATCACTTACCTCACCAAAAATCTTCGCTGCTCAAGCTACTGCAATACAGCGAGCGCCACTACTGCCAGCTAAATAAAAGATTCAAACTATGGAAGGCACTAACTACTGATAGGGATAGTTAGCAAATGAAAGATATTAATAGAGAACAAACAATGTATTTACCTTGATATCATGACAAATTACAAAACTCCACCATCTCTCTCCCCACATCCACCACTGCTGGCGGCTCACCTCCAACTGCCCAGCGCTACGCGCTGTTCACAGCCAGCTGCCTAACACTACAATGGTTGAGTGTTACAACAATGCAAAGCAGCCACAGACTGCACACGGCACAGCCGGTGATTTTCATACTGAGGTGGCGTTATCAATAAAAAAACCTAAACAGCCTACTTACATAGCCCCCATGCTCCCCACAAAAAATTTTACAAATTGGGTTGGGCAGTGCCCAATACAGATTTGAAAAAAATTTTCATAATTACAATAACAAAGAAATCAAATGCACACACTTATTGATACAATGTTGGTCAAAAGCTAAAATTTTCTCACAGTCCATAAAGACAGTCCTGATCATTCATCACATTGCAGTGTTTTTCTCAAAGTCTGAGCAGTAAAAGAAAATGCACACGGAAGTAGTGGATTTCCACGCAGTCTTGAAGAAGTATCGTTGTCCTTCCAACGGAAAGACAGTGCTGACTCTTGACATGCAGACAGGTAATGGGCCACAACAGAGCAAACCCACAGCAGAGTCAGTCGAAGTTTTGAAGAGTATTGGTGGGTAGGTCATCACAGAGCAGACCCACTGTAGTCCTGGTAGAGATTACGGTATTGGTGGGCCACCAGAGGCGCAGACCCACTGCAGTCCTTGTGGAAATAATGGTATTTATGGATCATCAAAGATGCAGACCCACTGTAATCCTTGTAGAGATTACGGTACTGGTGGGCCACCAGAGGCGCAGACCCACTGTAGTCCTTGTAGAGATGGCCAGCAGCCATCTGTTGTGACTGTGCAGGTGCACAATCACCATTGAAGAGTCTTGCAGATAATATAGCAAGTCCATAACCACCACTTGTGCACTCACAAAGTTTTTGGAATTGTCCTTAGAACCAGCAATGCTGTTATCCAGTCCCTTGCTGAATTATTAACACACGTGCAAACACTATCAGTCCTTACTTCTCACATATTGTCCATATACTATGACCAACAGAAATGTGTGCAGTGAAATGTAACTTACAATTACTTAATTTGATGAACTGGTGTCAATTACAATTTTATAACATAAGAATACAATTACAAAGATACAGAAAACATCATTAAAACATAATAGTAGAGATAACATTCGTAGTAATAGGGGCTTTACAAAAGAATAGAAATAAACATGTACATCAGTGTTACAAAAATAATGACATAAGTACTTACATAAAGATCAGAATAACTTTTGAAACATCACCTCCACATATGAACAACAAAACAGAATTTACCAAGTAAATAACATAGTATTAGAAAAATTCTACAACATAGTTCTAATCAGCTAAACACATAAAGACAGGAAAAACACAAATACACAAGGGCACACAAACACATAGAGGGATGACACAAAAGGAATGGATAGGGTTCGTTTTCAGTGTAACTTTTGGTACTGCAGTATTGTGCGAACAAAACCTTTTTTTGTTCTTGGAGATCTCCCTGTGTTCATCATTATTCCCAAAAAGTCTTATCTGTACCTCTTTTCTGTATTCCAACCATAAGTCTTTCAAAATAAATATGGCTCATTGTACAATACTCATTTAGGCCCAAATCTTTTTTTATATACCTTGTCAATGCATTGCTTCCAATTCATCATAGTTAGTTTCTTATATAGTCTACCCCCTCTTAAGCTAACTTAAATCTACTGAGCTCAGATATATATACCAAGGGACGAGGCAATGCAGCATCACATAAAACAATAAACATCAATGACAAAAATTTCAAACTGGCGAAGCAAGCTACAGTAAATCTAAATTACCAAGCAATTCAACATTACAACTAATATGAGGCAATGCGCAGCAAACAATAAAATAATCATTAGTAAAACTGGCTTAACAGCGTAATACAAAGTCAAATTCAGTAACATTATGCCTGGCAAACAGCAGAAGCAAAAGCAATAAATTATATCTAAACATGACAACGCTCAAGCAGAAAAATATTACAGTAAAGACAACAATGCAGATAAGGGAAATGTATAATCACATCTTAATGTCTATGTAATTAAAGTGGTGCACCACAAAAACTAATTCTCCAAAAGATTCCTAAGTACTAGAAAAGAAAATTATGTATGCAGTTCCTGTTATTAGTCCCTTCTTATTGTTCTTTCCATTCCAAGAGCTCCTTTTTCGAAGAATGTGGGTCATAAAGTAATTACTTAATAGATCTGTTGACAGAAAGTGTTCACATTAGCAAATGAATTTTTTTTTTTTTTTTTATGAAACCAATGCTGCAACACAGCTGGAAACTAGATATCAAATGAAATAAGCAACTATGTACAAAGTAAAGCATAAAATAATCATTCAGTAGTCATGTGACATTTCATAAGTTAGAAATTCTCTCAACTCTCGTAGAAAGACGCTTGTCGTAATCAGGTGTGCAGATGTAAAAATATTTCTCGTCATTTCATTAGGCATTTCTGTCGCCATATGGCATTTCTCTCAACTAGCACGACAATAGCCGTGAAATGTTGCGATGCTTTCTACAAAGGAACGTCAATAGCGATTATAATGGCCTCTTTTTTCTTCTACCTGTGCCGCTGGAAGGCTAATGGCTTTTTTTTGTTCGGGCGGCTGTCGCCCAGGTGTCTGACACAGCTGTGTGCCCACGACGTATTACGTGCAGGTGGTCACTTAACTTTCGTACGGAAATATTTACGACAGCAGTTTCCGCTACAATGGCAGTCTTAAATAAAAATATTTCACAGGTCAAGAATTAGCGTTGCAAACCTGTAAAAACAAAATCCCATGAATATAACAGTGTCCAAAAAATTTTCGTCGGCATTGTGATACATTCACGCATTTACACACATTTCATAATTCTAAAAGTACGATTCTCGGTTTCCAACATACGTCTTCACAAATCAGAGTGCCCTAATCACTATTCATTACTCCTTACCTTATTATACATATACATATCGTCGACACATAATCAAATTCCTCATATAGCATCAGCTTATTGATCATAAATATACTGCAACAGCATAATACACATAGTCATCGTAATAATAACATCATAACACCTCAGTCAACTCTCAAAATCGTCGTAGCTTTCTAATTTCAAAACCTAAAAAAAATTCTCTGCTCATGTCAAAAGTGTCATCTGCCTCAAACGTACTTTAAAAATCATGATTCCATACCAAACACATCATTCAAAGCTCACATAGTATCACAATGGTTCCGAAAAAATATGAACAGTTCACAAAGTACAGACAAAATACAATTTCATAAGTGTGAAGGTATCCAACTGTGTAATTACGTAAGCATCTGTCACTGACGTAAAAAAAAATGTTTGTCTCTCTCAGTTAAATGATCTGATAGCTGTGTAATACTGTGTTGGAGAAATATGGTACCGATGTGTAAAGTTGTATAAGCAAATACCATATTAGCTAGGGTTCCTTGTGGTTGCCACACACATGGTACACAAAGTAAGTGTGTACCCCCCTGAGGATTAATGTATTTATACCCTCAGGTGTTACAGATTACAGCAATGGAATGAAATGTATCACGGAAAACCCTCGTATCATTGCACTTCAAATATCTTAAAAAAATGTATTAAGCGCGAAAATAATCACTCAAATACGTGTACTGTAGCGCTAAACTGTGCGTCATGTTGTAAGATAATCTCTGTTGAAGTCTCGTATTTATAGTCCTCCGAAAGCTAAGTTCTGCAGAAGTCAATGTACTTACCTCATGATAAACAATAGTGAAATGCTTTGTGTATAGATATCGTAGTTATTACGCTTATTGTTGTGATGAAGAAAGTACTGTACTGTAACGTATTGTTGTGCCACGAAAAAGGCTGTCTCATTGTAGCTATACCACAAAAGTTAAATACTAAAACATGTTTTACTTTCCAAAAGAGTTCAGAAAAACTGTGCAGATATAAAACAGATACACCGCAAAAGTAACATTGTAAATTGTCACTCATTAGTAGCGTCGTGATATAGTCGTGTAGTTGTCAGATAAACTAACCACTGTGTCACCTGGTATCTCTCAGAAAGCACCTTGAATCCATAATGTATTTGCAAGTAAACCAAAATGTTGCATTAAAAAAAAAGCAGATTATCTTTCAATAAACGGTTTTACATGTGAAATGTGGTGTAAACCTTTACTCTTCCTAGTACGCAGAGTTTCAACTTCAACGCAATTATCATGTGGTATACGTCGGATTCTGTAAGGTCCATTGTAAACTAGAAAGAATTTGTGACTCAAGTGTTTCTTCTTATGTGACAATGAATGAGCTTTAACGAGAACTTTCTGACCAATATACAATTTCTTTGCATTTGCTTTTCTGTGTAGTTTTCTCCTTTTGTCTGCTGCAGATTTTATATTTTTAAGAGCCAAATCAATTATGTCTTTGTGTCGAAGTTTACGTGTATTCGGGAAAGGTACAAGCTCTCTGATTCTGTTCGGTGGTTTTTCATTCTTCAGCACAAGAGTAGGTGGTAAAGCAGTGGAGTCATGAGGCATTTCATTCAGCACGTTTTGAAATAAGTGTAAATATCTGTCCCAATGCTGATGCTTTCTGTGACAATAAAGTCTGCAAAGCTTATTGATTTCTTTCATAATCCGTTCGGAGGGGTTACAATGTGGTGAGTACAATGAAATAAAAACAGGTTTGATTTTATGGTTGCGAAGCATGCGAGACCAAACAGCAGATCTGAATTGCGGTCCGTTATCTGAAATGACTTTAGCAACGTGGCCAACTTCACGTAAGAAATTTTTAACAAAGGCGTTGGATACAGATCGTCCAGTGGCTTTACGTAACGGAGTGAAAGAAACAAATTTGGAAGTAAGTTCAACAGCGACTAGAACGTACGAAAATCCATTCGATGTTCTGACAAGGGGTCCCAATAGATCAACTGCAGCAAATTCTTTTAATTTAGAAGGAATAATAGGAAACAACGGAGCACGATGTGAGACAGTAGATGGTTTCGCCTTTTGACAAAGTTTACAAATAGACAAGACTCTTCGAATTCTCTTTTCCATATTGTTAAAATAACAAGTCGTTCGAAGAATATGATAACATTTTCGTGGACCAAAATGTGCGTAGCTGAAATGAATGTACCAAATGAGTTTATTAACAAAATCGTCTGGAATGCAAAGTACCCATAGCTTGTCATCAACAGTGCAGCGTTTGAAGAGTATGTTGTTTCTAACCAGGTAATAATGCCGAATCTGTGTGTGTGTCTTTTCATGCCATTTGCTCTTGATGTCTTTCCAAATCGGATCTTTATCTTGTTCATGAGCAATGTCCTTTAAAGATGTGGTGATGAAGTTTTCAAAGGCGACTTTCTGAATGTAAAGAATACTGAAATTTTTTTCGAGGTTGCCTTCTGTGTTACTTTTCTCAAGCCCAGCCGGTGCGCGTGACAGTGCGTCCGCAACAATGTTCTCCTTGCCGGGAATGTAGACTATTGTGAAGTGGAATTCTTGCAGAAACAATGCCCAACGTTTTAACCTGTCATGATTTAATTTTGAGGACATAAGAAATTGTAATGCACGATGATCACTGTATACTTTTACGTGCTTACCAGAAAGAAAGAAACGAAATTTGTTAAATGCCCAAACGATAGCTAAAGCTTCTAATTCAGTAACGGAATAATTTTTTTCAGATTTTGTTAGCACTCTGCTAGCAAAAGCAATGGTTTTCTGAACAATAGTGTCATTTTCTATGGCTTCTTGAAATAAATGGGCACCAAGTCCGACTTTAGAAGAATCCGTGCTAAGGCAGAAATCTTGTGACAGATCTGGATGAGCTAGTATTGGCGCGTTAAGTAGCGATTCTTTCAAAGAATTGAATTCCAATTGTGCTTGTTCGTCCCAGTTCCAAATAGTATTTTTTCCAGTGAGGGAACAAAGTTTTGGTGTAACAAGAATTTGCATATTCAGAAAACGACGGTAAAAATTTACGAGACCTAGAAAACTGCGGACTTGTCTTTTTGTGGATGGAACTGGAATGGCTCTGATTGCTTCTAACTTTTCAGGATCCGGCTGAATGCCTTCAGAAGAAATAATATGTCCCAAAAACCTCACCTTTGACCTACCGAATTCAGACTTTTCCAAGTTAACTGTAATTCCAGATTCTGCAAAAATACGTAACAAACTGTTGAGGATGCGATTATGTTGTTCCCATGAAGCTTCTGCTATTAGAATATCGTCCACATATAAGGTGATGTGACGTTTTAAGAACTCAGGTAATATGGAATTTAGCCCGCGAATGAATGCTGCTGAAGAAATGTTCAAACCAAAAGGAAGTTTCCGAAACTGATAACAAACGCCGAAACAAAGGAAAGCTGTGTATTTTCTACATCCTGGATGAAGTTCGATCTGATAAAAGCTGGATCTGAGATCAATGGAAGACAACACATTTACACCATTGAAATTTTGAAGAAGTTCTTCCAACGTTTGTGGCCTGTCTGTTTCAGGAATAATGATAGTATTAATTTGTCTCGAATCTAAGACAAGCCTGATTGATCCATTTTTCTTCTCAACAACATGTAATGGATTGTTGTATGAGCTTACTGCAGGCTCAATAATGCCCTCGTCAAGCATAGATTGTATTTCTGTTCTAACACGGTCCCTATAATGCGCCGGAATTACGTATGGTCTAACACAAAATTTAGTATGCTCACGAACACGAAATTGGTATTGAAACCCCTTGATTGTTCCTGTTTTATGAGTAAAAACTGTGGAATGTGCTTGTAAAATCTCAAAAAGGTCTTGCCTATCATTGTCATTACAATTCTCAATTGTTTGAATTTTATTCTGAATTAACTCGTTAGTATCAAATGCGCCGTCGATATCACCCCTGTCAGTACTTGCAGAGTGATTGTTAGTGTCAAGTTCCGTCGAAAATTCCGAACTGTTGTCTAACAGGAGGTAAAGCCGATTAATTTCTTCGTCATGGTTTGAGAGCCAATCTTCAAATTTCAAAGCTACTGACTTACCTTCTTTTTCTAAACTTATTTCAGCATCGTGAAAGCTTAAGATTGCTTTGTATTCATTCAAAAAGTCTACTCCCAGTATAATTTCCGTCGACAATAATGGAACAATAAGAAAGTTCATAGAGAAGCTGTGGCTTTGACAAAAGAATTCTAAGTAGGTTTGTTGGCGTACATCTACACTTTTTCCAAAGATTGCACCTTGTAATTTAACCTTACGTAACGGAAGTGTGGGGCAATCGTTCGATATGTTGCATTTTCTAAAAGCTGTTTCACTAATTACTGAAATGGGACTGCCAGAGTCAAGTACTGCCGTAAATTTTACGTCATTTACTGTAATGTGAATCACAGGATATGCAATGTTAATATGTTTTACGTCTTGTTCTTGGAGTAAGATGTCCCTAATGTCTTCCATTTTTACGTAATTACTAGATACGGCAGCTGCGTCGTTAGTTTCATACGTGCGTTTTGTTGCTGCCAGCGGTGTGAGTCATTGCCTATTGTCTCTTTGTCGGCGCGCGTCGTTATTGGGATTTGGAGACCTAACTTCTACAAATTCACCGTGACGAGAGGGTCCTGCTCTGTTTGAATCCCGCCAGTTCTGATGCAATTCAGGTCTGTCGGTATGTCGGTAGATTTCATAATTTCTTCCTTGTCCTTCACGTGGTGGAGAATTTCTCCCTGAATCGTAACTGCGCGCTGGACCGTTGCGTCTAAAGCTATTCTGTCTCCCGTAATAATTATTTTGGTTCCCATATTGTCTGTTTCTCTGATTGTCTCTGTGACAGTCATTACCGCGGAGAGGTGATCTTTCCCTGTAATTATTACTACTCTGCCAACGGTTGTTATACGGGTGGTGTCTGTTTCGGTCACGATTTGTGTTGTGAGAATAGCCTTGTCGCGTCCAGTTATTATTTCTTTCATCGCGGAATTGCGACGGATGTGATCTGTAATTGTTGTGCTCGTGCGTTCCGCGATTGTCAGTGTCAATTTCCAGTTCTTGTAAGAGTCCTTGAAATGCTTCAATGTCGTCTTTGCAACGTCCTGCCAAAATAATGTGTCGCAAATGTTCAGGCAGTTTGATTAAGCAAATGCGGATGAGTTCTGAGGGGCTGTATGGGTTTGAAAGATGCTGATTCTTATGCAACATGTCTTCAAAATATTTCACAAGACTGGAGAATTCAGATTGTTCGAAATGTTTCATCATTATGATGCCATGTTTTACTCGGTCTTGTGTGGCTTGAGACCAATATGCTGAGAGGAAGGCATGGTAAAATTCTCCTTCACTATGACAATCGTGAATGACCGAACGCATTCTTACAGCTGGTTCATTCTCTAAATAGCCACACATAAATTCTAATCTGTGTTCTAATGACCAGTTGGGGGGAAAACAATGAGAGAATTGATGGAGCCACGCTTGTGGATGAATGTCGTTGGCAGAATTTTTAAACGTTTTGAATTTACGTGTAGTAATGAACAGCTTATAGTCAAAGTCATCATGTCGGCGAGTCGCATATCGGTCATTGTTACGTCGTTTCGGCGGTTCCACTTCAAAATTCGGTGCACCTTGCCAATTTATTTCATAATTTCCGAAGTGTCCTGTGTTATTATTTTGTGGTTGTTCCGTATTTCTATGTCCCTCTTCCCGTGTTGGAGCGCGAGTGTCCTCTGAAATACGTAATTCTTGTATTACCTGTGTCAGCTGATCTTGTACTTCCCGGATTTCTCTTTGGTGTTGCGTATTAATTTGATTCAGATTTTGTTTCAGTTTCCTAATTTGTTCGCTCTCTTCTGTGTCATTAAAGACTACCGGTTTTGTGTCATTCAGATCATCATCTACCTTTGTAGATAAATTAGTGACCTGATCCGAAAGTTCGGCTACTTTCTCCGATAATGAACTAATTTCCTCAGTGTGTTTTTCTGAACCAAGTTTCAGAGTATCTACTGTGTCCTTTAAGTTTTCCTGAGTTTTTGCAAGTTGCGTAACCGAATCGGTAGATGCAACTGAGTCAAATTTAACTTGCAAGGTCTCATGATTTTCATAAACAATAGTTTGCAGTTCTTTTATGGCTGCTTCGTGATTCTGTAGTGCATTTTCATGACGCGAAAAAATAGGTTGGAAATGCTCACAAATTTGTGTTTTTACGTCGTTACAGACTTTTTGACATTTCGATTCAATGTGATGTAACTCATTAGTTAAATCCTCACGTGTTTGTTCAAGTGTGGTGTCTAACTTTTTAAGATTTTGTTCCACTGTGTCTAACTTTTGAAGATTTTGTTCCATTGTGTCTAACTGTTGCTGTGTTTGTCTCTGGTATTGTTCCATTGTGTCTAACTGTTGCTGTGTTTGTCTCTGGTATTGTTCCATTGTGTCTAACTGTTGCTGTGTTTGTCTCTGGTATTGTTCCATTGTGTCTAATTTTTCAAGCTTTTGTTGTGTTTGTCCCATTTGTTGTATTAATTGTAATAACAATGCACTGGTGTCTGGAACATGTTCCTCAGTGCTTTTCGGCAGTGAATTTGCACCGGAAACATTCACATTTTGACAAGCAGAAAATGTGTCTTGACTTATTTGAGAAAACGGTGAGGATCCAAAACCTGAATCTACAGTATTTGCGAGATCGTGTCGTGTCATTTCGGATTCCTGAGCCGAGCTATTGCCGACCGATCGATCGATAATGCTTCCCTCTTCACTAATTGTTTCACTGTCCACGCCATTGTTTGCAACCCGCTCCATTTCCCTATGCGCAATTACCAAATTACTACTTTGAATGTCTGTTAATTCATTACACAGTGGTGCTGATAAGCTACGCTCGTCGTCACTATTATTTCTCAGTTTACTTTGTAGCCTAGTGTTACGTTTTTCACACGCCATTATTGTCACAATATTTCACACGATAACACAGAAAAGCACAATTTGAAGAGCAAAAACAAGAGAACACATTAACATAACACTGAAAATAATATCTAGTTAATTGCAGCTGCGAAATACTTGGTGCAAATCTACATGCATGCCACAACTATTTTACTATACAACAATGAAAAACTACAACTACAAAGGAGATTCTCTCTAGAATTACGCGCTAGCAATAAACAAAATCTACACTAATTACACAAACTACAAGAAAAAATCAGAAGATTCCAGTGAGGTATCCTCGGCTAAGGGTCGACATATGAAACGTCCCCTTTTAACAATTTTACGCGACTTCCCCTTTGAACAATTATACAAGACTGTGCTTAACCTGACGCACAATATTTTTTAGCGCAACGCAATCTGACTTTCAACACACAATATTTTGTTAGCGCAACGCAATCTGACTTTCAAAATTCCCTATAAAAGAATGGCCCTGACTAACATTAAACTATACGTCACACAAATCACTTACCTCACCAAAAATCTTCGCTGCTCAAGCTACTGCAATACAGCGAGCGCCACTACTGCCAGCTAAATAAAAGATTCAAACTATGGAAGGCACTAACTACTGATAGGGATAGTTAGCAAATGAAAGATATTAATAGAGAACAAACAATGTATTTACCTTGATATCATGACAAATTACAAAACTCCACCATCTCTCTCCCCACATCCACCACTGCTGGCGGCTCACCTCCAACTGCCCAGCGCTACGCGCTGTTCACAGCCAGCTGCCTAACACTACAATGGTTGAGTATTACAACAATGCAAAGCAGCCACAGACTGCACACGGCACAGCCGGTGATTTTCATACTGAGGTGGCGTTATCAATAAAAAAACCTAAACAGCCTACTTACAGTAGTAGATCAGGTACTGAGCTGAAAGATTTTGTATATAAGGGGCACCCACGAATTTGACTCATAAGCCGTGCCCCGAGAAGAATGCCATAGTGCTCAGCCTAGGTGCGCACTTCACCAACATCCACAGAACGTTGGCTGAGCGTCAAGAGGGGGGGGAAACTGTGTACACGGCGATTTAAGTGGCAACGCAGTCGCACTGCATACATCGTTTTATATTTCACATTTCTCAACAACATAATAACAAACGAAACAAATTTTCATTATTATTCAATTAATTTTCGAGCACTGAAGATACTATTTTCATCTGGTCCAACTGTCGGTATATTGACAGATGTTGACAATTTTACAGTTTCGCACTCAAGTTGCAACGTAATCGTTACTTATTTAGCTTCGTAATCGAAAAAATGTCTTTAACATATATACGTTGATTGCAATATTGTGGCACTTATGCAAACTCATTATGGAGACGTTGAAACTCTGAGTGAGAAAAGCAATGTAGATGTCGTGGACAAGTTTAAGTTAGAGGGATTTGTCTTTAAAACGGGAATTACGGTGCAGACCAGTCACGTCTGCAGATGGAATGAAGTACTTTCAGCCTAAATGGGAAACAGACTCGAAAGCAGTGTCCTCAAAGTTCAGAAATCTCTCCTTGTAATTACTTCAAGGCCACAATGAATTCTTCGAACCTAGCGTTTTAATTACTGTCAGTGAATGTAGAGAACTGGACTGTGCGTGTCAGAATTTTTCCCGTCTACAACGCGATTTTCTTTTTAAATGCTTTCCAATAAAAACAGAAATAAGTTTTTTTCACATCTGGCAATGTCTTACTGCGGGTAGTGTAGTCAAGTCCACGTAACACTTTGCCGTCCGCACGTCCCGTACAAATTTATTCGCTTGGCGCCGGCAGCGCTAATTCGGATTACTTGGCTTGTCGCCGGCCGTTCTTGACATTATCGGGAGATTATAAATTGTTACGTTTTACTAATCTCACTGTGCGGCTGATCCCGGCGGAGGTTCGAGTCCTCCCTGGGGCGTGTGTGTGTGTGTGTGTGTGTGTGTGTGTGTGTGTGTGTGTGTGTGTGTGTGTGTTTCTCCTTAGGATAATTTAGGTTAAGTAGTGTGTAAGCTTAGGGACTGATGACCTCAGCAGTTAAGTCCCATAAGATTTCACACACATTTGAACATTTTTGAACTAATCTTATCGTTAGTTCTCATAAGTTCTCAACCCTGTTCCCCTACGTTCATGAAATTTCGAAGATATACATACGTAAAGAAATACAAAATTTATTTGCATTGTCTTTGGTACTTAATATTTCTCTTTCATACTACATGCAGCAAACAGTCTCCAAGATGTAACGCAACTCCACAAGACTTGCACATTAAGTTTATTGTTCTTTTTTTTGTTTTTGTAAAATACATGGAAGTTTCTTCGTTTTCGTTTATTGGCTTCGGAAATACGTAGGCCAATTAGTTGATGTTGCTTTACGTGACCGGAAAGTCTGTCAACCGGATCATGATGAGAAGTAAGCGAAGTAGTGGCTATCTCCAAGCTATGCTTCGCGCATTCATCGTAAATAATCGTATCGTCTCTTTCGTCTGCCATTATGAAAGGACACAAGTACGTATAGAAACAAAAACTTGTTGACGTGTGTAACTTATTGTTACCTCAAAAAAAAAAAAAAAAACACCAACAGAATGCAAAAGTAGTAAAGTGCTGTCGCCGGCCACTGCGCAATACTATGCTCACGACACAACTGTGGTGTCGCCGGCCGTTGACCGCTATTTCACGCACGTCACCACTGTGGTGCGTCGTCTGCAATGCATTCTGGATACTCTAATTTTCGTACCTGTACTCCTTTTCCCTTCCTAAATTCAACAGTGGCTTTTATTAACTGGAGAAATTTTTTCATTCATTCTACTTGACTTAACCAACGTACTTCGCAGTAATACGCAAAGTTCAGTTCCATTGAAGAATGTTGTAATGGTAGAATAATGCGCGCGACTTCAGAAATTTTACTATTCGTACAATCAATTTCTTCACGTGCTTCATGCCTGAAAATTTAGAACAAAATGCTTCTGGATATACAGAATAATGACTACCATCTAGTGATTACTGTAATTTTTTGCTCTTTCGTTGTGAACTAAATCTTCGAATTCTCTCTGCAGGTTATTGCAAAGTCCTTTCGTAGCGCATTTGTACTGCACATCGATTATGCAGCTGAAAAATAGATATCGAGAATACTCATCCCTCTCTCCTGTCACTGTGATTCATTTTTCATACACGTGACGGCACATCACTAGACTGCCTGTATTTGTGCAAGTAGCCACTGGATCTGTGAACGCCCTTCATAAAACACACTTCGAGAAATGAAATTCTCAATTGATCAGGGAACATCAGCTACCTCATTGTCCACGACAGCAGAGGAAATTGAAGATCACAGTGTCATGACAGCAGGCAGAAATGTCTAATTGACTTTTAGCAGAACACCTGTCCACTCAGCACACAAGTTTGTCTTGCAGCAGATGTCACAGCACAGATGTAAAATCATGTAAGCTTCCAAGTCAGATAGCAGTGAATGTTTTATTTCGTTTGGAACAGTTGTTACATTAGATAAATGCATAAAAACATCATACATACACAGTACATTACAGGGTTCACTTGTTTAATTTGTAATCAGTTGTTACGGTTTACGAATCTGTGGTTCTGCGAATAGCACTGATACACTGAAATGTTAGCAGGAAGCTTTCCAGACATGTTTCGCCCGTTCTTCTTGTGTTTTGCAGGGTAAACAACCCAATTGCAATATATGTGTATTCCACATCATCAAACATCGAAATGTTTGCTATAAAAGTAGTGCTCTAACTGACGCCTCCCGGACATTGCTCAGTACTATTGCTCCGTTCTCCGCCTCTCAATTCCGCGCCATATATTGAGACACTGTTATCTCCCAGTAATACTAGGACTGTGAGGGCCTCTTCTCTTGAACCACCTTGCGTGCTGACCACTGCTGGCGCACTCGTCGTTTTGCTGCGGACGCGGGATTCCACGCCGAAATTATCTGACAATCTTCCTTACTAATGAGGTTCTCGTGGATATTTATTTCTAAACAGTCCTTTGTAATGCTTCCCCAATAGCCGCTTTCTCAGCGCAAGAAATTGATGTCCTCAAAATCAAAGCGGATTATTTCCCCCGGGCTCTGCGACTGCTGATTTCTCTTTGTGTCCCACACGTACACACCTAATGTGTTCCTCGATGCTTTTCACGATACTGCGCTTCATTTGTCCAGAATCTTGGCGGCCACAGTTACATGGACTGCTGTATACCATGGTTCAGTAGGTCCTCTCCAGATCGAATGATACCTTTTATGTTTGGTGTTGGTCGGAAGACGATTTTGATGTTACATTTTCAAGCATCCTCGCGATATGGTTCAGAGTGGCTCTACATACGGGAGAAAAGTGACACTCTTGTCTCCTTTCTAGTTCACTGAAACTCGTCTTTCTTTTAACGCCCTTTTAATCTGATTCATTAACATACTGCCGTTTAGCGGTTTATTATTTAGATATGACAAACAATGTTGGGACACATGTTCCGGGCTAATTTACTTTTAAGACTTAGTTACATGTCACCTGACGAAGTGGTTTTCACTGCCATGAAATCCGCTGTGATATGATAACATGAGAAAACACACCTGAAGCGGCTTCTTAATCATCAAGATTACTCTGTAAGTAGCTAATGGACCGTCAAGCTAATTAAGGTGAAATTTTTCTCAAACCAATCATCAATGGAGATGAAGCGTGGATTTGTCGCTTTGATCCAGAGAGTAAACGTCAGAGCAAGGAATGCAAACACTCGGATATCCTGCCAAAAAGTAATTCAAGAGTCAGTCTCTACAGGAAAATGATTCTCTCAATTTTTTGAGACACACAAGATCCATTGTTGGAACATCACCTAGGAAAGGATCAACAGTAAACTTCCAACGATAGAATGGCAGGCTCCAGTTTGAAAAACGCCGAGATGTATTGACGAATAGCATTCATTTCTCGCATGACAATGCTCACCCACGTATCACCACCTGCACCGTTCATTCTCGTCAATATGCATTTTAGGGTGCTGGAACATACTCTCTGAGGAAGACTGCTAATGCCACAGCCGCCTTGGATTTTCAGTTGAGGGAGCATGATTGGAAGCAACGTATTGAGGTGGTTTCCTCTGTCACCTACAGGCTAAACAGTGTGATCAGGTGCCCCTACCGATGGGTTTTATGCAATCTACAGTGTCTTCAGAAACCAGGCTCTAGATTTTTCATATTCTCTCGCTCGCTAAGCGCAAACTATTAGTCCTAAAAAAACTAAAAAACTAACTCCGTCTACAGGCCGCAAGCGACCCATCGGGACCATCCGACCGCCGTATCATCCTCAGGGAGGATGCGGATAGGAGGGGCATGGGGTCAGCACACCGCTCTCCCGGTCGGTATGACGGTTTTCTTTGACCGGAGCCGCTACTATTCGGTCGAGTAGCTCCTCAATTGGCATCACGAGGCTGAGTGCACCCCAAACTATTAGTCCTACAGAAAAAAACTAAACAGAACTTTTTCGTAGGAAAATTTGTTGTTAAATTTTGTACAGGAATATGTTTTGCTAAAGGCCATAGCTTTTGGAGTTATTCAGGAATAACATGCAATATAAAAGTGACCTTCAGATGCATCTTCACTCACACTCATCGCTCAATGCTCTGAATTTCTGCCGGCCGGTGTGGCCGTGCGGTTAAAGGCGCTTCAGTCTGGAACCGCGTGACCGCTACGGTCGCAGGTTCGAATCCTGCCTCGGGCATGGATGTGTGTGATGTCCTTAGGTTAGTTAGGTTTAATTAGTTCTAAGTTCTAGGCGACTCATGACCTCAGAAGTTAAGTCGCATAGTGCTCAGAGCCATTTCTGAATTTCTAGTATGTTGTTCGTGGCATTCCCTTCTATCACTGTACAAAAATTTCCGACTACATGAACTATTCCCGATATTCGACCTGTTATGGTCTGTATTGATTGGGCTAATTTGGCTATTTCGTTAACATTATGAATTTGAACATTACTGTGATGGTAATCAAAGGAAATATACTTTTGTAAACGTTACACTAATGGTATTTATGTTGAAAATTCCCCTTACAAGGGCAGTAAATATAAAATTTGTTTCATATATTTATGTGCATTGTCTTTGGTACTTAATATTTCTCTTTCAAACGATATGCAACAAAACAGTCTCCAAGATTTAACGCAACTCCACAAGACTTGCACAATAAGTTTATTGTTCTTTTTTTGTTTTTGCAACGTCAGCTTTACGATTTGTAAGTTCTCAACAGAGCCAGTGGCGCAATAAGGCCAGTCAATGAAGTCCAAAAAAGGTCGAATGTGGGGAAATAATTCATCCATTTGCAAATTTTTGTTTATTGGTAGGAAGGAGTGCTTTGATGAACGTACTAAAAGACCTGACCGGTGGTGAAAGAGTATGTGAATGGGGAGTGCTTTTGAAGGTCGCTTTTGTACGTTTTGCTCGAATAACTCGAAAATTACTACCTTTAGTCAAAATGTATCCCTGTTCAAAATTTAGCTACATTAAATTTCCTACAAAAATAGTTTTCTCGTAGCTACGGAGAGAATACGAAAATCTTGTGCGTGATGTTTGAAGGCGTTGCGGATTTTCATAAATCCCATTAGTAGCGGTAGTTGCCTCACCCTGTATGTAGCAGTACGGGTGGACCCAAATCTTCGTACGGGAAATATCACCAAATATCACAGAGCCACCTGCCGCCAGAACTACAAACTCCACACATTGCTAGTTGAGCGGTTCATTGGGCTGTCGGTGTATTAGGTTCTTTCCATCAGTTGATGAGAGGCACAGTCAATGACTCCAGACGCTTCCAGTCAGTTGTTGTCCAGTCTGTGTTTTGTCTGATGCACTGAATTCTTGCAGCTTTATGTGCTTCTGAGCAATGTCCTTTTGTGAGATATCCGTCTCCAGATGACAATTGCATGCAGTTCCCCTCGGGACCTGGCTGACATGCGACCGCTTTCACTGACACAAGCAATTTGTCTCTCATTCCAAATCGACTGTCATCGACAAGGTTTGACATACCGGTTAGGTTACTGTCGGTAAGCATCTGCCTTGTTACGGCAAACTGTCCTTACCACTTGTTACGCTGCTATGAGTGGTAAACCATTCCCTGTAGACACGATGGACAACAGTCCACGTAGACCACAAAACCGGCAGACACGTACACACCACTTCACTGCCGTTACTTAGGTCAGCGGCGAAAGGTCACATGACTGCTTGGTAAAAGTTCTGCACCATCGGTGACACGCCAAAGCGACCGCTGTGGTTCTCCAAGAGGGAGACTGATATTTCATGAGGTGAGCTGAGGTCAAGAGCCGGCCGATGTAGCCGAGCGGTTCTAGGCGCTTTAGTCTGGAACCGCGCGACCGCTACGGTCGCAGGTTCGAATCCTGCCTCGGGCATGGATGTGTGTGATGTCCTTAGATTAGATAGGTTTAAGTAGTTCTAAGTTCTAGGCGACTGATGACCACAGATGTTAAGTCCCATAGTGCTCAGAGCCATTTGAACCATTTTTGAGGTCAAGACCCCACAACCCCCTAAGTGGTCTTGTGTGAACAGCGGAAAATTTGAAAGGCGGATCGGCGGCCATCGTGATGGTACACGTACACGTCTTTGGCTGTAACACACATTTCTTTGAGTTCTTTAATTGATGGACAAACCCGAACGAACCGGTGTTTCAAAATGGTTCAAATGGCTCTAAGCACTATGGGACTTAACATCAGAGGTCATCAGTGCCATAGACTTTGAACTACGTAAACCTAACTAACCTAAGCACATCATAACGCAGAGCCATGCGCGAGGCAGTATTCGAACTTGCGATCGTAGCAGCCGCGTGATTCCGGACTGAAGCACCTAGAACCGCTCGGTCCCAGCGGCCGCCGCAGACAGTGTTTATAGATCTTTTTACATACCACACGAAATTTGCCATAATTAGTAACTAAATGGAGGTTGTTACGTTACTATTACCGCTAATTATAGCACTTCAGGTTTAGTGCTCTAAATTGTTGATGTATGTGTAATGACATGATTTTTCCGGTAGGCGGTACTCCACATTACTACCGTTTCGAGCCATATGCATTATGCAGGTAAATGGTGACAACTGTGTGGTATTCTCACTACAACTATTTTTAGAGCACCAAAAAATGAGATTTTGAGCCTCATGTCCACTAGTACTATCAAAAATAACAGCCACCATTGAAAAAGGTACATAAAGTTACTGATTTACCTTTTTGGAAACGGAAGCGCTATAAGTGAAAGTACCTAATATAAAACATCTGAACTTATCCAAGTGCCTATGTAAAGTAGTATTAGTTCCTTTCCGGAATTTAGTCGTGCAAATACACGATGTACAACTCTCATCATTTTCTTGTCACCCTGGAATATTTAGACAGTACAATTTCGAATAACAAAAACTGTAATATGCACCAATAAATAATTTCGATCTGTATCCTTACAAGCCACAATAGACTCTTGGATATTCGGGAATCCAGCCGGATGTTCGCGTCGTTCTCGCACGATATTTCAACAGCGTGCCTCGCTGTCTTCTTCAGGTGCTACCTGACACTGGTCCTTGGGTCGATCGAGTTCAGTATATATGCCTGGGAGGAGCTGGGCGTTCCCTAATCGGTCCGCGCCGGGTCGAGTGTTCCATCTGTGGGCCGCGCCCGCCAGACTCTGGTCTGACACACCTCAGATGACAACCACATCCGTTGAGAACGGGCGCCGACGGCAGTCAGAACATCCGCGACTGGAGGGGTCCATTGAAGTCGAGTCTGGCGGGCGCGGACCACAGATGGAACACTCGACCCGGCGCGGACCGATTAGGGAACGCCCAGCTCCTCCCAGGCATATATACTGGACTCGATCGACCCGAGGACCCACACAATCGCCCACAACACAGCTAAGATGTACCCCGATCTCGCCCCAATCCCAGCACCACTAACAGCAAACACCACCATCCCCCAACACCTAGACGAAAGGACTCAAGCATAAAACACAAACACCACCAAACACACAAGAACATGGCCCACAAAGAACCACCAAAATACACCTAACCCAACTCCCTCTACTCCCCCTCCCTCGCTCTGTACACTAAATAAGAAATACAAAACAAATGCATATGTATAGTAGAATAAGCAGTTGCCATATTATAAGATATCTGTAATTATAAACTATTAACGACTAAGAATAAATGAATTGTAAAATAAACTGATGAAAAACGAAAATATAATGTAATATTAACCAAATTGTTAAAATACCACTGAAATTGCTAAAATATTATTGTAGTTGTCCAAATCTCATTGTATTTGTTAAAATATCACTAAAACTGCTAAAATATCTTTGAAATTGTTAAAATCCCACAGTAAATGTTAAAATATGTAAAGAACTTTGTAATTGTTAAAGACCAAAAGGAAACTTGCACTATGTAGCAAGACAAATGTAAAAATTGGTTAAAAATAAAATGTACAAACCCATGGCTGAAAAGGGCAAATAGCAAGCTCTAAAACAGCCCGCTCTGTCCCCTCTGGACAGAGAATGAAAAGTGCAAAAAAAAAAAAAGACCCAAGGACCAGTCTCAGGTAGCACCTGAAGAAGACAGCGAGGCACGCTGTTGAAGTATTGTGCGAGAACGACGCGAACATCCGGCTGGATTCCCGAATATCCAAGATGTCTACAGATCGCCGGGAAAGCATGAAGAATTACAATAGACTCACTCTTATCGGACTCTTACCGCCGCAGTGGTGTGCAGATGGAGGTTCGAAGTATCTCATGGCTGCAGCGCCCCTGTAGAGTCTAGTTATTTTTACAAGGTGTGTGGCCGCGCGGGGTAACCGCATGGTCCAGGGCGCTTTGACACGATTCGCGCGGCTCGCCCCCGTCGGAAGTCCGAGTCCTCCCTCGGGCATGGGTGTGTGTGTGTGTGTGTGTGTGTGTGTGTGTGTGTGTGTGTGTTTTGTCCTTAGCGTAAGTTAGTTTAAGTTAGATTAAGTAGTGTGTAAGCATAGGGACCGATGACCTTACAGTTTGGTCCTATAGGAAGTTACCACCACAAGGTGTTTGTGTGAGCTTGGCTAGACCGTAGTGCATGTGTGTGGGTGGGCTCTGGAGTCTAGTGTTCAGCAACCAGCGCGGGGCACTGCGAAGTCCTGGGGACCACTCACAGTGGCGGCTGCTGCAGCAGCGGCAGCTGGGCAACTGTTGCTCGCGAGGCTGTGCCGCGCACCACGGAACGGCCGGCCCTCGCTCGCGCACGAGAGGAATTTAATTACCCGTGGCCGTGTCGCTAATTGGAACTTTTCGCAGCCACTTGTGCACTGAATTCTAATAAATGTCCAACACCGCGACCAATTTTTCTTTTTGCTTCTGCCAATGGTGAGCAGCTGAATAATGGCCCGAAGTATGAAGAGTCGCAGCTCGCGATATGTATGAGAAGTAGATGCTACTCATTAATCGCGTTGTGAATGACAGAAAAATTGTCATGCGAAATAAGAATTTAATTTCCGGAACGCTACCTAGAACTTTAGCGAAGGAAATAATGTGATACGAAGGTCCAATTAGAAGGTAAGACAACCTTTCTGACTGGAACAGTTCAGATGAAAAAGAAACTGCTCTGATATACTGTGACTATTGGAGAAAAAGAGAGTCTATAGACAGTTACCTTGAACGTTATAAAAAATTAGTCCAAATCAGGTCTAAGCTAATGGCAGTCTTCGTACGTATCGAGATAGGATAGTAAAATTATTGAACGAGGAGCGATAATCACATAAGTACAGAGCGACAGGGCAGTTAGTGACGCAAAAAATTAATCCTATGGTGTAGCTGTCCACTGCAGTGGACTGCTCTTAATCGAGCTTCTTTGGCGTTTGCAACCAGACAAAAGGCTGCAAATGAACGAAGTCCACTACTTCGGATACTCCCCACAGGTGGTGTGCCAGGCGTGCATTTGCAGCCTCAAAACTGATGGAAAACACCAAGAAAGCGGCATTATCAGCTGTCCACTGCAACCTTGTACATGCACACAACAGCGTTAAGAACAGCTTAATCTGCTATAAAGCAATGTTCCGTCGTAAATATACGTTATATTTGAATTTCTGTGATATAGATTACAACATGTTCATGGAACTACTAACTGAGTACCCGGCGTTCCCAGGGTATGTATTTATTCCAATTATATTTGTCCATCTCCTCGTGCCCTCTTTCTTTCCATCTCCTTGTCCGCCCTCTCTCTGTCCATCTCCTCCACCCTCCCACTCTCCGACCATGTCCTCCAGCCCCTCTCGCTGTCGATAAGCTTCTTCCCCCTCTGCCCATCTCCTCCTGTTCCTCAACCGCCTTCTCATCCCCTGTAAGTCCATCTCCTCACCTCTATGTCCATAGATCTTCCCTTTCTCTATTTCCTTCCCCTTCCCATCTCTGTCCCACTTCCCCCTCTATCTCCTCCTCATCCTTCCTCCTCCCCCCTCCTCCTCGTCCATATCTGTGCCCCTCCTTCCCCTTCACTATCTGTCCAATTCTTCATCCCCCTTTCGTCGGTATCAACTTCACCCCAATAGGTGATTGTGTTCTTATCAACTTCTTTCCAAATAGTAACTAATATTTGTACCAAGGACTGTTGAAATCAAGTCAGGCGTTTTAGTAAGAGCTTTCTAGACGCAGCTAGGCCCCCCCATACGATCATGTCGCATATATTTCACACAAATTTGTACTCGTATTTCACTTGTATTCTAGCGAATTTCGCTCCGCAGTTTCTTTTCTTGGCAGTTCAATGTTTATGACGTCATATCTTCTGAACAAGGTCTCGTACAATGATATAATTTTGTAAGTATGTGCAGTGGTATACGTTAAAGCTGTTTGCGAAATATGTTGCGAGAAGAATTAGTAGAAAAGCTCTAACAAATTAAAGCGTCATGTAGGAATCTCAGTGCTTATGACGTCCTCCTGAACTGTGTCGTACAATGATATATTTTTGCGTGTAAATACCTTGGCATATATCAAAACTGTTTGCAAAATCGTGTTGCGAATAAAATCAGTAGAAGAGAAACACGAAATTTGATGGTCTTGGCTGATGCTGTAGTTTTACTACGTGAACAGCGAATCTAGTAAGCGCTGAACTTTTTTCGTCATTTTGTGGGGGATGTCGGTGAGAAGAACTCTCCTAAGGATTTAGAAATATGTGTTAAGTTTGTTGCAAGTCGTTAAGTGCTCTCATTCTCAGATACTCGATGCGTATAGTCTAGCTATTGGCGCGTCGTGAGCTACGTTCATTTTTCATCACCAACCAACTCTTTTAGAGTTAGATGATTCTTACCCATACAGTGGTTATTTCTAGACATTAAGGGATATGTATACCAAGCTAGGTCGAAATCTGTCCATCGATTTAAGAGGAAATATATCCACTTCTCTAATGTGTATGGATGTTGGGATCGTTACCTTTTGTGGCTGTTCCCAAAATATTTAAAAATAAACAGTAATACACATGCTAACAGAGCCGGCAACCCACATGTTAATTTATAGATATGAGGATCACAAGGCTCGTAAAAACAGGCGATGTTAGCATGACAGTAAGATAGAAATGACACGTGACAAAGCTGTACCACTTGCGAGATATCAGACGACTTGCAATAGTCTCAGGAGCGTTGCTCATATGTAATACGCAGTAATAAATTACAACAGGCAAAGTTAACTGTCGTCTGACGTGTTGGAAATGGCTGCTCCGAAGTTGGTTTGCGGGCCAGTGTGGCCGAGCGGTTCTAGTCGCTTCAGTCTGGAACCGCGCTACCGCTACGGTCGCAGGTTCTTATCCTGCCTCGGGCATGGATGTGTGTGATGTCCTTAGGTTAATTAGGTTTAAGTAGTTCTAAGTTCTAGGGGACTGATGACCTTAGATGTTAAGTCACATAGTGCTGAGAACCATTTTTGGAGTTGGTTTCCTAGCGATGAAGAAAGTGGTAATTGTCATGGAAACCATTTTAGATCTGATTAAATATAGCCTATGTACAGAGAACATTATAGTGAAACAAGATCAGGGTTTAATAAAAACCGTGTGTGCCATGCGCTGTATTTAAATCAGTCATCAGCTTCTGGAACTAATACGAGTATGCAATGAATCAGACGGCATATGACGTCAGCCAAACATGTCCACCGAAAAGGTCTTTGTTCTGTCACATAATGCGCGTACTAAAACCGAAAGTACGAGGGTAATTGAAGACGCATCTGTACCACATTTTTTAATTTATTACTACACCATAATTTAAAACAACATTCTTAACATTTTCAGCTAGATTTTCAATGCACTTCGGCCACCGTTGCACAAGCTCTCAAAGACGCTCAAGGAAACATTTTTCGAATGAGCAGAACCGCTTACACCTCATCGGAAGCTAATCGACGATCTCTTAAAACCATCTTCATGTTGGCAAACGAACGGTAGACGTTTTATGGCCGCTTCTGTAACTTATTCGCCATAATGTCTAACTGCCATGTGGAAGTCCCAGGTACAATTTTCGGTGCTGTCGGGGATTTTTTGTTGGAAGGAGGACTGCAAAGGGATGTGCTCAGCCTGGTGATGCCAACTGAGGAGCCACTTTAATGACAAGTAGCGGCATTGAGAAAAGCGTGAGTTGGGTTTCGTATGATCGATGTTTTCGAGTGATAGTTGAGAGAGAATTTTTCTCGAGAGACCTCATTACGGTTGAGATCAGAATATGTACTACGATTTTCCAACGAAAGTGATATCAAGAATATTGGACGGTAGTTTTGTGGATGTCTTCTATTACCCTTCTTGTAAATGGATTTTACCTGTGTTTTCATGCAACTACTGGGTACGACTTTTTGGTCGAGGGATCTATGATAGACCCTAGTTAAAAGAACAGCTAACTGATCAGTATTTCATCAGAGCTTTGTTCAGCTTTAAGGATTTCAATTTTCTCAACACTACTGACACTAACACTTATTTCACTCATCTTTTCAGTCCAAAAACAAATCACGCCAGTAGAGCCTAAGATATGACATTGATCGGTGTGTTCGTCTCAGAGACGCTATAGAGAGGCCTTTGCTTGCTGTTCACTGATAACCAGTAATCACGGTCTTCTAGAGCGTCCGATGTATAGACGTGGCCTATTATGCTACGACCCAGCGTTGTCATCAGTGTGGGAAGCTTAGCACTTGGTGGCTATATTTTCGTCGTTCCGTAGCGTACGTCTATTTTCTCGAGAGATTTGTTTGTTAATTAACAAGATACCATTAGGTAACTTTTTAGACTTCCTGGCCAAATAATTTATGATGCTTTTCTCGGGTTTGCAGCTCGGTCTTCAAGTTGACTACATTTTTACGGTCTAGCTGGCCGTCATCTTCCGGTGAGACACTGTTGTTGCCAAAGTTCGTCTAACTGATGCCACACTGGAGCCAGCAACCCTTTACAGGCCAGCCGAGTACGCTCTGCTGGCCAATAAACCGTCGCCGACTGCACTGTGGCATCAGTTAGACGAATCTAAGTAACAGCAACATCTCATCAGAAGATCAAAGCCACCTGGATCGTCGAAATGTTATGTTAACTTGGCTTCAGTATCCGGCTGAAAACCCGACAAGATTATCTTACGATACGCCTGCTTTTATTGGTACTTGCTAGTGGATAGGCACGCTAACAAATCGAGCCCTAATTTGCGAACATCGACTAGTTGCGGACAGTGAATTGATAATTCTCACGCGACTTAAAAATACTGAAGAAACCCCCAATTTTCGTGATTCGTTTATAAGCAATTGACGTCTGTTTAATCGCTGCCTGCGCTTTATTTCCCTTCTCCGTATTAACAGCGACGTGTCGGAAAATGGTGCATGTTTTACGCGCCGCAGGTGCGAGTAGGGAATGTGCGGGCTGTCGGCGAGCACCGCGCGGATGCGCGGATTTGGCACGGCTCAGTGGGCGGACCACTGGCGCGGAACACACAAACACGCGCTGCTTAACCTGTTTATTCTCTCTGCAGAATTCTGTCTGCGTCACCAGAATTTTGCCAACATCCAACAATTCAATTATGTATTTGTTTCTTTTCCTGTACTGACTTGTGCAGTGACTTGTGCAGTTACTTGTGCAGTTACTCTATTTTGTAACGTGTGCAGTGCTTCTGTGAAAAACCTGTTACACAGTCACTCTAAGGAAGTAAGTTACACTGGCGAACTGCTGTTACCTTAGAAGCTTTACTACTCACTCCGGATAGCGCATTTTAAAGTGCTACTGGAAGATTATAACTTCAGAAAAACAACGCGTTGCCCGTTGCTGTTAGCATTCATCTAGAAATTTTCTGCAGACGAACAGTTGCTTTTCTGATACTTCGCCCGCACTAGTGACTATCACTTACAGATATGATGCAATACTGGACGATGGATCTCTGCTAATCAATCGTGCTCCCGAAACGTCACAAGACACGCCTAACGACCATCGGCTAAAAACACAAACATGAGCGCAGACACCAACGCATTAACAGGTATATATTGAAATAATCGCCAACTATTTGCAGGAAATAAATTTAATTTCTTAACTGGTATAAGACATTTAGTGCCCTTCTTCAGAAGGGTAAAACTATAGCATTATTTGCGACTGTCAACAAATAATGCGATAGTTATTATTAGCTGAAACCGGTTAAGAAATTAATTTTTTTTTCTGCAACTGGTTTCTGATTATTTCGATGTATACAAGCACAAGCTGAAGATTAAACGGGTAGATCACATAACTAACGTGGAGGTATTGAATTTGAATAGAACTGGGGTGAAGAGAAATTTGTGGCACAACTTGACTAGAAGAAGAGATTGCTTGCTAGGACATATTCTCACGCATCAAGGGATCACCAATTTAGTATTGGCGGCAGAGTGGAGGATAAAAATCGTACAGGGAGACGAAGAGATGAATACACTAAGCAGATTCAGAAGGATGTAGGTTGCAGTAGGTATTGCGAGATGATCAAGATTGCACAGTATAGAGCAGCGTGGAGAGCTGCATCGAACCAGTCTCTGGACTGGAGACCACAACAACAACAAGCACAACTACTGAAAATGGATAAAATACTGAAATTTTAACAACTAGCAACGAAAGTTGAACAACTTTATGTACAGAAACTTTTTTCATGATGATTGAAAGTTCTTAGAGAACAATTCAACTTATATGCCATTCATTTACTGACCCACAGTAGTTAGCAATAGAGTGAAGGAAAACCCAATAACGGCCTTTTGAGACAGGAACCGCCTTTTGAAGTGATTTTTAGGGCTTCTGGCGGCACCAGGACTGGTTTACATGGTCTTTTGTCCACCATATAATTCCTGGTCACACTGTTGATTTAAATAAACTGCTACCCCTCAAAACGCAAACTTGAGGGTAGGCCTACTGGTGTTGCTATGAACAAACCCATTTCCTTACCCATGGTAAATGATGTAGCTGTAAGGTCCAGCATCTCCTAAAGAACAACATACCTGTTCTTTCGGGAGCTAGTCGCATGGGACTGTGGCATCCTGTATGTCGTTGAATATTGTCTTCCTGAATCAACCAGTTCCATATTCGAGTGACAGTTGCGGGATCCTGACCAGCGCAAGGAGGAATATCTAGGAACAATAAACTGCAGACTGCGATTCTGCTGCTGTCGCAATCCCGACGTCTGTTAATAGAGTTCCGCCTTTTAATAGAGACCTAACGTAAGCTTCTCACAGAGAACAAACATTCAAATCAGATTTCTAAATGAAAAACCCACAGAGTAATCTTTCGTTATATATAGTGTTTACATAGCCTTATCCCCATCTGCTTCATGCCGCTGCAGTGAAATATTTACTCATTTACATATACAGGCATAAGTAGTGGGACAGAACAGGTCCTACACCACTTTTTATTTCAAATTGATACACTAGTTAATTATATCAGGCAATTAAACCAACCCTCCCTCGCCCCTCCCCTAAACTTATTGTTCTTTCAATTGGTTTATGACCCTCCAGGATTCATTTATGACCCACTAGGTCTTGATTTATGAACCCCAGGAGATTATCTCTACTTCGAAGGAACCCCTGATAACACCCCCTCCTCCCCCCACCCCTCTGGGAAAAGGGACACTGTTTCTCACTCCAGTTCAGTTCTAAGCCACATTTCCCCCTGCTGAGAAATCCCCCAGCCCTCTCCTCCCCTTCCCCACTTTGCCGTCTCCTCCTCCATCTCAATATTGGTGGGAAAAAAGTCTGTTCTAAGCTGTTGGTGTGGAAGGACCTCACTAAAGGAAATTGAAATCAAGGTCAATTGTCATAATGATATATTCTCCAGCTCAGCTTGCATACTCTTCATTTAACCAGTTTGCAGGAGACAGTGTTCCTCCCATCCCAACCCCAACCCCACCCCCCACTTCCCCCTTCCCCCTTCCCTCTTCATCTGGAAATCAGTGGGAAAAACACTCTGTCCGTACTGAGCTGCCAGACTGGAAGGATCTCACGACATATTGTTTATTTATTTAAACATTAACAAAATTAAGTAACTAATTAAATTTGTGGGAAATGCTTGGCTGTAGGTCTCTTTACTTGGGTGAGAAAAATAGCCCACTGTTATGACATCACAACTGCGATATCAAAAATGGTGGAAAATGTCCATTTGCGTCACCCTATCAAATTAATTGTTTAACAGTTTACAGGAGAGAAGGTAGGAAAAAAACTCTGGAAGGTTGCTCAAAACACTCACCAGCACCTTACTTCGTGAATCACATGAATAAATTTTGCAAATTGCAAGAAAGTGTAAGCTGTAGGAAAAAGAGTTATAAGAACTCGTACCTACTGCAATATTCCAAACAGTTGCTTTCTCAGAATATCAATTTCAATGTCAGCCATTTCCAACCTGTATGGTTCAGTTGTAGGTCTGTAGATTCTTCGCTGCTACCATATTTTACACGAGGTAAATTTGAACAGTTCAGCTGTTATAATGGCAGATGGAGTTACCACTATTTCTAGCATACTATACACATTCGACATTCCAACCACTTAGACAAAGAATGCCATTCCTGACCCGCACCCACCCCTATGTCCTACCCCTGAAAGGTCAGAGCTATATTTTCTGGTATGACTTCTCACAGTTTCTTCCAACATATGACAATTAACAAGGATCTTCCTATTGCATTTCTACAGAAGTTGGGAGAGTCTGTGACACAATTACATCCAGGAAGGGTGATTTCTGATGATGTGGTGACTAGATGTTTGAAATTCTAAGAAAATAACCATGAGCTATAGAAAAAATAATTGTATGAACTGGTGGCTATTGCAATATTTCAGATAAGGTGTCCCATCAGAAGAGCAATTTTTAATGTCAGAAGTTTACAACTTACATGGTTTCACCATGGGTCTTAGTTGCTTTCTGGCTGTTTTTACTTACTATTCCCACTGCCATCACATTCTTATCCCCATGTAGGTTACAGGGTTTCTAAGTGTTCACAGATGAACTTCAGAAATTTGCCACATTGATAGCTGCTAAAGTCACCACACACTTTTGAAAGTGATTGTCATTTGGACTCCTCCTCCTACCAATAAGCTGAAGGCTACTAGGATATTACTGAACAAGTGAGGGCCCCCCCCCCCTCCCACACACACACACACACACACACACACACACACACACACACACACACACAGAGAGACATGAGAGAGAGAGAGAGAGAGAGAGAGAGAGAGAGAGAGAGAGAGAGAGAGGGGGGGGGGGGGTTGAGCTCTATACTGCTTCTTGTGTTGTGGGCAAACATATTACAAACTGACTGCAATGACAAAATTAGGGGCTAATATGAAGATATTTAGTGAGAGATAATCAGCAGCCTAAGTTCTTTTATTTTCCTGATAAATAAGAGACAACATTCTTCCATGAGTTTTGTGTAGCTATAAATGAATGGACTGACATCTTAATAGGTAGACTAAATTTGCTCATACACCTATATGCATACTTAACAAGCTATCATATGGTGTGTGGATGAGGGTACTCTGTATCATGGCTAGTCCTTTCCTTTCCTAGTTCACTTGAAGGAAAAAACAATATCTATATGTTTCTGTAGGAGCATTAATATCTTGTCTCTTATCTTCATGGTCTTAAAGCGACATGAATATTGGCAGCAATAGAATCCTTCTACAGACATCTTCAAATGTTGGTTCTCAATAGTGTTTCTTGAAGACATCTCCTTTCGAGGGATTCCTGTTTGTGGACTTGAAGCAACTACCCACTCATTTGTCAGAACCTCGTAGGATCGCTTCCACTGGGCTGTATTCTGGGGGAAGTCTAGGTCTGAAGGCTCATACTCGTTTGGGATGCGATGGTTAGTATATAGGTATACTGCTATTTTTCACTGAGTCAGCCTTTTCACCATATTTCGAAAACACATCTGAATGTTTTGGTTTGCAGGTGGGTGGAGTGGAAGCATATTGTTCAATATCTTGGTATTTAGCCCAGTGACATTTAAGCGTCCAGTTCTTCTGAGAATGATAGGACGAATTTTGCGAGTCTGGAATCATTGACAGCTGTCCAGCATGACAAGTAGTGGCTTCTCAGCTGCGAATGGTGCAGCCCATCTATTTAGCAGGATTAGTTCAGAAGCAGTATACGAGAATTCTCTTACATCCACAAGCATGAGAAGGGAACCAACAGACGGAATGTAATCAGCATTCGATATCTTCAGCTATTTGACGATGGTTAGCACTCATTTTGGTATCGGAGGAAGTGACTGACTACCTAGACTTTGTGGGAAGTCCCTAGGGATGTCAGAGAAGCTTCTGTAATGGTTACCTGATAATTGTAATCCGACTGCAGGAAAAAATTACTCAATGCAAAGGGACTCTCATGATCAATTTAATTAATTAGTCAATCAATTTGGTATCAAGGACGTGCCGCCAGGCGAGTGGAGGCGCGGACGAGAGTACCACACATGATTTACAAGTTGGAGCACTAATCAGGCGTTTTTCTATTGTGGCGAGATCTTCTAAAGAAATTTTAATTTCCCACTTACACAGTGAGAGAGAGCCATTGTAATAAAGTCATTCATATTACTGAATTTACACTGTGATTCACAGTATTAACCTGATACTTACAACTCCTCTGTTCTGCTGTTTTCCTGCTGTAAGAGAGTTCGAAAGTGAGGAGGAATCTTGTAACATATAGAGCAAGCTCTTGGCACTCAATCAAGAGCCAAATATGAATTTAATATTCTAGTCCGGTGATGCAGGACTTAACAGATAGTAAGCTGATAATACTCGATGAGAGAATACTAACAGTAAATATAGCGTCTGCCATACTGTCATACAGGATTTTTACAAGAAATAATGGTAGTTTAGAGATGAGGAAACGCGTGTATACTCAAATTTATTCAGCCTTCGAAAATAACTCTTATAAAACGGAAGATTCTGCATTTCACATAAGAAATTTGAGGTGTCAGCCTGTGCCAACCAGTTAGTTACAAAGAAAGGCTGTGGCTAGTCAGGTCTTGCTCGCTACTGTGGGTACAGGTCCCAGCAGTGGCACTTACAGCACCCTCTGAGTACCTGAGCAGCGAACTAACCAGTAAGCTGTTTGAGTGGCGGCAGAAGCAGATGCATGTGTTACGTGTACTCTCGGATTTTTAACTGGAAAACTGAGAAGATTCAATATGTTGATTTGTACTCACATGACGATTATTCCCCCATCCAAATTGATCAGTTGATGGTTGGACAGTAACAGTGACAGTCTCTACCGCCTATGAGAATCTTGTGTGGCTGGTGTGTGCATACCGAGAGATGGGTGTATAACAGCTGGTGGGCCTGATGTGGGTGCGGGTGTCTCGTCATTTCCAAGCTGGTATAGATGCAGCTCCTGGCACACCTGCAGTTGGATAGCATGCACTTTGCAGTTGGGAGTGTGGTGTTTCTTCACCAGATATGTTTGGTGGAAATGTTGTGGTGGAGGAGGATGCTTTTGTTCTCAAACATTGGTGCATACAAGATACAATTAGCTCTGCGACATATTTTTACTGAAAATTTAATTACGTGATTTGCAAAATGTATGCATGTGGTTCTAAAACGTTAAAAATGTTTTTTATGAGGAAGAATGATGGTAAGGTGATTATGAGTGTTTTAAGAGATCTGTTTGACTTACACCTTCCACAGCTTTTTCCCTACATTGTCTCCTGTAAATTGTTAAACAATTAATTTGATATGGCAGTGCAAATGGACTTTTTCCTGTCATTTTTGATATTGCAATTGTGATGTCATAAGGGTGGGCTATTTTTCCTGCCCAAATACAGTACCACAGCCCAGCATTTCCCACCAATTTAATCAAATAATTTAATTAATTTTTAAATAAATAAACGATATATGGCTCGAGTTTATCTCCCATTTCATGTCATGAGATCCTCCATGTTTGGCACCTCAGCAGAAATTAAGTCTTTTTCCTGCCAGGTTCCAAATGAGGAAGGGCAGGGGGAAGTAGGGGATGGGAGGGCTGGGGCATTTCCCAGGAGGTGAAATATAGCATAAAACTGAACTGGAGAGGGGTGACAAAAAATGGTCCCTTGCCCCAGAATGTTGGGGGAAGACGTGTGGGTTCCTCAGAAGGAGACTGTCTCCCAGTGGTCATAAATCGATCCAAGGTGGTCTTAAAATACCTGGCATAACAATAGGTGAATGGGAGGGAAGAGAGGATGGTATAATTGCTCAATTTAGTTAGTGTACGAAGTTAACGTCAAAAGAGGTGCAGAACTAGCTTTTCCCTGCTACTGCCACAGCACAAAACAGCGCGCGCGCGCGCGCGCGCGCGCGCACGCACGCACGCACGCACACACACACACACACACACACACACACACAGAGAGAGAGAGAGAGAGAGAGAGAGAGAGAGAGAGGGAGGGAGGGGGGGGGCTTTTCCTAAAGTGTTCTATTTCTACTGACTGACTCAGCCTCGAAGTCTTAATAAGATATAAATGAATGAGACAAATCATCAACCGAGTACAGTTAATCGATGTAATTATTTCTTTACTTTGTTTTTTAATTCTCCTTGTACGAGATAAATTCTGAGTTGCTCGAGGTGAGCATTTGTACAAACACTATTGCAAGGACAACGTGCTGATTTTGACTTAATTTCTGGAAAATTTAGCAGAAACCAAGAAAATGCATTACGCCAATGTGACGTTCTCACCTAAGCAAGATAAACGTATTTAAAATGCACTTAGTTTCTGCAAGTCTCTACCATCTGTTGATAGGGGGATTGGGAATTATCACACAATCAAACAAAACAATTATTGAAATAAAAATCAATTTCAATGCACCTAACACGTCTTTTAAATCGGGCGAAAAAGTATACAATTATTTCTCCTAGACCCGTACAGATTCTTAGTCCCATACAGAAAGTCCTGAAAATTTGTGGTTGTGAAATTTTAATAGCTATAAAAATAGTTGTAAGATTTATGACGAAAAACGTGTGGCACATCCAATACATAATTGATACATAAATAGTTCATCTCATTATTATCTGTTGAATGCACACAACTTTTCGATACAGATCTTATAAGTATTTTCACAGTTATTAAAATTTCACACTCAAATTTTTCAAGACAAACTGTCCCAGTGCGGAATTTGAATGGGGCTAAGAGAAAGTATTTTATAATTTACAGTTGAGTTTAAAAAGTTTCATTTTAATAACTGAATTTTATAAACTTTTAGTTTCTGGTTTTTAGTCTTGTGCGTGTGATACTTTCCAATCGATTTCTGACATTCTTATGAGATTACAAGAGAAGAAATACATGTGCTAAATTTCAGGTTGTTGCAGTTTTTCTTCATCTAGGTCAACCAATATATAACTCCCTCCTACGTATATCTATTGGAAAGGCCAAGATGGCAAAAATTACAGGCATACCAGGTGACACGCAGGCTTACCAGTAATCGTTCTTCCTGCAAACCATTCGCGACTGGAGCAGGAAAAAACGGCGAAATTGTAATGGTAAACGAATTACACACCAGCCAAGAAAGCGAGTTAATACTGTATTATCATACAGTTCCGAGTATTGTTGAAAGTTTCAAGTCTCTAGCTGGTTCAAATGGCTCTGAGCACTATGGGACTTAACAGCTATGGTCATCAGTCCCCTAGAACTTAGAACTACTTAAACCTAACTAACCTAAGGACATCACACAACACCTAGTCATCACGAGGCAGAGAAAATCCCTGACCCCGCCGGGAATCGAACCCAGGAACCCGGGCGTGGGAAACGAGAACGCTACCGCACGACCACGAGCTGCGGACAGTCTCTAGCTCATCGGTAAGTTAGTTTGAAATCAATTGCAAAATTTGTACCGAAACAACAGATAGAGAAGAAAGTGACCTAAAGAAAACTCCAATTGCTCCATAGGTAAAATTAAAAACGTTATTTCCTTTTTTATGTCACCCACCACAGGCAAACTGGTTTTCAGGTGGACAGCGACGGAAGTACTAAACCACGTACCTAACAGAAAAATGAGGCCGTAAAACATGTCTGACGATTGAATGTCGTCTTACAACGAATAGTCGTCTACAGTCCCCAAATTTTCGGCTGATATCAATGTGTATATTCACACTAGTTATGAGAAAGCGCTTTTGGGATTCTACCTCTGGTACCTCCAATTAAAGATACTGGAACTTTGGGAGCATTGTGATTAACTTCTGTCGACAAATGATGGCTTCTCTAGAGTCAGCGTGTTCGACACGGAGTGGCAAAGGTACTCGAGGGCGCGTGTGAGCAGCAATGAAGGGCGAGAAGAACAGAGACGCTCTGGGCAGCCGGCAGGTAGAGCCCTTTGAAGGCAGCCTAACTGTGTTAGGCGCGGGCCAGTTAACCGGATCTCGCCGTTTGCGTAAACGCCGTCGCTTGCCCGTCTCTCTTTGGCAGGAAGACCCTGAGGGGCGCGCTACCTGTTGCTCGCTGAGGCTGCGTCAAGACCCACCGGCTCCGTATTTTAAAAAAATCGGCTCGTCTGCGCTGAAGTGTTCAGAGGTCTCGCGTGTGTACCCGCTATCGAAAATAGGAAAAACTTCCAACAGAACCAAAACTAAATGAAAATCCTGTATATGAACTTCATGGGTGCACTGTCACTGTCAATGTCAAATAATAGTGTAGCACAGCAGATACAACACTAATATACTATCCGATAAGTACGTATATTTCCTATTCGAAATGTATCTCTATAGTCTTGCATTTGAGATAATTCTCAAATCCGATTATTTTTCAAAAAATTTTAATTCATAACTTGATTCCACTAACTGCATAAACAGAAAACGTCTGATGAGAACACGGATGTGTGGGGCAGTTCAATCTTTCTGTCCAGTAAATTTCAAATTTATCAAAAACAGTAACTCCCTTGAAAGGCAAAATTTCTTTCATATTACAATCAGCGTTAGTAATTGAAATGATGTGATTGCTGAAGCCCGATATTATGAAATAATTTATAACCCTTAAATATTATAAAAGTGGATGTGTGTGTGTATATATATGTAAGAAGCACACCTCCTCCCAAACCACTGGGTCGACTTCAGTCAAACTTGGTACGCATATCACTATCTGGGGGAGAGAGAGAGAGGGGGCGGGACCACTGAGGTGGGAATGATGTACCTCTCAAAGAGGTCCTGGCAAAAAGAAGCGTATCTTGCAACTTAACCTGTTTACTGGTGGTGGTATATAGTATATAGGCAGCTTCCGTTTTGTATCGATATTGTTTGGTTAAAATATTCCACCGTGTTGCATATTAATGTGCATGAAGCATTAGGAAATGAAATGTAGGTGCTGCAATTGTGTGTTCGCTAATGTTCAACCATAGCACGACACAGTTTACGTCAGTTACTCCCCTTTCGGTGATTGATAGGCTGCAATCAGTCACTGTCCACACAGCAGGTCGTACCTGGCAGTGTTAACTACGTAGACAGCAAGCCCATATTCGAATGACACCTCACAACCTCAGAGACACGCTCAGATATTTTTGAAAATTCTTCAATGAAATAATCGGTTACCCCCATACACTGGAAAACGGTTAATCGCACGTACGTGGTCAGAACTAACTGCTGATCGTTCATTACAGCACAAGAAAGTTCAGAGAATTTAGCGACGTAATTCTGCTATAAAGTTTATAGATACTGGCTAATACTGCCAGTTAAAAGTTTGTGCACAAAGGGCACTCTTCAGTATGACAACGTTACTGTTCTCAGCGGTAAGGCACAAATACTGATGGGCAAAACTTAAGGACGATAGAAATTTTCGCATGATGTTCACTGCCAAGTAACACAGCTCGATGAAACTTGAACCATAATACAAAAAATTACTTAAGCAATTTTATATTTAGAGGCGAAAAAGAAATGTATTAGTACCTACAGTACTGTCTCATGGCAGGCTTTCTCACAATACTATTAAAGAAAGATTTCGAGGGAATATTTGAAGTCAATGACAAGTGAAAGGAGGGATTGAACCCCTAGTATTTCCGAACGCAACTTCAGTATGCTGTGTATCACACCTGCAGCACACTGTGTTGGGTTTTGAGAAATCCAGCGCCTCTGCTACAGGCCTCAAAGCGCGCACAGCTGACTGATCTGAAGGCTGTTACGTCGCCAACACCCTACATCACGATCTCAAGGAGTGGTTGCCTATTGCGTCAGCCCAAAAGCACATAAAACGCCAGCCCTCATCAAAATCCCAACTGTCCTGTCAATGAACACTTCATAGAGTCTAACCCCCCCCCTCCTCCTCAAGTCCCCTTCCTCCCCCCCCCCCCTTCCCCCCTTCAACACCCCTTGCACCATTCCGCTTTCTGTAAACAGAAGCCAGCTTTGCAAAACACTACAAACGACGAAACTTTTTAAATCAGTCCAGGCTCACGCAACACTGTGTGATGACATATTTGTTTCACTGGAAAGGATATAAAGGCGAGGTAATCTAATTACCGGTACGTGAGTTAAACAAAATGGAAATGGAATTGTGTAAAAACAGTTTTGAATAGCACTGTCAGTTTATCAGAGAGGGGACGTTAACAAGAGCAGTGCAGATACAAATGCAGCAGGCAGTATCAAAGCAGTCTCTCTGTTTAGTAGCCGCAGTCTGCGGACAAAGCCCCAGTAATTAAAACCTGAATGAAAACAACGCAACCGTTCGGTGTGCGCCAGCCTGTAACAGGTACATGAATGAAGACAATTACAAGACCGTGCACTGTGATTACGTAAGCCGCAGAGCTACTGTCATCGTATCTCTCAATGGAGTGCACGACGGTGTTCGACTGGTAAATACAGCGAATCCTGTCCGACACTTCTCTATTGTTGGCGTGAAAACAATGCAGCTGAAGCAGACGTTCAGAAGAATCGCACTGTTCCACTGCAGCGGCCTCGCTGCTCGTTAAGCTCCAGCTCCAGCTTTAGCTTTCAATAAGTCCACAAACAGCTTCTTGCCGTAGATGAGGCTCTCATGGAAGATCAGAAATTTTTGCAGAAAAAAAGACTAGAAGCTAGCTGTCATTCGCCATTTTTCAGTGGATGTGACGGCGGTGTATGGAATTGGAGAGGGAAGACTGCAGCTATAAAAGTTGCCTGTGTGTCAGTAGTATGTCATGGTAACAGGCTGACAAGTTCTATAGTAACCATTCATACGTCAGAGTGCCAATGGTTGTAACAGCTCTAGAATTTCATGTGAGGGCGTGACAGATGACCATTTGTACATAAGGCATTAGTTGCTGAGACCTGGTACCGAGGAAGGCAGGATTGGGTTGTGATTGTGGACGGGGCCGCAATCAATTACTGTTGGTTTATTTTTGAGTCACGTTCACGTTATTTGGAAACAACAACAAATAAAAGGTGACAATAAATTACTAAGTGTTCCACGGCTGATGGCCTTAATGACAACAAATTCAAACTACTTTTCGGCTGAAGGCTCCAATAGTAATAATCTGAAACTGCTTCACGGTTGAAGGCCTGACTAGTAAACGTTTTAAGAACCAGTTAAACATCTTCAAACTTGAAATTACAGTCATTAAAGTTTTTAAAAAAATCATCAAATGTGACCAAACCAAGGGGGAGGCGGGCCGCAGACTTTGCTCCAAGGATTGACCTGGGAAAGTGCCTCAAAACTTCACACGCGATGAGACAGGCAGCCAAGAGCTGAATTCACTTCGCGAGGTTGTAACTCAGACTTGTGGCAGTTTAAACACGTGAACAATAATCATTTGCCTAACCTACCTAACGTGCGATGACCAATGCAACGATGGAAGAATAACACACCCAAGCCGGAACTGGCGGTCAGCACCGGGCAGCAGAGGCAAGGCGAGGAAAAGTACGCTGCCGTAACGTACACTAATCTCCAGGGCAGATAACTGCGGCGTTAGTGGCCACTAGGCAGGAAAAATACCACTGGCTGAACTTCACAAATAATAACGTACAGAATGCTACAATTAATAATAATTGGGGGAATGCTAATTCGGTTCGCTGCTCTTCGTCTCGGCGACACTGCGAGCAGCAAACCGCAAGCAAATTGCGAGATCTCACAATGGTGGAGGTTTCACTACTTGAATTAAGGCGCACTCAACTTAAACTTCCTGGGTCCGGTTGACAACGAGGTTGTACCCCTCGCGACTACAGCCCTTCCATCTGGCAGTGCATGTATGCCACCAGTGGTTCCCACGTGTTCTCGCGCTGCGCAGACCTGGCTGCTCGTCCGTCCCCAACCGAACTTCTGACTTACACGACAGGGAAATACCACAACGTCGCCCCAAAGATAGTACCGCGGTGACTAGATATCGATAACCGCCGCTGCTGCCACTAGCAGACAGACAACGCTTGCAAACGGAGTGGCGCCAATGAACACAAGAAGACGACAACAGTAACTATGCCAACTAAACGATGACAACCTAGCAACGGCTCCAACGCGAGACCCAGCACGGCTCAGTTGGAAAATACTAATTTATGCTCACCTTGAATTTGTGTACGTCAACTCTTGTCACAGTGGGCAGCGCTTACTCACTTGTATGTTGTTCACTCATTTGCGACACTACTTTGGTCATTACGAATAAATAGGCTAGATTTGATGGGGGGCGTGGGTGGATGGTTGACAAACCGCGGGAAATGTATGCATGCTTGAGCCTAAGTGCAGATGCTAGTCAAGCCTACAGGTCGCGCTGTTGTGTTTGACCACGACTGGCATGTATGGAATATGCTCATTACGTTGGTAGTGTCAGTCGTGGCTAGAACGTGTGTCGCATTACTGCCGTCCGTTATGTGACCATTTTGGCTAATCAGATCCACCACAGGGTACAATATTCGTTTTCCAATGTGAGGCTGAGTTCCTGGGGCCACTGCTCACTCAGCTCGCATCGACCTCGACTGTCTTTTTATTTTATTTTTTGCCCCGCATCATCCCAGGCCACCACAGACACCAGGTCTTGATATTATTAATCCTCTGTAGTCTGCTTTGGAGAGAAAGATGTATGATCGCTCTCCACTTCCATCACAGTTACTTGAACTTCCAACCATTTTGCAGGAAGAATGGGATAAGTTTTCCTTGAAGAGCATACAGGAGCTGTATATCACTTACCAGGTGACAGTGATCTTTGAATTTATGATTTAGAATGCCAGCACATTTTCTCTTTAATTGAGCGCAACAACGACCCATACACCAAGTGAAACGAATGAAACGCATTTCAGTAATCTTGATGACTCATTTCACACATGTAATTTACAGGATCACGGAAAATTATACACTGTTTCTACAAGAAATACAAATGCTCCTATGTTAGTCTACAAATGTGCAATCACCCTCGACACGGCCGCACCTGGTTCTTATCTGTTTCTATCTCACGTGCATGAGACATAAGTTCCCAACAACTCTGATTAATCGCATAAGGAAAGAAATAAAAGGGCAAAAATATAGTATCCAAACGTAAGTCAGATAGTACTACACCACCGACAAACCTAGCTTAGATTAATAGTTTATAAGATACAACAAAGTGAAAACGAGACAGATGGAAAAGCGTAGGTAAAATTTTTATTATTTTAGAATTAATCATCGTAACTGTTTAGACATTTATCCCACTTAAGAAGTGGAAAAATGTTTTTGCGTGTCTACGGATCCATGGTTGTAACCAGGCTTGTACCTGCTGCTCTGAAGCAAAACGTCACCCACGAATGTCTGTCTTCAGGGCTCCAAAAATATGAAAATGGCATCGGGAGAGATGAGGACTGTACGGGACATGTTTACGAGCTTCCCAGCGGAACTTCTGCAGCGTAGTCGAAACAATTTTGGCAACAGACGGGTGGGCATTACCTGCAACAAAATATTGTCGACGTTATGGCGATTACTTTTGAAACACTAATAATTTACTTACTTTTTTCAATCTGCCTCGTTTTCATTTGACTGCCCCTTATAGATACAACTGAATTAATACGACCGAAAAGGCTCAGACATCCTAGAATAGGGAACAATGCTGCAGTCTAGAGGCTTGCACATACAACAACATGTATGACACGACACTGAGCAGTAGCATACTGCGACTATCATCTATTAAAAACGAACAGTGGAAAATCACGACATATGGCAAATATACGGAAAGCTCTGGCAATATTCTAAACATAATAACCATGCCATAAATACAAGAATAAGAATAAGAAGGAGAATAACAAGCAGAAGAGGAAGGTGGTGGTGGTGGTGGTGGTGGTGGTGATTATGATTATGATGAACTGTCTGTTGTGATGATGCTGTAGTTTTAGTCTATAAAAGAAAGAAGTGTTAATTATTGTGAGAAAACCTGAAACACTGTAATGTGTTGAATAACGTCGACATTTTTTGCGTGCTTTTTGATATGAATGTGTCTGTGTTATACTGATAAATTGTACGCTTACTAGATATTACAAAATTATATTTGAAAAAAAAAAAATAAAAAGTACCGAACGTGGTGCGCCTGCTTTGTTTTTCTTCAGCTTAGCAGGGTCTCTGTTCTTTGTTACACAGCCTATCTGAAGCCAGCAAAACGGTACGCTTCTTTATAAAGTGACGCGGTGCGACACGTCTGTTTTTGTAGCCTCAAATCCACCAGTGCGAGACAAGGAAGCATGTTTTTGTTCCATGAAACAACAACAAGCGTCTCACCACGCAGCAAGTGCGTAACTGAGAGTGCAAGCCAGTGCCCACAATATAAGGCCTTAAACAAGGCTGCCCCGGGAACAGATTGACTGCTGTAATTAACATACAGGGACAATAAGCCATTAACACGGGCAAAAGCTTCATATACCCAGACCATCTCGCTGTAGCAACCCAAGCAAAGAAATTGTAGAAGTAGAACACCACCTAGAACTGCACTGAGAGCTTTCACTGTTATTGTAAGAACCATCTGAAAAATAAACAACCTACAGTGCCGAAAAAAGTAGTGCACTCTTGTAGAGACCTCCAATTCATTCAAGATTTATTGTTGAAACAACGCCTATCGAGTACATGAAATGACTACATTTACAGATAAGTAGCACAAGCGCTTCTGAGGCACCAGTTGTCGACTCGTGCTGTGAAACATCTTTATTAATACGTAGCGTTGCCTCCGCAGGCGCCTAGTGCAGGTGCTGACTCTCGCATTTAGTCGATCGTACAGATGTCGAATAGTGTCCTGTGGTACGTTATGCCACGCCTTCTCAACCTATTCACGTAGTTCTGCAATGGCTGTTGCTTAATGAGTCCCACGAGTCACTCTCGTCCCATCATGCCCCACACGTACTCGACTGGAGACAAGTCCGGAGATCTCGGTGGCCAGGGAAGTAGCTGCACGTCTTGCAGCGCTCGTTGTGTTTCACGGACAGTATCTGGATGAGTATTATCGGCTGAAACAACACATCACCTTGCCGTTGGAAGAACGGCAAAAGGACAGGTCTAACAACATTCTGCACGTACCTAGCGTCGGTTAGCGTCCCCCTCCAGAGACACCAAAGATGAGCGAGAGTTGTAGCTTGTCACATCCCAGAGAATAAGTCCCCAGCAGGGGCCAATGTGTCTTAGACGAATGTACTGAAAGCGCTCACCAGGTCTACGTCGAACGCGCAAACGACCATCACTTGCGTGAAGGGAGAATCTGCTTACTTCGCTGAAGACCATGGTGCGCCATTCAGTCTTCCAAGTGATCCTCTGACAGCGCCTCTGACAACGCTCGCCTGTCGCCCGCTTCCCACCCACGCCACAGCATCGAGGTGTTCGATCTCGATGCTGTGGCGTGGGTGGGAAGCGGGTGACAGGTGAGCGTTCCTGCAGTCCCGCTGCTGACAACAAGTTCGCAGAAGTTCGTGTTGACACGCCTTGGCTCGCGAGCCCTCGTATCTACAGTGTTGTAGCTGTACGATCTGCACTGCTGCCCTTGCAATAAGACGATCGTCACATCAGCATCGTTGCACAGCTGACGCGGCACGTTTAACTTGTCTGGCAATTCTCCGAATTCTCGCCACCCGGAAGACCACAGCCTGCTTCTTTCAAACTCGCTCAGTTGGCTGTACAAAACACGAGCGCCTCCCCGTGGCGTGGTTGCCTCCATGCTTCACACGTTTGCACCACACCGAGCATTCTCTATTAAACGGTCGACACAGATGGTCCTCTGATAGATAAGCCACTACGCTATTTGTTGGCGAACGACATTGAGAACATTGTCAGTACATATGTTATTCCCTAGGTGGTATATTCTGTCATCGGATCAAAATCGACGCCGCCTTTCCAAGTGTACTAATTGCTTTCCGGCAATGTAGTTTCATTTGATTAAAGAATCTGTACCTGGGCTACAGACAGTATCCCAGGTTTCATTCGACGCAGTGATGCTATTACAATAAAGCTGGAGAGCATCTGCAGTGCGAGTTCAGGGGGATACCAAGTTGGCTGAAGCATGTATGGGAATTTAAATTGAGGAGGGAGGGGTGCTAGAGCATTCCGTGAAGTTATGCGAAGCCCCTGTGCCAGAGTGGCCTAGTGGTTAGAACATCTGCCTAGTGCGGAGGTTGGAGGTACCTTAGTACATAGTTTCAATCGTCGCTTGAGTTCGCTTCAGTTTGTTTACACACACACACACACACACACACACACACATATATATATATATATATATATAGAACAAAAGAAACTGGTACACCTGCCTAATATCGTATAGGGCCACCGCGAGCACGCAGAAGTGCCACAGGTCGACGTGGCATGGACTCGTCTGAAGTAGTGCTGGAGGGAACTGACACCATGAGTCCTGCAGGACTCTCCATAAATCCGTAAGAATGCAAAGGGGTGGAGATCTGAACAGCACGTTGCAAGGCATCTCAGATATGCTCAATAATTTTCATGTCTGGGGAGTTTGGCGGGAGTGTTTAAACACAGAAGAGAGTTCCTGGAGTCACTCTGTAGCAATTCTGGACGTGTGAGACGTCGCATTGTCCTGCTGGAATTTCCCAAGTCCGTCAGAATGCACAATGGACATGAATGGATGCAGGTGATCGCACAGGATGCTTAAGTATGTGTCACCTGTCAAAGTCGTATCTAGATGTATCAGGGGTCCCATATAACTTCAACTGCACACGCCCCACACCATTCAAGAGCCTCCACCAGCTTAAACAGTCCCCTGCTGACATGCACGGTCCATGGATTCATGAGGTTGTCTCCATATCCATACACGTTCACCGGCTCGATATAATTTGAAACCAGACTCGTCTGACCAGGCGACATGTTTCCTGTCTTCAACAGTGCAATGTCGGTGCTGACGGGTCCAGGCGAGGCGTAAAGCTTTGTATCGTGCAGTCATCAAAGGTACATCAGCCCACATCGATGATGTTTTGTTGAGTGGTTCGCACGCTGACACTTTCTGATGGCCAGCACTAAAATCTTCAGCAATTTGCGGAAGGGTTGCACTTCTGCCACGTTGAAAGATTCTCTTCAGTCGTCGTTGGTCCCGTTCTTGCAGGATCGTTTGCCGGCCGTAGCGATGTCGGAGACTTAATTTTTTTACCTCGTTCCTGATATTTACGTTACACTCGTGAAGTAGCCTTACCTGAAAATCCCCACTTCGTCGCTACATACTGTGCCCATCGCTCGTGCGCCGGCTATAACACCACGTTCCAACTCACTTAAATCTTGATAACATGCCATAGAAGGAGCAGTAACCGATCTAATAACTGCTCCAGACACTTGTTGTCTTACATAAGCGTTGCCGACCGCAGCGCCGTATTCTGCCTGTTTACATCTCTGTATTTGAATACGCATTCCCGTACCAGTTTCTTTGCCGCTTCATATGCCTCGTCAGGAAACGCAGATGCGTGCTATCTACCTCCGAAATAGATAGGCAAATTGAAAATTAAAAGTTAATTGGGAGGGCACCACGCTGCCACACTGCTTTCCACCTAAGTACCTCGGCGCCACTTTAGACGTGTATTTAACATACCACAAACGCTGTCTCAACACCAAGAGTCAGCCCGAAATAACTTCATTGGGAAACTGACTGGCATCACAGGGAAGTCCAACATCAAGTCATTAGAACCTTCGTCACGGCACACTGTTCTTGCGCAGGGACGTATGCGTGCGGTCTACTGTTTAGGTCTGCCAGTGCGATGCAAGTGGACGCCGCACTGAATAAATCTGCGCGAATGACCACTGGATGTCTGAAACCAATGCCCAACGACAAGGTTCACTGCTTGGCTGGTATTATCTCACCTGATATATTTCATAAAGTAGCTGCAGACGTTGAGACGAGAAAAAATGGACTAAACCATTTAAACCCACTCCATGGCTATCGGCCACCAAGTCCAGGTTGAAATCCAGAAGTAGTTTACTCAGTTCAACGTCATCACTACGATATGTGATAAAAAAATACAGCAAATAAACTAGCCAGGTTTCGGCTAGTCAGTCAGGTGGTGTCCGCTGCTGAGCGGCTCCTCTCTGCTTGCACGGTCATTGCCGCTCCCACCATTTAAAAAATTTTTAGAAAAGATTTTTAAATTTTAATTACCGCTTTTAGCAGATGAAGATATATTGGACGTGAATGGTGGGGAGTGGCTACGGGGCAATGTTCGACGTTACCATGTTATAAATAGTGTATATTGCCTGATGATGCACCGATAAGTGGTGCGAAACCGGTCGCAGATTTAATAAAAATCAATGATACAGCCAGTGCGGTATTTTCTTTAGAAAAATGCCGAAGTTTGGCTGTGGTTGCCCGCCCTACAAAACTACATGTTACAAAGTAATAAGCTTACATGGAATTTGATTTAATATCCTTCGAACTACTGCCCTTGGCTGGCAATCCACTTATCCCAACGTTGAATCTACAACCGCAAGCATTTCTGGAAGGTTTCTTTTGGAAGGGCATCATACTCTGTCGAAGCCCTCTCAGTGTCTGGAATGGTATCAAAACGTTTTCCTTTAAGCACAGTTTTAATTCTGGGAAGAACCGGAAGTCGCATGGTGCTACAACTTGTAAGGCGGATATGAACAGACAGGAACACATTTTCCAGCTAAAAACTCGAGAATCAAAAGTGAAGAACGGCACGACACGTTTTCGTGATAAAGACCACTGGCTATTTGTCTGGTCTGTTTCTTCATACAATATTACTCAAGGCTCGCGGTACGCTCCTGTAAATTTCGGCGTTTACATTTGTTTCACTTAGAATATATGATCGCACTACGCCATCAGTATCGAGAAAAACAATGAGCATTACTTTAATATTCGATTTCGACTGAAGTTAGTTTTTTAGGACGAGGAAATTCACTGGTTTCCCACTGGGAGCTGAACATATGGATGAAGATGCTCCTTCAACTCTGTGCAAAGTGAGACACAATTTCCCTTCTGTTCATCACTACAAAGTTTTGGAACAACTTTTGCACACATTTGTCTGATTTCCAGATTATCGGTTAAAATGCTTTGCCCGGACCCGTACGAGATGCTAAGTTCATTGATAAGATCTCGAATAGTTATTTTCCTTTTTGAATAAACAATTTTTGCCATTTTTTTGCATCTTTTATTCTGTTTTTGAAGTTAACAGACGTCCCAAACGTTGTTCGTCTTTTGCCGACTTATTTCCGCTTTCAAATCGCCCATACCATTTGTAAACAGTATTCAGAGTTACACCATTATCTCTATACTCCAGTTTCAACATTTTATTAGTTTCTGTGGCACATTTTTACAACGTGATACAGAAATTAATATTCCACAGACATGCTAAACACACCTCTCTAGTGTCTCTGGATGCTGACTGACAAGTCAGGAAAGTGTTCAAACTTACGCTGCCTGTCTCAACGGATCGGGCTATCAGATAAATTACGCCAAATGGGTTCAGAGCCAGTAGTTGCTGCTAAAAAGAAATTTATTCACGTATTGTTTGACTCCAACTCGTAACTATGTCTCCATGCGCTACCAGAGAACAAGTGTGGGTAGCTGTATGTGACCAGCTTCAAACATGAATGCAACCTGCTGGTCCACTTGGAGGTCATGGAAAAGGCTAGATAAATTCAGGGACAGCCTTATCAAATGGGGATATTCGAAAGGACGGAGGCAATGTGACTGCAAAGAGCAGCAAACGACAGACCACCTATTCGGCTGTTCACGCTGCCCTGAGAAATGCAGCGAGGAAGGGAAAAATATATGAAAAAATAGCTGTGAATGTTGCAGTAGCCATTTCGAGAAACGTTAGTATATGATCTGTCACTGAGACGTCTACGGATCCAACCAGAGGAGCGGACAGATAGGGACTACGCATTTCCACTGTTACGATGCGACTCCTACGGAGTTTCAGCAGATTACAGTGTTGGGTAGGACACTACGAATGGAGAAGTAGATGCAGTCGGCCGAGTGATGGAGAGGTGGGGAGGGTGGATGAATGTAAAGTGAGAGAAAAAACGACGCCTCTGCACTGGACTGTTGTGGAAGCTGAGTAATGGAGTGGTGCGGTGTCGAGTGGAGAGGCGCTTTCAGGGCCTGGACGGGAGTCCACGGCCCGGCGTAATCACTGTGTGGTGTGGTGTCGCCGCGTAATTGGCTGGCGCCCACGAGGGTGGGAAGGAGTGAGAGGGGAGGGGGAAGGGGAACGGGAATGGGGACAGGCGCCACCTGGGAGCCAGGCTTAATCGCCGCTGCCACCTGCGCCACGGCTGCCCGCTCCATCTCCTCTGCTGCAGAATTCCGCCGCCCAAACCTACACTGAAGATGGTTATCAAAAGCCTGCCTAACGTGATAAACTGGGCGCTCACGCTGCTTCGTTCAACAAATAGAATGAGTGTAGAGTCTTTATGATCTCGATGCTGAATTCAGGGCGCTCAACTGCATGTTCAATAGCGCCATTATTGGATATCGACGTACATACACTGAGGTGACAAAAGTCATGGGATACCTCCTAATATCGTGTCGGACCTCCTTTTGCCCAGCATCTCGACGTAACATGGACTCAACGAGTCGTTCGAAGCTCCATACCGAAATATTGAGTCACACTGGCTCTGTACCCTCCACAGTTGCAAAAATGTATCTAGTGCAAAATTTTATGCACGGCGTGGCCACTCGACTATGTCCCATAAATGTTCACTGGGTGGCCAAATCAGTCATTCGCTTTACCGTCCAGAATCTTCTCCAAACCAATCGCTAAGAGGTGCGGCCCGATGATGTGGCGCAGTGTCATCCGTAAAAAAATTTTGTTATTTGGGAACATGAAGTTCACGCGTGTCTGCAGATGGTTTACAAGTAGCCCATCTCTACCACTTCCAGTCATTAACCGGCTGTGCTGTATCAAATCCAATCCATTCCACGTAAATACAGTCCACACCAATATGGAGCCACCACCTGCTTGCACAGTGCCTTCTTGACAACTTGTGTGCATGAATTCGTGGGGTCTGCACCACACTCGAACCTCACCACAGCTCTTACTAGCTGCAGTCAGGACTCATAAAACCAGGCCACGGTTTTCCAGTCGTCTAGGATCCACCCAATGTCTTCACAAGCCCAGGAGAGAATCTGCAGGAGATGTGCTGTTATCAAAAGCCCTCGTGTCTGATGTCTGCTGCCATAGCTCACTAACGCTACGTTTGATCGCATTGTCCTAATGCATACGTTGGTCGTACGTCCCAAATTCATTTCTGTGGTTATTTCACTCAGTGTTGCTTGTCTGTTAGCACAGACAATTCCACGCAAGCGCCACTGCTCTCGGCCGTTACGCGAAGGCCGACGACCACTGCCTTGTCAGTGGTGAGAGGCAATGCCTGAAGTTTCGTATTCTCTGCACACCATTGACGCTGTGATCTTGGGATACTGAATTCGCTATCTACACACACCAAAAAAAGTTTTGCGTTACCTCGGTTCCGAGAGAAAATTGTAATAGAGATCAACATGAACATCATTTCCTCTCTATATATTGCTCATGAAAACCACACATTGCACGTTGCACCACCATAAAGCGAGACATTCAGAGGTGCTGGTCCAGATTGCTGTACACACCGGTACCTCCAATACTCGGTAGTACGTCCTTTTGCATTGATGCATGACTGTATTCGACGTGGCATACTATAAACAAGTTCATCAAGGCACTGTTGGTCCATATTGTCACAGAGCGGTTGGTGGGTCATGTCGTCCATAAACAGCCCTTTTCAATCTATCCCAGGCATGTTCGATAGGGTTCATGTCTGGAGAACATACTGGCCGCTCTAGTCGAGCGATGTCGTTATCCTGAAGGAAGTCATTCCCAAGATGTGCACGATGGGGGCGCCAATTGTCGTCCATGAAGATGAATGCGCCGCCAATATGCTGCCGATGTGGTTGCACTATCGGACGGAGGATGGCATTCTCGTATCGTACAGCCGTTACGGCCCCTTCCATGAACACCAGCGGCGTACGTCGACCCCACATAATGCCACCCCAAAACAGTAGCACTCACTGGACAGTATGTTTAAAGCGTTCAGCCTGGCCGGGTTGCCTCCGCTCGCGTCTCCGATGATTGGTTGAAGGCATATGCGACACGCACCGGTGAAATTGTGATGCCAATCCTGAGCGGTCCATTCGGCATGTTGTTGGGCCCATCTGTACCGCGTTGCGTGGTATCTTGGTTGCAAAGATGGACCTCGCCATGAACGTTGGAAGAGAAGTTGCGAATCCTGTATCATGCAGCCTATTGCGCACAGTTTGAGTAGTAACACGACGTCTTGTAGCTGCACGAAAAGCATTATTCAACATGGTTGCTTTGCTGTCAGGTTTCCTCCAAGCCGTAACCCGTAGGTAGCACTCATCCACTGCAGTAGTAGCCCTTGGGCGGCCTGAGCGTGACATGTCATCGACAGTTCCTGTCTCTGTATCTCCTCCTTGTCCGAACAATATCGCTTTGGTTCACTCTGAAAAGCTTGGACACTTCCCTTGTTGAGAGTCCGTCCTGGCACAAAGTGACAATGTGGACACGATCGAACCGCGGTATTAACCGTCTAGGCATGGTTGAACAACAGACAACACGAGCCGTGTACCACCTCCTGGTAGAATGACTGGAACTGATCGGCTGTCAGACCCCCTCCGTTTAATAGGCGCGGCTCATGCATGGTTGTTTACTTGTTTGGGCGCGTGTAGTGACCTCTCTGAACAGTCAAAGCGACTGTGTCTGTGATACAATATCCACAGTCAATGTCTATGTTCAGGAGTTCTGGGAACAGTGATGATGGAAAACTTTTTTTGATGTGTGTATTTCCGAAATGAAATGTCCCATGCGTGTAGCTCCAACTACCATTCAGCTTTCAGTGCCTGCTAGTCCCGGTCGCACGGCCATGGTCACGTCGGAAACATTTTCACATGAATCACCTGACCACTGTAGTCAGCTCCACCAGTGTGCTGCTCTTTATACGTTGTGTACGCCATACTACCACCATCTGTATATGTGCATATCGCTACCCCATGACTTTCGTCACCTTAGTGTATATTGTGACGTTTGAACTACACCCCACAATAGACCATTCCCCACTGGCCAGTCAGCAGCTGATAAGAATTGTGTTCTGGTAGTATATAACTGCTCCGACCGCCGACTCCTCATGTGGTCTAACTAAATTTTATGGCACTATTTTTTCCTAGAGTTATTTTATGCTTGTGAGTTAACGTTACTACTAGTCTACTATCCCAATTTTATGTTATTGTATTTCGGAATTGTGGTCAGATGATGGTTATGATAACTCAAATTGATAACCAGCAGCAAAAGGAAAAGAAATTGCTATTTAGACAGTTACTCTTTAATACCTATTTCTTCGTATTGGCAGGCTACATCAACACAAGTATGTGGTTCGTCAATGATAAAACCAATTGGTCAGTTACCTAGTCAATATAGAAATCCGCCAACCGTTTGGAGAAACATCCTTATGTAACACTACACTGTTTTTGTTGTGGTCTTTAGTCCTTAGACGGGTTTGATGCAGCTCTCCATGCCACCCTATCCTGTGCAAGTTTCTCCATCTCCCAGTACCTACTGCAACCTACATCCTTCTGAATCTGCTTAGTGTATTCATCTCTTGGTTTCCCTCTACGATTTTTACCCTCCACGCTGCCCTCCAATGCTAAATTTGTGATCCCTTGATGCCTCAGAACATGTCCTACCAACCGGGCCCTTCTTCTTGTCAAGTTGTGCCACAAACTCCTCTTCTCCCCAATTCTATTCAATACCTCTTCATTAGTTATGTGATCTACGCATCTAATCTTCAGCATTCTTCTGTAGCACCACATTTCAAAAGCTTCTATTCTTTTCTTGTCCAAACTATTTATCGTCCATGTTTCACTTCCATACATGGCTACATTCCATACGAATACTTTCAGAAAGGACTTCCTGACACTTAAATCTATACTCGATGTTAACAAATTTCTCTTCTTCAGAAACGCTTTCCTTGCCATTGCCAGTCTACATTTTATATCTTCTCTACCTCGACCATCATCAGTTATTTTGCTCCCCAAATAGCAAAACTCCTTTACTACTTTAAGCGTCTCATTTCCTAATCTAATTCCCTCATCATCACCAGACTTAATTCGGCTACATTCCATTATCCTCGTTTTGCTTTTATTGATGTTCATCTTATATTCTCCTTTCAAGACACTGTCCATTCCGTTCAACTGCTCTTCCAAGTCCTTTGCTGTCTCTTTCAGGATTACAATGTCATCGGCGAACCTCAAAGTTGTTATTTCTTCTCCATGGATTTTAATACCTACTACACTACGACACTTAAAATATTCACTTCGCTGTTCCCACAGTGTGTCTTTAATTAGGTCTGCACTCACGTCTTCGTAATTCAAGAAAACTGTACTGCTCCGAATCAGAGGCATTACTTAATGGAACAAGAAACATCCAATATAAACTCTAAAACTGTAATATGTGGGAGACTTAGCACTTAATAAAAAAAGGTGTGGAACGAGCTCATTGGTATCTTCTGCTCAACCTTTAGTTAGGAGATCCGACAGTCTACAAAACTTTAAAATGACTCTAATACTGTTATCGAAAAGTGAACAGGCTTCCAACAAAGCTAAACAACAAATAAATTATAAAGTGGAACGAACTTAAACCTATCACATAGGTACGATTCGTACCAATATCAATGCGCACAATTCAATAATTATCCTTCTGGAGTTTAGTACCATTCGTCAGTCCCTGTGCAGCAGTGAGTAAATTTTGTCAGCATGGCAGGTACAGAGTGTGTTTCAAGAATTAACTGCACCTACTTTTCGACGTAGTACCCTCTTTCCAACATACACTCCTGGAAATTGAAATAAGAACACCGTGAATTCATTGCCCCAGGAAGGGGAAACTTTATTGACACATTCCTGGGGTCAGATACATCACATGATCACACTGACAGAACCACAGGCACATAGACACAGGCAACAGAGCATGCACAATGTCGGCACTAGTACAGTGTATATCCACCTTTCGCAGCAATGCAGGCTGCTATTCTCCCATGGAGACGATCGTAGAGATGCTGGATGTAGTCCTGTGGAACGGCTTGCCATGCCATTTCCACCTGGCGCCTCAGTTGGACCAGCGTTCGTGCTGGACGTGCAGACCGCGTGAGACGACGCTTCATCCAGTCCCAAACATGCTCAATGGGGGACAGATCCGGAGATCTTGCTGGCCAGGGTAGTTGACTTACACCTTCTAGAGCACGTTGGGTGGCACGGGATACATGCGGACGTGCATTGTCCTGTTGGAACAGCAAGTTCCCTTGCCGGTCTAGGAATGGTAGAACGATGGGTTCGATGACGGTTTGGATGTACCGTGCACTATTCAGTGTCCCCTCGACGATCACCAGTGGTGTACGGCCAGTGTAGGAGATCGCTCCCCACACCATGATGCCGGGTGTTGGCCCTGTGTGCCTCGGTCGTATGCAGTCCTGATTGTGGCGCTCACCTGCACGGCGCCAAACACGCATACGACCATCATTGGCACCAAGGCAGAAGCGACTCTCATCGCTGAAGACGACACGTCTCCATTCGTCCCTCCATTCACGCCTGTCGCGACACCACTGGAGGCGGGCTGCACGATGTTGGGGCGTGAGCGGAAGACGGCCTAACGGTGTGCGGGACCGTAGCCCAGCTTCATGAAGACGGTTGCGAATGGTCCTCGCCGATACCCCAGGAGCAACAGTGTCCCTAATTTGCTGGGAAGTGGCGGTGCGGTCCCCTACGGCACTGCGTAGGATCCTACGGTCTTGGCGTGCATCCGTGCGTCGCTGCGGTGCGGTCCCAGGTCGACGGGCACGTGCACCTTCCGCCGACCACTGGCGACAACATCGATGTACTGTGGAGACCTCACGCCGCACGTGTTGAGCAATTCGGCGGTACGTCCACCCGGCCTCCCGCATGCCCACTATACGCCCTCGCTCAAAGTCCGTCAACTGCACATACGGTTCACGTCCACGCTGTCGCGGCATGCTACCAGTGTTAAAGACTGCGATGGAGCTCCGTATGCCACGGCAAACTGGCTGACACTGACGGCGGCGGTGCACAAATGCTGCGCAGCTAGCGCCATTCGACGGCCAACACCGCGGTTCCTGGTGTGTCCGCTGTGCCGTGCGTGTGATCATTGCTTGTACAGCCCTCTCGCAGTGTCCGGAGCAAGTATGGTGGGTCTGACACACCGGTGTCAATGTGTTCTTTTTTCCATTTCCAGGAGTGTATTTACGAGTAATAGTTTCATCTGTGAACTGACAGTATAACGTTACAATATTATCCTTAACTTCTAGTAGACACCATCCCTGGTGACTGAAGATAACTGGAGAGTATTACTTGTGCATGGCAGTTGTCTCCACCGGAGGTTCCAAGCTCAAGGGCCTGTCCTCATTCGACCGTGGAGAGTACTGACATTTAGTCGAGATAATGTTTAATCTTTCTGACTCTGCAAAACTTCTTCGTATTATTCATTCTGAGGGCTCAGAAAAACTGCATAGAGGTCGCCATTTATAGTTTTACCCTGTTCACTGTGATAGGTGTAAGGAATCCATTTCACATCACAAAAGAGTTTGGAAAGGCCATTATCGACCAGTGCTACCGACTTCGCCTTTTTGGGTGTTGGGCCGTCAAGTTTCAACCGACGCATTGACAGCCGTTTCATTTCTGACACGAGGATGTGGATTCGCAACTCACACATAGAATTATATCGGCAAACAAAGTGAGCTGGATTATTTTTAAACGTTTTAAATGTTACCGACAAATTTCCTTTTAGTCAGTGCTCACGTATGGTCCATATCTTTCACAAAGCTTTCTCATACTTCATTTTATGATCTTTCTCTCAGTACGAACATGACGTCAGCCTTTAATTGCCGATCATCAAAAACTATATTGTGAAATTTCTCAATGCTATCGTTTGTGACTTAAGCACTAGGACGCTCTCTTTCGAATTACCTTTCATTAACAATAATAAGTGTGGATCGGACATGTATATTTCTTTTTCACTTGCTGTCGGTAATTTCTCTAGGTGTGTGGTTTTTGGGCTTTTTGTCACTGCGTGTGTCCGCCGAGCTAGGATCCAATGGTAGGGGGGGGGGGGGGGGACAGCAGGCACCACCACTCACTTTATCCGCGCACACTGTTGCTTTGTTGTCCGCCACGTGGAGGAAGGCTATTTCTTTTATTCTTCTTTTTTTCTTTTATTGAAGGAGCTTTTTACTTATTTTAAATAAAATAAGTTTCGTGAAATGAAAATATCAGTAAAACTTTTGATAGCTTAGAAGGATATAAAAACAGAAGATGAGACAGACAACAGATGTTACAACCGCCACCTTGAAGTTTGCGGAAAATCTCAGTATTTTTCATCGAGCAGTTGACCCCCAGACAATATACTTCATTATCTCCCTCCTCTTCCATACATCCCCTTTTCTCCATCGATCTACATCTCGGTCTCCTTCTCCCTTCTCTATCTGTTTCACTTTCGAAGTACAGTCTCAATCTCTCTTTCCAGGTAGTGAGTGACATATATGAAGTCTGGTTTTATCCCTGGCTTTGCCCGCGTACATGTATGTTACAGATACTGCAAACACAAATTTTAGAAATCATATTGTAATTGGAGCGCAGCGATAGATAAGATATGCTAAAAATCCAATGAAAATAGACTCGATCGCGTTTTCAGATTTTCTTCATTTGTTAGCAACCGTTTCGGCATTTTCCACAGACCATCTTCAGGCTTTTAAACGCCATTATGGTTGCTGGTGGCGGCAGACGGAGCGAGATCCGTAAGGTTGCTAACAAATAAAAAATCTGAAAACTGTATTTGGTTTGTAGCACACACAAATGTCTGTGTGTCTGCTAATTCACCAAAATAATAAAAAAAAGAAACTTCTTTCCTAACTTGCCATAACGTTCCTACTCCACTCTCCCCTTTTCGCCCTTCTTCATTACACTCTGTCCCACATTGTTTCTGACACACATCTCCCGTACTGTCTGTCCATCTTCTCCTCTCCCTCTCTCTGTCCTCCTCCTTCACCCATCTCTGTACATCATCACGATATCAGACTCACTCGCAGAAGAATAGGAGGATGGTGGTACTTACACCCAACGTATTTCCTTTCAGATAGTAATATGTGTCCAGGGGTTAGGAGGCGCTTTATACCGGCAGCTTCGCCCGTATGCGCACGCGTCACATATTTTGCACATGCATGTAGACGCTTTTCACCTGCGTCTTTAGCGAATTTCGCCCTGAAGTTTCTTCCTAACGCGTCTCTATGTTTATGACGACATATCTCCCGGAGTGTGTGTTGTACAGAGATACAATATTGTAGTTACAATCAGTGGCATAGGTGGATAATGTCTGTGAAATGTGTTGCGAATAGAGTTAGTGGCAAAGAAGTAATAAATTTAAACGTCATGCCTGATGTGGTCGTTTTACTACATACACAGCGAAAATGTATTAAGCGATAAACTTTTTCCCATTCATCATTTTGTGAGGGATATCAGCGTGAAAATATTTCGTAAAGGTTTGAAATTGCGTGTAAAATGTACTGCAAGTTACTAATTGCTCTCATTCTCAAATACTGGATGAATAAAGACTTTTTGACGCCCATTCCTAACATCTTTGATACCTACTTTGTTCGTATTATCACATCGATTCTTTCCAGACAGAGTGAGATATGTGTACTAAGTCTAGTTGAAATAGGCCCGCTGGTTTAGGAGGAGATTTGGAACATATGTACATACATACGCAAGTATATCCATTTTTATAGTATGCATCGATTCTATTATGCAGTATACGTAAGAGATTCATAAAATTATGTTTAAACGAAACGAGAACAGTAAATTTGTATTATAATGGTGAAAGGGGTGTTAGAAATGCTAGCAAGATCGCATGTTATGGAACGGGATAACCTATGAATACATTAGGTGTTATAGTCATTTCTATGAGTTACAAATGTGTCGCTGCTGTCCCCTATAATTTGTCACGTCAAATTTATACTGACTTTTCGCAGCTCTTTTATGCATGCCAAAAATGAGTTCTGGATAATTAATTCGATAATTACGTACTTAATTAATCCATAACTTTTAAACATTCGCTGTTTCCAACAGGAATGAGGTGAGTATATAAAATATCCAATAACCCTACTCGGGACTTGAGCCACAGAGTTAATCCTGTCGTGTGGGAAATCATTTTTAAATTAACTTCAAAGGAACTCGTGTGATCGTAGCAACAGATCTCCTAGTCTCAAGATGAACACGTTTCGTAGTGTATATCTGTCTGGAGACAACTTTTACAAAAGATTCTATCTTCCTGGAGGGGAAAAAAGTTACCACATATGAAAGTGCAGAGGAGATGGAATACGCCCGTTCAAATACTCCTTCCATGTGAATGTGCTCGAAGCTTCATACAGTCACATATTTTTGAGTTAGTGTCCGATATCAATAATAAACTCTGTCACGTCTCCAGCGGGAAAGAATGGAAGGAGAAGAGAGTAATTTTCGCAAATAGCCGTCAAAAGGTCTCTGGAAAGCTATGTTTTACAACCGGTTTATTTTGAATACCTAAAGATAAGGAAGATCCGTGCGTTAAACCTATAATACCTTATTCATGTTTACAGTTTCACTGTGGACAGAACATAGGTTCTTGCTGACGTGTGCAACATTATGCACGCTCTGCTTTGCAAGATGGAATATTCAGTACACATTAAGCTGGTCAAACATAAATTGTGTTTTCAGCAGTGTTCAATGTGTCAGAAAATCTCCTATCAAGACTTTACTGACTGCTCGAAGACCCAGAAGCATTTCACTGCAGCATCGACTGAGCTGCATCAACGATGTCCGCTGTTCTCATGCTTGTTTCAGGAATTTTATGTTTTCGACAAACTGTACATAGATGGTCAAAAAAGCTAACATTTTGTGATGGTGCTGGTTCTGGAGTGGCGAGAACTTCACGTCTTTGTTGGTGGTCAGACAATCATTACGTACGCCCACAGGTACCGAGGTGATCTTTGGCGACCATGTTGGGACTTGAGAGCGTCTGTGCTTCCAAATTTCTTCGTCATGGAGACAGTAGCCTCCCTTATACAACTGCGGTGGAGGATGGATTTCTCCCAGGTGAATACAAACACGACACAAACCGGACAGTGAGACGTCCAGGTCTTCATCGTTCGCAGAAAGCTCTAGGAAGCTCAATTGCAGTTTATTGACTATCACCAGGCCTACCAATTCTCAACATAGCTCTTTGTAAGAGATGAGACAGACGGCTAAGCATATTGACTGGTTTGTTGCTGTGCATGAAACTGTCTGGTTTTATTAATTTTTTTCTCAGTGTGTATTCTCATTTTCAGAAGTTCTATAATAACGGGGTTGCACTGTGTTTTGTGATAAAATTTTACTTTCTTCAGTAAACCTCCCGACATTCTGACAAAAGTAACCCTGAAGAAAACCGCTGCATAGACGATCGAAACGTCGGTTTTAATAGCGGTGATACGTAGTTTCTTAATGACGCCTAACATTCAAAATGATTTCATTCAAACTGCCGATATTCTCTTAAGAAAATAGGCTTAGTTTTCTTGATTATTTTTCACTTTTGGGCTAGCGTGGGCTACATTCCTAGGTCAGTAAACTGTTCTGTATTTATATTGGAACAAATAAGCCCTCGGTCACAAATGTTAAGTCAAGTATTTACTTGCATTTCCTGCTTCCTTTAACTATGTTTCTTCGTTTTCTGTCTTCTTAGTTTCCCATTTTAAGAAAGATTAGGACTTATGCTCCTTACATTTATTTTATAAGCTCTCTGGAAAAAAATTAGACACCTTCGTCATAGTACCTTGTTACATCTAGAGTGCTCGTAGTTCTTCAGGTACGCACTTTAGAGCCCATGTTAACTGGGCATTTTTTACTTGGTCCATACTACCTCCACCAAAAGTATGGAAAGCAAAGAGCTTGCAGTTGAAGGGGTTCACTGCCAGAGGTATTAGAACGATTTTTGCTTATAACTTTCGACTCGATCGTTTCTGGACCAGAGAGACATCTACCCTTCTCCATCACCCCTGAAAGTTTGTAATGTAGGGAAGCAGCCTACTCACGCTGTAGTAAATTCATATCAGTCTTTCCATTGTGTGCCAGCCAGTCTGCTGTAACTAGCTCTGACGTCACAAATGTTGCGCAATACTTTAAAAATCAAGCAAATGACCTAAAACATTTATAGCATGTCAGGAGTAATACTAAATTAATGTGTGTTGAATATCAGTTCGATAACTTTAGCCATTTCCGAAATTTGGACGTTTCTCTGTAAAAATCATTGGTGCAACAGAAAAGAGCTAGAAAGTTAAAAATTTATAATTAGATTCATTTTTCATAATTATTTAATAAAAACAGTACTTTGGATTTCACAAATTAAAATTTTAGTGGAAATTCATGATTTTCTGGTTTTTGTCTTAAAACTTAAGGAAGCAAGATAGATTAAGTAGGCTAATAAATAAGGCTAGGATGTTTATATTTAAGTAGGTTGGAGATCCGCTATAACTATGAAGATGTGAGAAGTTTCATTTGAATACCTATAAAACTATAGCGATAGCGTATCTCCAAAGGGCCAGTTCAGAGCTCGTCTACTGCGTGCAGTGTAATTAAATTAATTCTCTCGCCCAAAATATTTAACTTAGCCACATCACAATTTTATTATCAATACTTTCCTGTGTGCTGAATGCACATTTAAATTGAGAGCTTCATCGGCCATCAGCAAAAGAAGCTATAATTTATTCAATAACTTAAAGTGGTGCATTACTAGCCCAGCGGCTAGTCGGGATAGCCGATTTGATCAGGCGTTCCCTTAGCCGTCCGCACCGCGGCTTTATATATAAGAACGCTGCGCGAGGAACCAAGGCCCCAGTTCTCTCCAGACGCTGAATAGCACGTCATCTGCGTCGGGAGTCGCGTCGCGTCGCGTCGGTATCATTGCTACAAACAGCCTCGGATGCCGTATTAAGTTACTCGGAATACGTGTAACCATGAAATCATTTTCGAGTGAAGTGTTAATTATGGGTTGACTTTAATTATCGATCTTCAGTTTGCGTATGTCGTATTTTCACGTGCAGCCGCGGGACAGACATTCTACCAATTATTTAGCGTGGCGTTTGATGAACCTAATCATCAAATTAAGGCGAGCATTCATTTAAACATTTAATTTGGACATTTATAGTTGCATCAGCGCATTAGACTCTGAACCGCTCTGTTAGTTAGATTGTGTGGATTCTTCTGTTTTCATCTGTGACTTTCAGAATACAGAACGTTTTTTTTTAGAAAATCGTTTTTGATTATAAATCCCGGACAATCTTCTAATTCCTCAGAGCTATAAGCTGTAACTATAAGTGTATTCTCAGATGAAGTGGGCACTAGGAATTCTAATTACAGGCTTCATGTTTTGCTAATCACTTTCTGGTAGCCAATATTGTAGTTAGAGAGCCAGTGTTGAGAACGGCGAAAGACAGCATAAACAACAGCATAAATAATAGGAACATTTTTAACAACAATAATTCCACCCGCCGCCCCACAGTAATATCATCACGGAATCACTCTGTGTCCTCCGCAAGTCACCATGATGGTGAGTACCTTATACTATTACTAGTCATTCGCTTTTCTGTCAAATCAAATGGCCCTGCGCACTATGGAACTTAACATCTGTGGTCATCAGTCCCATAGAACTGAGGACTACTTAAACCTAAATAACCGAAGGACATCACACACATGCATGCCCGAGGCAGGATTCGAACCTGCGACCGTAGCAGTCGAGCGGTTCCGGACTGAAGCGCCTAGAACCGTTCGGCCACCGCGGCCGGTCGCTTTCCTGTCCCACTCGCAAGCAGAGAGAGGAAAAAATGGCCGTATGCTTCTGTGAGAGCCCTGACTTCTCTTACCTTGTCCTCGCAGTTCTTATGCGATATGTATGTTGGTAGAAATCGGAGAGTTCTTCTGTTGGTTGCAAATGCCAGTTCTACGAGCTTTCTCTACAATGTTCAGCAAAAAAACAACAACAAAAAAATCTGTCCTCCAGGGATTCCCATTTGAGTTCACTTAGTACAGGATAGGGTAAACAAAAGTGGCCCGGAGAATAGAGTTCCAGGGTACAAACAATCACAACAGAGGAAAGGAAATACAGTAATAACCTGACTGTAGGTGATGTTTAAAGTGACCACAATTCATCTCTTGGCGCTTTTGGGCCTCGGTCAGCAACTTACTGAAGGCGTATCGGAGCTGGACTGCTGTAATTACTGCAGTCTCATCTGCAGTTCTTGAAGATAATGAGAGTTGTTGTGATGCACTTTAGACTTCAGTGCTCCCCATACAAAGTAATCGTATACTGACAGGTCAGGTGAGGTAAATGTGCTCCAAGGTTCTGCCGGCTGTATGGGCCGTTGCTCTGTCGTATTGGAGGTAATTTTAGGTCCTGGGGGTATAGTTATATACACACATTCGCGTCCAGTTGTTTCCACGCTGATGCTAACATCTTGGCTTGGAAGACTTGGAGTATAGCAGAGAGTACAGGATTACTTGTTAAATTTCCGTATGGAACTCTTGTACCAGATAAACCACTTTTATTATCCCCACCCAGTATTTCCGTATCACTCTGCTAACACTGTTCAGAGAGTGCGACAGCAAGATGATTTCTAGTGTCTGTCACTTGATTTTTAAGGACTTCTCAGTTGATCAGCATCAGAAGCTCTGTGATAGAAATACACCTGTTACTTTTATTAATACTTTTTTGTCACACAGTTCCATATCATCTGCCACTTACGAACAAACCAACTTTCCTACTGATATTTACGAGGAGCACGCTACAGAAAGTGATTCTAGCATCAAAGGAAAGCGTGCTAGTCCAAGATAAATGTTAGATCACACAAGAAAAGTCGAATAGAAGTGATGCTGGTGCTTAGTGCCAATTGCCTAGTCTATAATCATTGTTGACGCTGCAACTTGTTCTCTTTTTGGAGAGAAAGGCGCAGATAACACACAAACGATGTGCCGGAAGCGTTGCGTTGTTACAGGTTACCTCAGTATTAACAAACGAAGTAATTCACAAAGAAGTGGCGTGGCGGGTAGGCATCGCTTCGCGGTCCGTGCCACATTGTTTTGTTGCCACCAGTGGCGCAGCGTACGACCGCAGGTGTAGACGTTCAAGTAACGCAGTTCTGTTTTTATTAACTTGAAGTGTCACAATGTGAGATGATTTAGAGCTTCATCCGTCTCTGTAGTTAGCTTCTCAGTAAAACTATTACTTCTAAAAACCACTGTTTTGGAATTGACGCTTGTCCTTCGCTATGGAGTCCTTCTCATTCGATTTGGAGAAATATATTCGGAATAAGAAGAACAAGCCGCATCTTATAGTTTGACGCGAGAGATTAATAGTGAACTGTTTTTACTTTCGTTATTACCCATAGTTATTCAGATTCTTCGCAAAGAAGTTAACCACTCGGCATATTTTGAAAAGTTTGCAAAAGAAAGTAGTTGCTGGGCAGTTAACGTTTGGTGGGTTTTGAGGACATAGATTGCTGCGTACGAAATATAGCTATCATAGCGAAATTGTTTTTACCGGCTGAAGGAGAGCGAAACCGCTTTCAGTGCTGAGTAAATAAAAGATATATTTTGATGTTTGGCCGCGAGGATCTACGACGCGCAAGACTCGACGTTATGGTCGCGCCCTATGCTGATTTGTGGTTCGCGTTTCACATTTGTTATGTTGTTTATGAACTATGCAACATTCAGATTTTAAGTCAACATTGCTTTAAAAGCCATTTTCATTTTAAAAATAGACAGACAATAGCAGATCCAGTGGCATAGTTAGCTGTATACTATGTATGTCAGTTTTACTTGTGTCCACTAGACGTTTCATTTGGGAAACCTTCAGTAACTGTTTTTATTCACATTCTGTCAAGCAAATGGCGTGTGTTTCAGCGATCAAAGACTGTGAAATGATAATGTTACTCATGTAACTATGGTGTGTTTTGGATAATTCATTCCTACCTATTTTATGCTTACCTATATCAGCTTTCTTGATGCAGACAGTATGGGATGAAACGCGATTTCCATATTTTTGTAATATTTATCCAATTAATTAAGTTATCTTGGAAAATTTTCATTTCTTTTTTATTTTCTTGGGCGAATAACGTTCATTGTGTACAGTTACCACATTGTGCTGCTGAAATACTCCCTTTTTTTCTGTTTTACTTATTACAGAAATATAAAGCTTATTTTAAGAAAGTACAACAGCACAGATCAAAACATAGTGTTTATTACAGTACAAATTTGCCCCAGCAGCAGCAGCAGACGATACAAAAAAATTAACATTATTCCTGTTGTAATTACATTAAACATGTACAGTCATTATTACATTTTCTGCCCTCAATAAATCGGTTTTGCCACACAGACGTGCAAATATAATATTCAGTTGAAATTTGCACACAGAAATTCCATTTTTCGGGTGGAATAAAAATGGCTCTGAGCACTATGGGACTCAACTGCTGAGGTCATTAGTCCCCTAGAACTTAGAACTAGTTAAACCTAACTAACCTAAGGACATCACAAACATCCATGCCCGAGGCAGGATTCGAACCTGCGACTGTAGCGGTCTTGCGGTTCCAGACTGCAGCGCCTTTAACCGCACGGCCACTTCGGCCGGCCCGGGTGGAATACACTGTCACATGTCAAGTAAAAGTTTCTTCTTCGCACTTCTGTTGAAAGAAGTTTGTCATTAATATAGGGCGATTGAAATGTTATCTAGCCGCTGATTTTTTCCCCCGGTTCCTCTCGGCTTCTTTGTAATGCTTTGACAAATCCTGGGTTACTAGATGTTATGATCCTTTCTTAGCATTACTGTAGTACGGTTGTGAGATGAAATATGCAGCCAGACATACTCAGTTACTATGAATTAGCCTCCGTGCAACACTTGGTCTAGTGCGCTAAGACCCCTGAAATCCTCTGGTTCCATCTCGCAGCCAAAGTCTCTGTTGTACTTGGCCTTCGCAATGACAGGAATCCAGTCGTCTGGATGAAAGGATATTTTGCTTTTTCTCTATATGGGCAAAACCTCTATCACCAGGTAGGAAACTGTGCCTTGATAACGAGAAATTTCTGGTCCACAACAGTGAAATATTTACCAACGATAAAATCCTAAGACACTCGCATCTTAGTAGATTTTTGGCGCGATTTGCTGTTCAAGGATTAAAACACTGACAACCAATAAGCAAAATCGATGGAATTGAGTATCGACCTATTTAGTCATTTATAAAAAAATTACAGATGATTCCAGATCATGAATATTGCACTGATAATAAACAGTATTCAGCCCCTATTTTGACACAGTTTTGTAGACTGAAATATGAAGATAATTTCCTTTCACTGATGAAATAACAAGTCTTTTCAACGTGTATTATATATCTTTGACCTAACGATAACAATTCTGCTTAAACATTTCTCTTTCAATTATATCACGATTTCAACATAGTGTGTTAACTTGCAATGACAATTATTTGCTATTGCATTCTGATTAAAGTCAATGACATGTGACCAATCAGTTATGAGTCACTTAGTGTATTTATTGTATAACATCGTTGTAGTTTTCAGATGCGTTCACTGTTGACAGCAGCCTGGATGACAATTTATTTGCCAAGCTGCGATGAAACTATGTATCACCAAACTTAAGAATGTTTGTTGTTTCAGAAAGTTTGAAACATTGAAAGTTCGTATTTTACACGTGAAATCGTAGTTAGGCTTGCAGGCTAGCGTCAACCAAACTTTGAAGCACTTTTGTAAGTCTTTTGTCGTTGTGAGCTTCAATGAGGTTCAGACTTGATCTTTGAACTGTAAACAAAAGAAGTAAATGACTATTTATTACAGAGCCCTTTGTAAAAATAAAGCTGTTTCGATTCCAGTTTGCTTTCCTCTGATGCCTCAAAAAATTACAGGAAAGATTAAAATGCATTGTACAGACAACTGTAATGCCAACAAACTGGAGACCAGCCAACAAGCACACAACTGATGTTTCTTGCTCCAGACCTTCAGCAACAAATGCAAGCTCTCTGCTGGTTTCGGAGAGCAGCTGAAGATATTTCCAACTTTAACCATGAGTGTTTTAAAGCGATTGATCCCAGGCATTCAAACAATGCCAGACCAGTAGGCTTGGTAACATTTCCATCATCTACTTTGCGAGACCACACTCCTTTCTAACATAATAAATAACGTAGACGTAGTTACACTTAACTCCCAGAAATTTTCTCGAAGATTCCACATGCTGTTGCGTCATTTAGCTCAAAAAATGACAAAAATGTCATAAGGTTTTCCATTTTTTAAACTTGGGTCTGATATATACAATAAAGCGATTTTGTTTGAAAGAGAAGTGGTCTCATCCAGAAGCAGTAAAATTTTTGAGTCATTCTTTACTAAATTATTTCTTGGATCTAATGTTATCTGATCAGGAATATTAGGCACTACATTAAAGCAAGCAACATTTGAATGTAATATTCGGACTGTTACTGCGTAAAGTCAGTGCCAACACGTCAGTCGCGAACGACAGAGAAGAGACGGCTGTGGGAAGAAGTCAGCCAATCGCATGCTGACCGACCTGCCTCCAGGACGACAACGCGACAGCAGCGGCTCCTACGTGAAGAGGACATAAGCGCCGCGCCTGACTGTGGCAGCCCACTTCGATAGCAGCTTCAATCGTAGCCACTTGATTAATACTCTCTACGTAGCACAGACTTATGTTTGTCTATTCTAAAGAAGACTGAATACTTAGTATGCCACCCTTTCCTTGGGACACATCTATTAAAGTTAAGTAATTGTATCTTGTCTCAGTGTAATAAAACTCATTAATACGACTTGTTTGATTGTTTCTCTAGCGGACTGAGTATACAGGATTCTTAGACGCAACATGGCCCATATAAAACCATTTTTAATTCTGAGCTCACTTTCTGTTTCAAACTCATTAAATGGTCTATTCAACTTTGCTTGCTTATAAGCTGTATGAAAAACACACTCTGTAACAGCTTGTTGTTCCTTTGCCTTGGGGGCAGCTGAGTTCTGTATTTAGTAGTAGCAGCAGGGTAGCTTCATTCATCTGTAGACCTCTTTCTACAAGGATATAGGACATGTCAAAGTCAACACTTTCTTTAAAAAAACTTATTAAATAATGTAATGCCACACTGTTCACTCACATCTCATCAGTCACTCTACACCCTATACACACATTGTTTCATAACACTTCACTCACTGCGCGCGCACGCACACCCACACACCCACACACACACACACACACACACACACACACACACACACACACACACACACACACACACGCGCGCGCGCGCGCTCACTGGTGATCTCTGGGCCATTTGCTGTACCGCAACTTCCCATTTGCTATCCTGAAAAACGGAGTCAACATCCCTGTGTAATGAGTGAGAAATTGAGCTCAGAGAGAGGAAGAGGTGTTAGTATTCTGCTATGAGTATCTTCGATGACAGTTTCTCCACAAACGGAAAAAAAGAAGGAAAAAACATAGTGTGAAGGTGTTACGTTGAATGTTTTATAATCACTATTATTACTTGTATAACTTTTTTTTACCAAACCCCTACTCTGTTTTATCGAAGTAATCCTTCAATATATAAAATGTATTACATATCAGGTTCTTTTTAGCTTCCTTTTTAAATAAGTGTATTTTTGCAGCCGGCCGAAGTGGCCGAGCGGTTCTAGGCAGTACAGTCTGGAACCGCGCGGCCGCTACGGTTGCAGGTTCGAATCCTGCCTCGGGCATGGATGTGTGTGATATCCTTAGGTTAGTTAGGTTTAAGTAGTTCTAAGTTCTAGGGGACTGATGACCTCAGAAGTTAAGTCCCATAGTGCTCAGAGCTATTTTTTGTATTTTTGCAGTTTCTTTAATCTCTCTTGGTAATTTATTGTACAGTTTTATTCCTTGGTGGAAAATACTGTTTTGAGTTTTATGTTTATTTGTTTCTTGGTAAATGTTCCATGGTCATAGACAGAGCTGCCTGTACAGGAATTACAAGTGTTATATTTGATGTGTACAATCGACTGGTATATGTATTCACATGGAGCAATTAAAATCCCTACTGTTTTGAACTGATCTTTACAATCAGCCAACTACTATTTTTGGTTATTATTCTTATGGCTCTTTTCTAGAGTTTGAAAAATGTGTTCATATTTTGTGAATAGCTAAGAATTGAGTGTACATATGAATGGTATGTAAATAAGACACTGCATGTTACACAATGATGGTAGGATTCTAAGGGCATAACACACTGATAAAATTCTGTTTGCAAGCACCTTTCTGTGTTCACACCACTTCAACTGACAATCAATATTCATTCCTAGAAAGTTTGCATTTGTTATAGCGTCTATAGTTGTGCCATCTACATTTAGTTTGACATTTCATTTTCCCTCTTCAAACTGAAATGCATGGCGTTAGTTTTCATTATGTTCAATGTCACTTTATTGCTTATTGACCAATTGTAAACTTTCTTGAGAGTTTCATTTGCTTTCTCTGCAAGGAATTCTCTTGCTTTCTCAGTGACTATAATATTTCTGTCATCAGCGAAGAGGATTTTTTCACCATGAGTAACACTACTGGGAAAGTCATTGACGTATATCAGGAATAGTATTGGTCCTTATATGTTACCTTTGCAGAACCCCTGTATTAATGGTTTTTAGTTCTGATAAGTGTTTTAGTAAATGTTTAGATCTATTGAAGTGTGTGTTATCTCTACTCTTTGTACCCTATCTGCTAGGTATGATGAAAACCAGTCATTAGCTACCTCTCTCATTCCCAATGCTTCTAATTTATTTAATAGAATCTTATGGTCGACTGTAAAAAAGGCTTTATAAAGGTCCAAAAATATGCCTGTGACACACTCATCTTTGTCAAAAGCATCAACTACAACTACTATGACTGACTTGGTATTTTTTGCTACTTTGGAAACAAAACTGTGATTCACTTCAAAGATCGTTTTTGTTCAGGTAATTCAATAATCTATCTTTCATAATTCCTTCTATTATTTTTGAGAATGGTGACAGCAGAGAAATGGGCCTGTAATTTTCTGTCATCTGCATTACCTTTGTTAAGCAAAGGTACAACTCTTGCCTGTTTTAAGTACTTTGGAAATGTCCCTGATGTGAAGGATTCATTTATTATATTTGTTAAGGGGCCTTATATGATCTCTATGCATTGTTTCAATACACGCATTGGTACTTCGTCTAAGCCTACTGCCATTTTGTTTTTTAGTTTTTAAACAGTTTTATTGACTTCATTCTATGTGGTTGGAAGTAACATCATTGTAATTAGTGCAGTATTATTTACAGGTGCTCTATTTGTTTTGAGGAATTTTTTCTGTAACTTCTCTTCAATACTTGAAAAATGCAAGTTTGTATAGTTTGCTAAGTGTTGTGGATCATTTATTACCTAATCCTCCTCCCTTAGCAGTATATTATTCTGCATTTGTTTGCCTCTCCCCGTTTCCTTTTTTATAACATCCCAGACTGCTTTGTTTTTATTATCTGCTTATATACCATTTTGTCATTAATTGACTTTTTTGCAGCATTGCGCACCTTCCTATAGATCTTTTTGTATGTATGATAAAAATGTAAGAATTCTCGATCTTTTCGACTCTTTTTCATGGAATGAGGTATTAACGTGTTTGGGAGGACTTCTTAATACCTGCTGTTATCCATCTGTTTTTGTGAGATGTTGATACAGACATGCATACTTTTGGAAATGCCTTTTCAAAGTTCAATTTAAATAATGTGGAGAATTTAGAGAATTTCATATTCACATTGGTTTCCTTATACACTTCATTCCAGCTTTGTTTTGCTAGTTATCTTAAAAAATCTTTTATTGTGATTTCTGATAAATGTCGTTTGTAGGCTTGTAGTTTAGGGAATGATTCGATGCCTGACTTTACTGTTGTTATTTGACAGACACAGTTTCATAGTCCAAGATCTTTTACAACTACACCACATTTTTCACTCTCCATATTTGTGGCCAAATGGTCAATTACTGGTGCAGTCATTTTAGTTACCCTTGTTGCACTATTGACCAATAGGGACATGCAAAAACTTTGGGGGATATTTATTAGGGTGCTACTGGATTCATTTATTATATTAGTGTTGGTGTTAATGTCCCACAAAGAATTATGTTGACCTTTGTACTTGAGACTTCATCTAGAACTTCTGTTAATTTATTGAAAAAAGTGTCTACACTACCACTGGGAGATCTACTCACACAAAATGATCAATTTCTTGGTGATATCAAGCCCTGTTAATTCAACAGTTGTTTGTCTTCACTTACTGTACTGAGTTCATGTCTTGATTTGAACTGTGCTCCTTTTCTGATATAAATGCATGATCCTCCACCCCTTGAAGCAATTCTGCAGTAAGAGTTTGCCCTTTGATACAGTGATAATACTACATGCTGGATTTCTGTGACTCTACACCAGTGCTCAGTGACACAAACTACTGTACATTTCAAAGATTGGAGCTAAGCTTTTAATAGGTGTATTTTATTTTTTATTGATTGCATGTTTTGATGGAGGATTGTAAAGTCAGTAAAATGTCGGAAGTTACCTATTCAGTGGCTTGGTTGTCATTGTGACATCTGGTATGTGTGATATTTGGAGTGTTAAAATCTGTCTTGTGAGTGATTGTTTCAGTATTTTTTTAAATGGTTTTTAAACTGCTGGAGATACTCTTTGGGCAGGGGAACCTGTTGTCTGGATTTGCCCTAAAAAAGACTTACTTTTCTTATCCATGACAACAGGTACTTGACCATGTGTGGCCCAAGATCCACTCCCTATACTATCATGAATCAGCTGTACCAATCTTCCCTTTCCAGGCCTGTTTAAGCAGGCCATGCCTAGTGAAAGCTCATGTATTGACAGTCCCAACGGGTACCAGAAAACATGAGCAAAGTTGGCTGCCCTCAGAGATATCTCTAATCCCACATCGCTTCGCCTCACAGCATCATCAAGGTGTGGTCGTTCATGACGCCGGAACAGCCCAACAAGTGTACGTTGGTGCCATGAGTCAGGGAAGCTATCTTGTCCAGGTCACCACTTATGGCATATGACCTCTCCCTGTCCAAACGGTTTCCCGCCCCACCCACTATCACTACATGTTTCTCTTTCGTAAAGTCCTTACATAGAGACCCTACGTCCTCTATCACACGACTTAGCCCTGCATTTTGGTTGAAGATACTGGTGGCCTGGTACCCTGCCCCTAAACTTTCCTGTAACTGAGGGCCTACACCATGCCCATGACTACTACCTAGCAGCAGCACTTTCTCCTCCCTAACACTTTGTACATTCCTAGGCTTCTTGGCCTCGGCTGAAGTGTGCTGCACATTTTCTGCTCCTCGTTCTACTTGGGGCTCTTCTCCACTTAACTCTGGCTGTGGCAGATATCTGTTTTGGTGTTAGATCGCGTTCTCTTTCTTCCTATCCTCCTACCAGCTGCCAGTCACCCTCCTCCCCCTATCTCCCTTGATCCTTATGAGTTCCTTCCTTGCTTCCTCCAACTGTGCCTGAAGGGCACTGATTTTTCCTGTTCCCCAATCAAAATGTTCCTACTGTATACTCTGCAGTTCCAGGAGAAAGCCTCTTCTGCTCTCCCAACATTTTCCCCGCTGCATTCCCCTCCACTCCCCCCCCCCCCCCACTTCCGTGAAAATATTTCCTACAAGATTGGCAATAAATCCCTCTACTCACTACCCTATAACAGCTCCCACATTTCACACTAATGGTCAGTTTCGAAAGAATAATTATGTTTGAAGACTCTTTTAAATTTGTCAAGGATGCAAGACTGGCTGTATGTAACAAACGACGACACAAAGTTCCTGTGTGCGGTTGTTATTGTTGTTTTTGTACTAATTTAGAGATACAATGACAGAAGAACGAATTAGTAATTACTTTGCTTTTAGAGAATTTACGTTATCAAGCGTCTTTGTTCAGGTTTTTAAGCGTTTCCAACTCGGAAAATTTAGGCCTAGATCGCGTCTATCTAACTAGTAAACAATACAAAATATGTTAGTTAAATACGATTTAGAAACATTTAATGACACTTTTATTATGACAAAAGACACTGATGAAACTAGTAGCTGTCATTTTTTAAAGAATTTTGCACTATCAAGAAAACTTGAATATAATTTTTTGTGTTTGTGTCACGCAAAACTTTGGGTTATGTCGCGATTGTCGGGACTTCAGATACCACGAAGTTTTTTCAAGAACAAGCTCTGCTGGGACGCTAATATTTAGCTGTGTGACAAGAACGGACACAACAGCAAGTATAACAAAGGAAATTTAAATTTGACACTATTTCCTCTTCAATAAGTTCTTTTAGCGGACGAAGAAAATACCTGTGATCTCACTCGGCGGCCATACTGAATATGAATGTGATGTTTCTTGCTAGCTAAACAGCACGCTACAGACATGCGATGACCAAACACTTTTTTCCTAAGAGATATTTGTTAACTGTTTTCATTTGCCCCATATGAGCTCACAACTCCTAATACCCGATGCTCATTCAGTTCCAACTCTTTTTTTTTTACAGCACCTAGTGTAGGAACATTTTTGCAAAATTGATAACCTAGCTCTCTTTTTAATAACTAACCACTGGTTTTTAGCTTCATATTCTAATATCTGACAATCCCGGCTTCATTTTGCAATTTTTCTAGAGAACGAGAATTTAAAATCAGATTTGTTTGTATTTAAGTATCCAAAATTTCATTTCTATATGTTCGCCAAAATATCTTTGAAATTACGCATATCTCTGTGTACGATTGTTTTATAATGTACAAATGTTTAAGTATAGTATCTATATTAAGAAACATGATCCTGGATAGTTCTGTATGCTGGGCGCAACTGCTTCGCGTGTCGACAACGTGATTTTGTAAACTTCTCTGGAACTCCACACCTTCGTAACTCTACAGCTACTGTTTTCGCCTACAGCCCTTTGCGCTTTGCAGTTGAAATATATCAAAAGCGCCGCCAGGTGGCAGGGACTTCCTTTATCTGACCCGAATGGCTGAGTGTTTTAGTAGTAAAAATTTAATGTATTGAAACTTCATGTATGATGCGGAAATCTTTCACGCATCTCAGTGTTTACGACATCAGTCTCTTGAATTATGTGCCGTACAATGACACATTGGTGTAGGTACATTCAGCGGCATATGTGGATCATGTCAGCGAAATATGCTGCGAAAAGTGTTAGCAGCACAGAAGTAATACATTTAAACGTCATGCATGATGCGGTAGTTTCTCACGCATCTCACTGTTCATGACGTCATATCTCCTGAAATATGTCAGTAGTTCTTACGCCTACAGTGATTGATGCCTGACAGTAAAATATAAGTGTACGAAGTCAGGATGAAATCGGTCCACTGGTTTAGGAGGAGATGTGGAAACACACACACACACACACACACACACACACACACACACACACACATCTATCTCCACTTTTATAATATGTATGCATACACTGTTCATTTTTATGATCATTACAACTATCATTACTTTCTAAAGATGATTTATCCATATCTATATCCACCAATTTGGAAACATTTTCGTTTAGCGCCGACGACCTAGGAGAAGGGTCATCATCTTTGTTTGTTTGTGGCTTATTTTCCAACGACAACTGAAGTAGATTTTAAATTTAAACTGCTGTTTTCATTGTTCTCATGAATATATTGTCTTTTAGGTTTAAAGCAGTCAATAATTTTTGTGAGGTATACGTAACAAATTATCGTATCCAACCATAGTCACATTGTTTAAATAAACAATACGAACAAATTATGGCAATGCAGTCGGTTCAGAGCAGAACAGACTATGCAGCTATTGAACTGGAACTGACTGATGTATGCAGCGTGAGGGAGTAATTGTTGAATGTTTATTCCGCAACCGCCAGTTGGAGAGTTCATTGGCTTCTCTGTGAGACAAGAAAGATTTATTAAAATTTACTAGAAATGACCTGGCTGAATCGTGGACTGTGAAAACTGATTTGAGAACCAGATACACAGATAGTCACTTATAAATCGAGAATTACTTGTGGAATGTACGTGTGTGTTCCTTTTTGTAATTAACAGGTATATTTATTGACTAAGTTTTGGTTTATATTTATGTACTTTAGGTAAATTAGGTCTAAGCAGTGGCGAAACTGCAAATCAAGTCTGAAGGAAGAAAACCGCCAGTGCACTCCCTTGCAATACGCTGCCTGAACTATTACACAAAAATAATTTTATTTAGTACTGAATTGTAAACCTCCAAAAGAAGTACAGAAAAAGTCTGCGAGAGCATATGCTACTCTTTTATACTTCAATGGCAGTAGCCCTTTTTCTGATTTGTAGGTGATGAAACAGACGACTTCAAAAGACAAAAATTATCGTTGTTGGTCAACCGTGAAAGAGTGAAACATACATCCTCTAATTCAGCAGACCTAAATGTTTATTCTACTCCTGAAAAGCTTCAAACAGACTGACTCAAGAGCAAAGTAACTACACTGTAGCTGTCGTGGGTAAAGTTCCCTTCTTGTGGACTTAGCTGTCAGGGCTGGTGCTTCATGCAAATTTCACAGCCCATCACAGTTTTGTTAAATCAGTTACGTTTTAAGGACGTCACCTAGAGATGCTTGTTGATGGGCATATCTTCTGATCTGTAATAAATAGAAGCGGCTTACAAACCTTAAATGTTGTTTACGTAAATATGTCTATAGTCTAAGTATAGTGTCACATATATGACTTATTCGTCATCGATGTATTGTTGATGAAGTAATGGGAATGATATTTTTCTTATTGTTTTGTGTGTGAAGCAGTTGTTGAAGAAATATGTAACCTGTTACCAGCAAACATTAACTACTGTGTTTGATGCAGAGTACATAGAGACAAATTCTGAATTGTCTTCCTATTCGTCAGAAGTTTTAGATTCTGAGTTATTATTCATTTGTCAACCACTTCGTCTCGATGCAGGACTTTACATCGTTATTCGTTTTGCCTTGACTGCCTTGCTGTGGGGCAGAGATCTTCCTCAAAACTACTGAGTGCAGTCTATATTCTTACCGTACACTATAGATCGGTACTACACATGTCCCTCCTCCTGGTTTCCGTGTCAGACTTCTTTTGCAGGTTCCGAATTGGTCGTCGCCCTCATCTGGACTAGCTTTATCCCATGACATCACTCAATTAATTTCCATTCGGGTTTCTTGCTCTTTCTACCGTATGTTGTACGTCAGTATTTTCCCGACTGTTTTATCTACGTTTCTGTCCCTCTGTAAACGATTTAAAAAAATCTCGTGAACCGCTGCTCACGTTGATATTATTTATTGATATATGTTTCACGATAATCCTGCACCAAGTATTAACGCAAGAATAAAAGGAAACATCTGAATCCATACTATGCAATCTACTCTGAAGATGTTGGAGTTGCTTCTCGTTCTAATCGCGTATGCAGCGCAGGTAGAATACCAAACCGTTTCCGTGGTCGAGATGCCGGCGCGGTAGCTCAGCGTGTTCGGTCAACCAGTTAGCTGCTCTCTGTGATGATGGTGGTGGTGATAATAATAATAAATAATAATAATAATAATAATAATAATAAACTGAGTGAATGGATCAAAAATGAACTTCAACAGGGTGTCCCGGGACGTCCGCCCCGCACATATGCAAAGAACAATAACGAACAAAATGAGGTTAAAAAAAAATAGTCGCCCCGGATGTAAGCCAGATCGGATCTTGGTGGTGGATGAAATTTTAAATGGCAGTATTTGTCCGGCAATGGGGGAAGGTGGTGGTGTGGAGCCCCTGATCACCATACTTGGCGCCCATGTTCTGGATTCAGTTCCAAACCTCTCCGCAGTGTCTCATGAACTGAGGGCGTGTGGCACTGTTGTTGGTGATCCGTCGGTCGCATGGGGACATCAAACTCGGCGGTCTCCTTGTGCTCTTAGGAAAGAGTGCGCTATGCCCCGGCACCGGGCTTCACCCTCTCCCTTCTCACATCATCTCCAACACGAACACGACACTGCACTAAACACATATCATTACAGTCAACAACACTTAACAGATATACTTACACATACTGTTGTCATACTTCACGAAGGAAAGGATCCTGCGGGGGCAAAGGATAGGGAAAACCTTTCCAATTAGGCGGCTGAAGCTTCCCCTTCGTGTCTCCCAGCCATTGACACCATACGACTTTACACCTGAAATGCCTCTGTGCGCGCTGTAATTAGTCAGTGAATTTTTGCCTTCAAGGCCCCTGCGGGACTGACATGTAGAGGGGTGTTGATTCCTCATTTAATGCTGGTTCTTGAAGTTTAGGAAGTATAATCGGCCAATTTTGTGTGACGCTGTCCGGTGAGCCAAACAAATTTATAGCCACTCGTTCCTCCCTCCTTGTATATGTTCATTATCCCCTGTTAGATGTGTTTGTAATGGGGCCCAAAGTCGGCGAAGTGTTTTTAAGCTATTTTCTTAGTAGACTGAAGTCTACCACCTGCTTTACTGACAGCATGTGTGTATATCAATCCATTTCATATTCCCATAAATCATTACATCCATGCATTATTCTTTGGCCGAATAATATTGCAGTTCAACGTTAATAAGTTGCGTTCTGCGAAGTGCACTATTTTACATTTCTGAATATTAAAAGCAAGTTACCAATTGACCAATCGCTTCGAAACCTGATGAAGCTCTGACTAAATATTTATGCATTTTGTTTCAGGCAGAACATCATTGTAGGTACTTGGATTGTCTGTAGTGAGACTAAGGTTACTTCTAAAATTGTCCATTCGTTCATTAATATGCAACATGAATAGCAACGAACCCAACACACTTTCCAGGTGCACGACTGAAGTTACTTGTACACCTGTCAGTCACTCTCTGTCAGAGTCAATGTGCTGTGTTCTCCTTACCAAATAACAGCAAATCCAGTCACAAAATTCTTTTGATAACCAATATGCTTGTAATTTCATTTATAACCGTTCTGTAATTCACGTAATAAGACCAAGTTGGGTATTAGGTGACCGATGGCCATCAATTCTGTTTGGCGTGAAGAAGATTATTCTGTTCGAGATATTTCTTTGAGTTTGATCTCAGTATATGTCCTAAGATCCCACAACCGATGTTTTTCAAACATACTATATGATCGTTTAGCCTATCAGTTGTGTTATTCATGTTGTTGACAGCTGTGAGGTGTGCTTTCTTCAAACTACTGCATTCAGTTTCCTGTACAGTATGTTACAGTTAAAAATGAATTAATCCATTCACGAATTCCGTATAATATGTAAAAGAGATTACATTGGGTCCTGTGGTTTTGTTGAATTTTAGCGATTTCAGCTCTTTCTCAATACACCGCAACAACCTATTCTGCCTGTTTACATCTCTCTGTATTTGTTCAGATACAGAGGTATGTAAATAGGCAGAATAGGGTGCTGCGGTCGGCAACGCCTACCGAAGACGACAAGTGTCTGGCACAATTGTTAAATGTTACTGCTGCCACAATGGGAGGTTATCAAGATTTAGGTGGGTTTGAACGTGGTGCTATAGTCAGCGCACGAGCGATGGGACACACCATATCCGAGGTGGCGATGAAGTGGGGATTTTCCCGTACGATCGTCTCACGTGTGTACCGTGAACATCAGGAATCCGGTAAAACCTCAAAACTCCGACATCGCAGCGGCCGGAAAAAGTTGCTGTAAACACGGGACCAACGACAACTGAAGAGAATCGTTCAACGTGACAGAAGTGCAACCCTTCCACAAATTGCTGCAATTTCAATGCTGGACCATGAACAAATGTCAGCGTGTGAACCATTCAACGAAACATCATCGATATGGGCTTTCGGAGCCTACGGCCCACTCGTGTGCCCTTGATGACATCACTTCGTCACAAAGCTTTACCTCTCGCTTGGACCTGTCAACACCGACACTGGATTGTTGATGATTAGAAACATGTTGCCTGATCGGACTACTCTCGTTCGAAATTGTATCAAGCCGATAGACGTGTATAGACACAACCCATGAATCCATAGACTCTGAATGACAGCAGGGTACTGTTCAAGCTGGTGGAGGCTCTGTAATGTGTGAGCGTGTGCAGTTGGAGTCATATAGGACCCCTGAAACGTCCAGAAATGTCTCTGACTGGTGACATGTACGTAAGCATCATGTCTGATCACCTGCATCCATTCAAGTCCATTGTGCATTCCGACGGACTTGGAAAGATTTATTAATGGTCCATAAGATACTCAAGGCGTCTGCTTTTAAAATTTTTGTATCTGAATCGTGCATCCGGGGTACCCGCTTCTGTCCTCAACGCTTCATCGAATAACTTAGCTTCTTGCTTTTTTTCTGATAATCTCGTGAGCAAATTAAATTTCATTTGACTTAGTTTCTTTCCTTAAATGCTTTAGTACAACCTCCAAACAAAGGAAACTCCATATTGGAAAATCTACAATATAAGAACAAAGATAGGCTGCTACATAAACTTTCATTCCCTCTAGCAAGTACACCTCATGTGCACATGACCAAAATCTCCGGCAGCTCGGACCGGAATGCCAATGAAGTGTGTGTGTGTGTGTGTGTGTGTGTGTGTGTGTGTGTGTGTGTGTGTGTGTGTGTGTGTGCGTGCGTGTGTGTGTTTTCATTTCTAAGAAGGCTTTGGTCGAAAGCAAAATGTGTAACAGTCATCTCGTTGCGCCTGTCTGCAATTCAGTGTTTAATCTTGATGGTGAGTAGCAGTCTATCCTTTTCTTTGCATTGCTTATAGTACAAACTTCTTCATTTAAATCTCCTACAGTCACTCTTAATGTTGTTGCTTTGTAAAGACCGGGTCTAAAGCCGAGAAAAGGGGATGGAGTAGACATAAAATAGAGATCCCAAGTCGCGATAAAGAAATTTATGTAGTACATTCACTGTACGTATTTTTAATGCGAGCCATTACTCGCGCGAATTTTGCACAAAAAGTAAACTGTAGGTTGAAAGAGGTTTTACATATTTAAATTGATGTTAATCGACGTAATCCATAATAAATAGCCCAGCACTTCCCATGAAAAGACTTATATAATCCGCGATAGGAAGAGATCAGTACCAAAATATTGAAAGCAGTAGAATGGCCCGATGGAAGCAATCGATTGTCACGGTCATTTTGCATAAACGGAAGGAAAACAAATGTAGGCTTCATGATAAAGCTTATTTATTGTCGTAAATTTCCTGTACGTATTTATAGGGTGCATCGTTCGGCGTAGTCGTATCAGAAGCTAGTAGTAAATTTAAAAGCGAACATCAACTACTAGAGTTAGCGCAATCCTTTTCATTAATTCAGAAAGGGAATGAAGCTTTGGACGCAAACTAACTTCATTTTGCGAAAATATCAGATAGCGCTCGAGATAATTTTGCAGAACGCTAGTAACTGTGACTGTTGCACCAAGTCAACTACGGCAGGAATATACTGCAGTGCATGTCTGTCATCAGACAAAAAAAAAAAAAAAAGGGAAATTAAAATACGCTGACGTTATTTAGTTGAAGAAGCGTACCCTCACAGAACACATGGTGACATACGACACACAAACAGCAGTTCAGCTCTGAGTTGTTTAGCTCATGGCTCACCCAGCACACAGGGTCGGTCGGTCACCAATCCATACAATGTATCAGATCGTGTTAAAGCACTGGATATTTTTATCTCTGAAGCAGATATTTTCAGCCAAAATTCACGGGGTTTCTCGATATGTAATGAAATAGTGAACTCGGATTCCTCCTCTTTTTAATTTTTTTAAAATGCATCATCTGTAGTGAAAATAGCGCAAAAATTAAGATCAGGATTAATTTTACGCGAGTCGTGTGTGATTGCTTGTACATTGAAGACCACAAGTATATTGACATTCTTGTGGATAATCTTTCATCCGTGAAAAAGTGGCTTCAGAAACACCCGCACGATCGAGAGTGCTACACATCAGTCTGGGATCTTCACCAGTTTGGATTAATGGAAGAGAGAGAAGACCCAACGAAATGTGGCGTGTTTCGTCACAGGATCCTGTACTAAGCGCCAGAGTGCCAAAAGGTGTGATTCTGGGGAGGTAACTGTGCGTCTGTCAAATTGCACTTCTCTGAACGTGACTGAACGTAACCCCCTGTCGAGCAGTCAGAAAGCGTGCCGTTTTCGTGACTCTGCTGTTACGATACTATAGACGCGCCATTAGAAATGGTTGCGCTCATGAGTAAACCTACCTATGATCGGCTTCGAATATTTTGTAGTTTAGAGCAAAATACGGGAAACATGTTTTTATACGTGCCCATACGACCGTTAAGGGGGTGAAGTAATGGCGAAAAAAATTGAGTTCAATATTTCTGAACGAATGCTACTGAAATGGTTGCAGACAAAAAAAAGCTTCAAATAAAATACTATGATTTTTAATGTACATTAAAAAAGTGAACTCATATTTGTCGAAAAAGTAATTTTTTCGAATTCCCTTCCCCACACAATTTTATTCCTGATTGTCACATTTGAGCAATGGGAAAACGTGTAGTATCGTTAACACCAATTTCAATCACATATGATGAAGTGTTATTCCAAAGGCGCACTGGTCAGAAATAAGCTAGAAATGCCTCTGTATAACTATACACGCACACGATATGTATCCGTTTCTGTCCCAGTTGTAATGTTGGATTTTTTATTATGTCTTTCCCAGATGCTTTTCTTTTAATTTTATGAAATATAAAATATCTCTTTGTGTTTATGTTTTCCTTTGACATTTTGTGTATTATTTTTCTGTTTTCAAGTTGTAACCAAAAAGATGTTCAAATGTGTGTGAAATCTTATGGGACTTAACTGCCAAGGTCATCAGTCCCTAAGCTTACACACTACTTAGCCTAAATTATCCTAAGGACTAACACACACAGCCATGCCCAAGGGAGGACTCGAACATCCGCCGGGACCAGCCGCACAGTCCATGACTGCAGCGCCTAGACCGTTCGGCTAATCCCGCGCGGTGAAGTTGTAACCTTTTCAGATTTAATTATGTTATGTTTGACATGGCTAGCAGCTTACTGTTGTAACATTATTGTAAACATGTACAACGAGTAAGTGTAGCACTATTTAGGTCAAAAAATGCTGAACGAGGAGGGGGGGGGGGGAGATCTCGAAAAAACTACTTTGTCGACAAATATGGACGCACCGTTCTAACGCATATTGAAAACAATATAATTTTTATTTGAAGTTTTTTGTCTGTTACCGTTCCAGCGTATTCATTCACAAACATTAAACTCAGACTTACTGAAGGACGTATTTCACCCACTTAACAGCCGTATGGGCACGTATAAAAAAATTTTGGCTCTCTTACTTTGCCCTACACAACAAAATATTCAAAGCCGATCAAAATCGTGGTGTATCCCTCTGATGGGTTTACCTGATAGTTACATTAGGGGAGAACATGGATACTTGAACACCGTCGATTTGGTCGCGCGAGGTGCCCGAGCGGCGCAGTCGCGTTCTTCATTTAACACGTCGTTCCCACAAGGCGTTACACCCTGACGATTTGACTGCACAACCCGATGTGCACCCACCGGTTCCAGACACTGGTCGCGGCGTCTGAACTGCGTTTAACAGTTTTACAAGTGGCGATCCAGCAGCACGGATGCAAAGGGCGGGGGAAAACAAACAGTTGCCGCCTCGCCAGTTTGTGCTACACGTTTTGTTGTTTGTTGGCGCTTCATGACTGTTGAACAACGACCTTTTCCTGCGCCTTTGTAAATATTTTTGTTCTTCTTTCATGCTGCAACATTGGTTTTCAACGTAGATGCTTTCATTATTGAAGTAGAATCTTCGTCTTGTAATTCGGGATTCAGTTAATAAGAACTACAGCAATGAGATCGAAAAACGTATTGCTTGAAAGGAGATGTCAGCAATTTGTTCATCACTTCTAAAATAGAAATGTATGGTTCAAAATGGTTCAAATGGCTCTGAGCACTATATGACTTACAGGGGTGTATAAGACCCTGGACAACCGGGAGATCCGGGAAAAACCCAGGAATTTTTTCATCCGGGAGAACAGCAGGAAAAACCCGGGAATTTTTTAGAATTCCGGGAATTTTTCAAAAATGGTTCAAATGACTCTGAGCACTATGGGACTTAACGTCTGAAGTCATCAGTCCCCTAGAACTTAGATCTACTTAAACCTAACTAACCTAAGGTTATCACACACAGGTTAGTTAGGTTTGAGTAGTTCTAAGTTCTAGGGGACTGATGACCTCAGAAGTTAAGTCCCATAGTGCTCAGAGCCATTTGAACCATTTCATCACACACATCCATGCCCGAGGCAGGATTCGAAACTGCGACCGTAGCTGTCGCGCGGCTCCAGACTGAAGCGCCTGGAACCGCTCGGCCACATCGGCCGGCTAGAAATTTTTTTAAAAAAAGGGGTCTTGTATGTATTATTTTATTACTTACGACAATAGTTTTCATATCTCGTTTATTTGTAAAGGAGCATCACCGTCAGTGCTAAAAATGTAATCTATGAACTTGTCTCCTGTAATCTCGACATAGCGGCTTTTTGTAGGCGTGGTGCTGCTTACGCCTTCTAAACCCATTATCCATGCGGACAAAGTTGTTCAGAACACAGAACATACCGTGCTCTAATTATTACTCTGCAAAGGTCCTCTTACACAGTTTTGCGACGAAACACTATTTGGTTGTCACTCCGTAACTATCTTGCACAAGCGTACAGCTCGTGCCACATGCCACAGTGTCTCGGCCGGACAGTTCATTTACGCGACTCCGCAGCATGATGGTCGCAACTGAACCGTGCAGCTGAACTGCCGCGTCTAGGTCGGCAGTGTGAAGGTAGACTTACAGCTGAAATTCCGAAGGCGTACCTTTCCAGAGGAGTTGGATAACATATTACTTCCTTCTTCAAACGTCTCTGGAAATGACCACGTCGGTCAAACACCCGAAATCAGAGCTCATGCAGGCGCCAGCGACAGTTGTTACCATGCACCATTCGCGAAAGGAACGGGAAAGGGAGTAGAATGGAAGCGATCTTGCTATCAGGGATATTTTGGCCCCACTCCGTAAGGTGGCTTTCGGAGTATGGGTGTAGAGAATGAAAATGAAATAACGGAGACATGTCCGAATGGGGGCTATGCTCCAGACTGAACGCTGAAAGGCATAATCAGTCTTAAATGATGACGATGATGATGTCCGAAAGGAGACACACACCACTAATACAGTTATGCGCATCTTTTCGGGAGTAAATGGGCATTAAAGATTGTCAGTCTGGTAACACTGTAGTCACATGTATAATAAGTACCTCTGACAGAACCTGGTAGTATTTCTGTTCAGTTGGTGCAAAGGTTAGAGTTTTGGGTTAGGATGCAGGAGGTCAAGGGTTCGACTCTAGAGCTAGGCGTATTCTTTTTTTTTTTTATTTGCTTAATGTAGTCTGCATGGTATTTTATATGGTGCCTTAATCGTCAAACAGAGATTACTGTGAGTCTTCTACAAAACATTTGCACTTACATACTACGAACACGGAAATGGAAGTACAATCGTTTTCATTCTTCATCTCTTAAAGAAACCTTTTACACGTCGTGGACGCTAGTTACCCTGTCACGATGGTCCCACTCACTAGTACAAACTATTATTCTTGCTACGTTCAGGTCCGTTACATTTCGTTATGGCTTTACACTGCCAGTAGGGCTAGCAACATGCTTTGCAAATAATTTATAAACATGTACTATGTAAAGGTCGGATACATGTGGCTTAAGAAGCGGTTTTTACTGATGTATTATATAGCAGAAAGAAAGTGGCAAATAAAAACAAATACAACTCGACCCAGAAATGAACCCTCGACTTCGCGCATACTAACACAAAACACTATACTCTGCACAGCACTACTGCCGTTTGCTGACACAGATAGTTACCATGCATGTGATCAGAGTGTTGGCAGATTACCAATCTTTACGCCCGTTTACTGCAGGAAATAAGCGAGGGACGAAATTTTGTGACAGACATTTTTGTATCGAAAGTATGTGAGGAATCGTGCTGCGATGTCCGAGTGACCGAATTTTTCTTCACCCTGTATAAACGCCGTGAAGACTACGGCGATCATTCTGTGCAGACCACTCTTCACGCGACCTCGGCGCTTGATGCGACGGGTACGGAGGCAGGTCATACGAAATTACCGATAAAGCCTTTGATCCCGCTTGGCGACAGAATTAATATCATAAACGAATAACTGACAGGAAACCCTGAAAGTTTAACCAGCCGTACAGAAGAAATGATAAAAGAATAAACCTACTTTCAATCTGACAATTCATTCTATTTAAAAATGAAAGGCCTTCCAATAGGAAACCCAAGCTCACATACAGTAGAAAATTTCCCAATGAATCATACTGAAAACAGAATTGTTCCTGAAATACAAGGGAAAAAATTACACTGACACAAATATGCAAACGATATCATACCCTTCGCAGGCAAACCACAACATGAAATCGATTTACAGAGGCAGTTAAGTACCATGCACCACAACATTCACTTCACTGTGGAACAACAAATAGAAGCGATAATATTCTACTTCAACGTAAAAATCGCCGAATCTAACAACACATACAACTTGATCATTTTCACAAAGGAAACAGCTAAAGACATGAGAACACACAAAAGAAATCTGACTACCCACATTCTCATACAATGGCAGTCGTCAGACATACGGTACTGTGGAGAACACATCTAAGCAAAAAGAACCATCAAGAATAACTAAACATGGTAGTAAACATAGCACAAAACTGCACATATGAAAACAGCTAACAACTGCATGACACCATTAAAAAGAAAATAAAGACAGAAGACAGCAAAATTAAAAGTAATCCCGGTATACCGACACACGAAAGAAACGCACAATGCACACTCACACAAGAAAACACATCTCACAATACAAACATAAAATCCTATACCATCACGCATGACTAAGAACTCCCACACATGATTAGTAAGATCTTCAGAAAACATAAAATTAGGTTATTCTTCAATAAAATAGAATACAATACACAACAGAATGCAGTATAACAGAAATTTAAGACTATGAAGAATAGAAAGATACACACGACAGTTCAGGATTATACACATTACCGTTGTAATAGTTGCAATTCTAAATGTATTTGGATGACTGCAAGAAATTTTAATAACAGATACAAAGAAGCCATAAGGGCACTGAAGAGTGCACATACCCACTCATCACATGCGGAAAATCTAAAAAAAGGAAATCACGAGCACAGTGGGAGAGAAACAGACATAGCACTTTTATGCCATAACATAACTCACTGTCACACACACACACACACACACACACACACACACACACACACAAACTGTCCTACCCCCTATCTTCCCCCCATTCTAACCCCAACACAATATTCTCACGTTCTACAGCATACATTTCCTTTACTTCACGTCTATGGTCACAATTTTTTTGTCATCAGACTACCGGTTTCGGTCTTTAATGAAATCTTCAGATCTGTTTTATAAAAACTTGTCCTAATATGCTGATTTTGTGTTTAGTATTTAACGATGCCAGTATGGCTCCAGTATATTAGGACATGTTTCTATAAAACAGGTGTGAAGATGGTCATTATAGACCGAAATCGTGTGACCATAGACGTTAAGTAAAGGAAATTTATTCTATAATCCGGTCACTATTCAATTTGCGACTATGCCGCAGCTTATGAGACCTTCTACATCTCCCATCATCGCTCAGTCAGCACTAAAGCACGGGAGCAAGAACCTGTACAATATGCTGTAGTACAGATTACGTGGGGAGAAATGTTTAACTGTAATGTATCAATTGGAAGGAACCTGTACCATGTGCTTCTAGTACATGCAGAACAACAGAAGGATGTATGAAAAGGGCACTTTGGTTTCGGAAGTGAGTAAGTGGCTTTCGTCGTTGGACAGGGACATTTGTTTGGGAGCCCTGGACAGGTGGCGACACACCCTTGGCACAGTGCCACGGCGCCCAGTCTCGCTTGACACGCTGCCAACAGCGGCAGTATCAAGCCGCAAGCCTGTTGATTCCATTCGCCCCCGCCCCACCTCCCAGCAAAATTGTTGACTCCCGCATTCGTCCACTTGCTTACCTCAGAAAAAGTGTACCGTATCTTACGGACTACAAGATGTTACGGACTAAAAGACGGACCTTAATTTTAAGCAATTTTTAAGAAAATAACATTTTACCATTTTTATTATTAGATTGCAATGCCAGACTAAAGGAAATTCTTACTTTATAAAAACGAAATCACCTTTAAAATCCCTTAAAATAAGCATCTGAACTTTCTCCTCCTCCTCCTCCAGTCGTTCTTCGTAGTCGTCATCGTTGTCCTCTTCATATACACTGAAGAGCCAAAGAAACCAATACACCTGCCTAATATCATATAGGGCCCCCGCGAGCACAAGTGCCGCATCACGACTTGGCATGGATTCAAGTAATGTCTGAAGCTGTGCTGGAGGGAACTGACAACATCAATCCTGCAGGACTATCCAACAATCTGTACGAATACGAAGGGGAGGAGATCTCTTCTGAACAGCACTTTGCAAGGCATCCCAGATATACACAGTAATGTTAATGTCTGGGAAATTTGGTGGCCAGCGGAAGTGTTTAAACTCGGAAGTATGTTCCTGGAGCCACTCTGTAGCAATTCTGGACGTGTGGGATGTCGCATTGCCCTGCTGGAATTTCCCAAGAACATTGTAATCCACAATGGACATGAATGGGTGCAAACAGGATGTTTGCACAAGTGTAACCTGTCAGAGTCGTATCTAGACGTATCAGGGGTCTCATACCACTCCAATTGCACAGGCCCGCACCATTACAGAGCCACCACCAGTTGAACAGTCCCCTACTGCCATACATGTCCATTGATTCATGACGTTTTCTCCATGCTCGTACACGTCCATACAATCTAAAACGAGACTCGTCGGACCAGGCAAAATGTTTCCAATCACCAGTAGTCAACGTCGGTGTTGACGGGTACAGGTGAGGCGTAAAGCTTTGTGACATGCAGTCATCAAGGGTACACGAGTGCGCCTTCGGCTCCGAAAGCCCATATGGATGACGTTTCGTTGAATGGTTCGCACGCTGGCACTGGCTGATGGTCCCGCATTGAAATCTGCAGCAATTTGCGGAAGGGTTGCACTTCTGTCACGTTGAACGCTTCTTTTCGTTCGTCGTTGGTCCCGTTCTTGCAGGATCTTTTTCCGGAAGCAGCGATGTTGGAGATTGGATGTTTTCCCGACTTTGTGATATTCATGGTATAGTCGTGAAATGGTCGTACAGGAAAAATGCCCTCTTCACCGCTACGTCGGAGATACTGTGCTCGGTTCGTGCGCCGATTATAACACCACAATCAAACTCACTTAAATCTTGATAACCTGCCATTATAGCGGCAGTAACCGATGTAACAACTGTGCCAGACACTTCTTGTCTTATATAGGCGTTGCCGACCGCAACGCCGTATTCTGCCTGTTTACGTATCTCTATATTCGAATACGCATGCCTATACCAGTTTCTTTGGTCCTTCAGTGTTTAAGATGGTCTTCACTAGCATCGACAGCGTTACTTATGTCGCACTTCTTGAAAGATTTAACGATACTATTTTCTCCCGCTCTTCACCACGACTGTTATATCCTCTGACACTTGTTTGATTTTAGGTCTCTTATACCTCCCTTCGCCACGAATTCATGTTTTCAACTATCACCCACTTGCTCCATTTCCTCTCATATGCACTTTACACGGTTTATTTATCAAGACTTCAGGAGTTTGCATTTGTAAAGTCGGTCCTCCCGGAATAAGAGCAAGCTCTGCATTTGCCTATCTCAGTTTCTGTTTCACAGAATTTTCCAAATTACTACTAAACTGATCCAGCACAAGAACAGAACTCTTCTACACTAAAACATTTTTCCCTCTCTTTCATACTCTCTTAATCCATAATTTCATTCCAGTCTCGTCCATTCAATTTTTCTCATGTACGTGAACAACTCCACCTGGCAGTATTTCAGAAGGTTTTGCCATTGTTTTGAGCGTGAAAATGATCATTGGATTAAAATTAGTATCGTCAGCACAACGTGAAAGGACAACAGCGTACTTCATTTTTCGTGTCCACTTATTTTTATTGTCAGTTTTAACACCTTTCATGGGAACAGTTCCGTCACGCGGCACATCAAACATCAGAGGAATTCCGTTCATATTTGCTATTTGGTTTAGTTTCACTCTAGTTTTCTTTCGATGCTGAATAATAAAGCGATGGAAAGATAATATTTTCTCTTCATAATATTGTTGCATTTTCTGATATATTTTGGTTTTGGTTCGCATAGTAAGTCCATGACGCCTCATAAACCTATAGCACCAACCAACTCCATCTTAAAATCTGTTAATTTCCAATGTGGCACTAGCTTACGAGGGTGCATTTGAATCATTTTTGTGTTAATTCCAGTGCCATTTTGACGGTGTCCTCGAATCCATTTCAATACGTCATCATCTAGTTTCGGCCATTTTGCATTCAGTACTCTATTTGCACGTTTTGCCTTATTTTTCTCAGTTGTTATGTACTACCACGCCAATCACGAATGGTTTTCTCTGTTACTGGAGGGCCGAAATACCGCTCAGCTGCTCTGTTGCCATGTTCTTAGGCATATGGTATTACCTTCAATTTTTTTTCCAATACGAAACAAGCTGCTAGCAAAAATAGAATACTGTTACCTATAACACAAATCACTTTCAATTCAAGGTACCTGGTACCGTACACTGCAATGACACGTCACAGGCTAGACAGTGTTCTAGATTTCTGATGGCGCGGCTGGTGGGAGACCCTGTTAGAAAGTTTGTGAATCTCCGCATATCATGTTTGTCACATCGATGCACTGCTGCTGCCCGTTGAATCCAACGTTGCCAGATAGATATAGGTTTGCCGCGGCATCGAATATATGGCCATTTCTAAGGCTGGAGGGAATTTAAAATCAAACAGTGGACATTTTTACATTATTTTCGAGTATAAGAGCCACCTGAATTTTGGAGGCAATTTTTTGAAGAATTAAGTGCTACTTATATTCCATAAACACGCTGACTGTACTTCAAATGGCTCCGAGCACAATGGGACTTCACACCTGAGGTCGTCAGGCCCCTAGACTTAGAAATACCTAAACCTAACTAACCTAAGGAGATCACACACATCCATGCCCAAGGCAGGATTCGAACCTGCGACCGTAGCAGCAGCCCGGTCCCGACTGAAGCGCCTGGAACCGCTCGGCCAGCTGCAGTTACATACTTCGTATCAGACTTTGTCACTAGATTCGGTCAGTTTTGTTGCTTGTAATTACAGAAAAAGAGCGATACACCATACAAACAAACCCCAGACTTGTCTGAAATTTAACCCTTTGGTAACAAAACACTGCTCTTTCCAATAGCTGACGAGTAAACAATTTCCGAATGCCGCTAACACAAGGTGTTTGACGTTCAGTGCTCTGCGGCACCGTCTGGGTATCAGCAACCGACCACCATACGGACCCCCGGTCTGTTGCTGGACAGTGTGGTCCGTGGTGTGCAGGTTTAGCCGAGAAGGAGCTTACACGTCTAACGAGTCAGAGGCAGTGGTTGCGCCGTACAGCGCTACAGACTGCCGTGTCAGTAGCGTCTGCCCACAGAGCTGTGCACAAACCGAACTGAAGTCTTACAAAGTAACATCAGCGCCCTGACTGACCTATTCTGAGAGTGTTGATAACTTCTCCGATGTCTTGTCTGTACTCTTTCGCTGCAGTAAAAATGGATCGATAGTCCTTTCGCTCGTTAATTTCAATCTCTTCGAGTTATTGCAGTTGTACCTGCTCAGAGTAACAAATCAGGAGCGAAAACTACATCGCTCTTTTAACATTGACAAAAAGGGTACGGATAAAATAGTGGCCGACGTTACACATTTGTCGACGTCACTACTGCAACTGCCTAGACAGCTCCTAAAATCAAAAACGTCTCGTAAATAATGTTGTCTTTCTTTTTTATTTTTAGGCTTGCTTTCCGAAGTGGCATTTAAACACTGAAGTGACAAAACTCATGGGATGCCTCATAACATCGTGTCGGACATCCTTTTGCCGGGCAAAGAGCAGCAACTAGACGTAGCATGGACACAAGAAGTCGCTGGTCTTCCCATGCAGATGTACGGATCCATGCTGCCTCCACACCCGTCCGTAATTGTGAAAGTGTTGCCTGTGCATGATTTTGTGCACGAACCGATGTTTCGTTTATGTCTCATAAATGTCTAATGACTTTCACGTCGGGCGATCTGGGTGGCCAAACCATTCGCTCAAACTGTCCAGAATGTTCTACAAACCAATCGCGAACAATTGTCGGCCGGTGAAATGGCGCATTCTCATTCCATCGTTATTTGGAAACATGGAGTCTATGAACGGCTGCAAGTGGTCTCGTAGTAGCCGAACATAACCATTTCCTGTCAATGATCGGTTCAGTTGGTCAATAGGGCCCAGTCCATTCCATATAAACACAGACTACAGAGCCACCCCCAGCGTGCACAGTCCCTTGTGAACAACTTGGATACAGCGCTTCGTGGTGTCTGAGCCACACACGAACACTGCCATCAGTTCTTTCCGGCTGAAATCGGGACTCATCCGAACAGGCCTACTGATACGGTAAAGAGCACACGAGAGGGTTCAAATGGTTCAAATGGCTCTGAGCACTATGGGACTCAACTGCTGAGATCATTAGTCCCCTAGAACTTAGAACTAGTTAAACCTAACTAACCTAAAGACATCACAAACATCCATGCCCGAGGCAGGATTCGAACCTGCGACCGTAGCGGTCTTGCGGTTCCAGACTGCAGCGCCTTTAACCGCACGGCCACTTCGGCCGGCATACGAGAGGGGCCGCAGGCGATGTGGTGCTGTTAGCAAAAGCACTCGGGTCCGTCCTCTTTTCCTATAGCCCAAATTTTGACGCAGTGTCGTAACGGATACGATCGTAATACGATCCACGTTGATTTCACGATTATTTCAGGCAGTGCTGCCTGTCTGTTAGCACTGACAACTCTACGCAAACGCTGCTGCTCTCGGCCGTTGGTCACTGCATTGTCCATACTGAGAGGTAATGCCTGAAATTTCGTATTCCAGGCATACTCTTGACACCGGAAATATTGAATTCCCCTGACGATTTCCGAAACAGAAAGTTCCATGCGTCTAGTTCCAATTCCGATTCTGCCTTCAAAGTCAGTTAACTCCCGTTGTTTGGATAGAGGAACGTCGGATACATTTTCACACGAATCACCTGAGTACAAATGTTAGGTCCGCCAATGCATTGCACTTTTACACCTTGCGCACGCGATGCTACCGCCATTTGCATATGAGCATATCGCTATTCCCTGACTTTGTCAATTAAATAGACAAGTAAGATAGATTATACGGGGTGAACCAGAACTCTACCGACAATGTCCAGTAAACATCGGCTCTAAAATACATACCTTAACAGCTATGAGTACTTGTTGAGTATAAGAGATGTGTTTCATACTTGCGAAATGAACAAGAGCTCATATCTCTTAAGATATCCATTGCAGAGCCCAAAGTAGTGTTGGTCCGTACTATCACCTTTTAAAATATGAAAGGCAAAGAGCTTTCACTGGGAGAGATATGACTCAAAGTATGGAAGGTCAACATGTGTTCATGGCTCTTGAGGCATCCATTTTAAAACCTACATTTTCCACACATTTTTCCTTTGTTTGAGTCATACTATCACGTCTGAAACTTTGTTGGATTACCTTGTTTGCCGTCGTTTGCGAGAGTAATTTAAGTCTTACTTGGACCGTACACACTTCGCCTTATTTCCAAGAATCTGCAGTGGTCTCTGTAAGAAAGTGGTTTTTCTTAGAAATTGGTTTGCTAAGATCGTAGGAAGTTATGATGTTTTGGTTAGCTTCTACAAACCACTGTTAAATTATAATTATTACTGACGATTTTTTGCCTCTTACTTGATTCCTAATGTTCTCCTAGGCATAGGTGTTCAATTTGAAGTACAGTATTTTTGTTTCTCGAGGATGTTGCCGACAAAAAGTTTCGAAAATGTTTCTAATCGTACAGGGTGATCCAAATGCCGCTACCTATTCGTTTTATGTAACCCTCACTATGTATGTATGAGGAACGATATCCAGAGAGTCGACTGCTATATAATCGACGTATGTTTCTTCTCAGAGCTTTGGGCAACTAGCAAATGGACTCATACAGATGAAATAGAAGTGAGTATTGGCCAAGACTTACATTGTATTTTTGGCGCAAGATAGACCTCATTTCTGCCATACTTATCAAACGCCTTTGTTTTAATGATTCCCACTCCAATTCACGTATCACGTCTGTGGCACTATCTCCCCTATTTCGCGATAATACAAAACGAGCTACCCTTCGTTGTACTTTTTTGATGTCATCTATCATCTCCACATCCCCACCTGATGCGGATTCCACACCACACTGCAATACTCCAGAATAGAGCACGCAAGTGTGGTGTAAGCAGTCTCTTTAGCAGACCTATTGCACCTTCTAAGTGTTCTGCCAATGAATCGCAGTGTTTGGTTTGCTCTACCCACAAACGTTATCTATGTTATCGTTCCAATTTAGGTTATTTGTAATTGCAATCCCTAAGTATTTAGTTGAATTTACAGCCTTCAGCTTTGTGTGACTTACCGCGTAATCGAAATTTAGCGGATTTCTTGTAGTACTCATGTGAATAACTTCACACTTTTCTTTATTCATGGTCAAATGCCACTTTTCGCACCATGCACATATCTAAATCATTTTGCCATTCGGTTTGGTCATTTGATGACTTGACAAGCATCATCTGCAAACAGTCTAAGACGGTTACTCAGATTGTCTCCTACGTCGTTAATATAGATGTGGAACAATAGAGGACCCATAACACTTCCTTGGGGAACGCCGGATATTATTTCTGTTTTACTTGATGACTTTCCGTCTGTTACTACGAACTGTGACATTTCTGACAGAAATCGCGAATCCAGTCGCACAACTGGAGCGATATTCTATAGGCACGCAGTTTGGCTAAAAAAGGCTTGTGAGGAACGCTATCAAAAGCCCTCTCGAAATCTAAAAATATGGAATCAATTTGACATCGATAGCACTCATTACTTCATGAGCATAAAGAGCTAGTTGTGTTTCACAAGAACGATGTTTTCTTAATCCGTGCTGACTATACGTCAATAAATCGTTTCCTTCGAGGTATTTCATAATGTTAGAATACAGTATATGTCCCAAAACCCTACTGCAAATCGACGTTAGTGATATGGGCCTGTAATTCAGCGGATTACTCCTACTTCCCTTTTTGGGTATTTGCGCGATTTGAGCAATTTTCCAGTCTTTAGGCTGGAAATTTATGTGAGCCAACGGTTGTGTATAATTGCTAAATATTGAGCTACTGTATCAGCATACTCTGAAAGGAACCTGACTGGTATACAATCTGGACCGGAGGCCCTGCCTTTATTAAGTCAATTAAGCTGATTTTCTAAACCGAGGATATCTACTTCTGTTTTCTCATCTTGGCAGATGTTCTTGATTGGAATTCAGAAATATTTACTTCGTCTTCTTTAGTGAAGGAGTTTCGGAAAACCATGTTTAATAACTCTGCTTTAGTGGCACTGTAATCAGTGACTTCACAGTTGTTATCGCGCAGTAAAGTATTGATTGCGTCTTACCACTGGTGTGCTTTATGTATGACCAGAATGTCTTTGGGTTTTCTGCCAGATTCCGAGACAAAGTTTCGTTGTGGAAATTATTAAAAACATCTCTCATTGAAGTATGCGCTATATTTCGAACTTCTGCAAAACTTTGGCAGTCTTGGGGATTTTGCGTTCTTTTAAATTTGGCATGCTTGTTTCGTTGCTTCTGCGACAGCGATCTTTGAATAATAATGAAAATATATTAATTCACATCACCTTATGGGTGGCATAAAATACTTTGATTTACATTTGTGTGAAGCCCTTATTATTATTAAAATTGCAAAATAGAATGGGTATACTTACACAGTACTAGGAACAGAGTAGCTACATTACACTCCACCTCCGTCATATTAAAAGATTCTAATCATTTAATGCAGTAACCAATAATTTTAAGATTTCCAACTATATAAACAAACATTATGAATTCGAAAGTTATTCCCTACTATTTAAGTTAAATAAATTAATGAATTTTAAATGATGGATCATTTTCTGATTTCAGAGCCATTTTTGTTTAAATTATCTATACTTCTCAATGTTACGTCACAATAGGGTATTCACTCTGTTTCGTCACACTCTGGTATTTCTCCTAACCGTCTTTAGTTTTCACATGATTCTTAAGTTTGCTGAGTTTTCGATTTATTTGTCGGCAAGCGCACAGTTTTCAAAACTGGTACCTCAGGACCTTACAACTAATGCATTAGTCTGTTGGACTCTCCATTTCCTTACACTTAACAACTATCTATTTCCTACCAAGGGTAGAATTTTTACATCGCTGTCGTCCCTTTTCATCTTTACGTACTGCTAAGGAAAGAATTTTACCATCTCCGCAGTATTTGACCCAGGGCCTTAACACTAATTAACTCTAAAGTGGACTTTATGTAAACATCCTGTCAACCTTACAAACATCATATCTTACACAAATATTTTCCTTATCTCAATAACTTTCACAGATACCTACTAAACCCTATTCAACTTTACCAAATTCCATCAAACACTTCTCACATACTTCATAACTTTCACAAATAATCCTTCATTCTGTTTCATATAACCATATTTTTAAGTCTCCTCTGACCTTTGTCTGGAATACTTTTGTCATGAACGCTATTGTTTCAATATCAATTGTGCATATTCCAAGCTATGAATCATACAGCTCTGCCACAACTATATGATCTTCTACAGTTGAAATCCTGTGGATACCTAATGAAAAACTGTGCTTGCCAGCTGAATCCTACTTGTGATTTGGCAGAGGCACCTATTGTCCCTAACAATTAATAGCAAGGCGCTCCCACTGCGTTTGTTGCTGCAAAATTCCTAACACTATCTGGTGGTCATTGCCTGTCCCAGCCTCTTATCACTTCATATTTCGTCGACGATTTAATTCCTCTGCAGCTACGTTATTATAATAGCTCCCTGAACAAGCCTTTATCACCTTTGCATGTCCGCATTTTACTTCACTTGTACCGCACCTTTATTTAACACTTCCATTTAATTTTACCTGTTGTTAATAGCCATTTATTTCGTCTTTTAGCCTTACCATCTCATCACATCTGGTCACATACGTTCACTCTTATCATAACTTAATTTTTTTCATGTACTTTACTCTTGTACTCAAAGAATAATCATGAAACGTTCACACACATCAGAGCATATCTTTACTCTTTAATCAGATGTTACTACCACTTACCTTTGCCAACATTCATTAGTCCCATTCTCACTGTTCATACACTATTACAGAAAAACTTATCCCTCACGTACATTTAATTTTACTTGGTTCTGCTTACAGCCTCTCAAACTGCAAGAATTTCTATGGATCATGTGGATATGAAGAAGAATGGGGGACGAATGGTCGTGTAGGACGAAGAAAACCATTCGAAAGCTGGAGACGCACAACTGCCAGATCATGTTCAGTCACAGGAAGACTGATCTCCCATGTATTCAGTTCCCACTACTCAGGACATACTTCTTCAATTCCACAATGTTTCTGGTACCAAATATTTTCCTGAATTTTTAATACATTAACATGGAAGCATTCTCACGTGGAATACATTCCACCACAATTGGACCATGATACACGAGGAGAAACTTATCAATTTCGCGTGTGATCCTCTTTAATCTTTCTTTAGTCTTTGCCAAAACCAAATCGCCTTCCTTAAATAAAGTAGCCTTCGCTTTTGCATCATGTCTAGTCTTTCTCTGTTGAGCCTTCTTTTTCATTTTCCCTCTCGCCAGTTCTTGTACCTCATCTCTCGTCAATCATGGGGAAAGTCACTTCCTCTGATATATCAGTTGGCTTTTTTCCTAACAACAACTCACAAGGAGCAAATCCCGCCGCCTCATGCCAGATGTTGTTGATGATCCCCTCAAAATCAGGTATGAAAGTTGCTCAGGCTGTGTTTTTCTGGTGTCAGAAGGTACGGCACAACTGGTTTCATTCCCTCATAACCCGTGAGCTAGGGTTACCTTTCGGAAAATACAGTGTTATCCTAACATGTTCAATTCCTTGTGACTGTACGAAACCCCTAAACACCTTGCTTACAAACTGTGACCCATTATCAGAAAAAACAGCAGCAGGCTTACTGCATTCACCACATAAAAGTTCTAGTTTCAGTACCAAAGTTCTATCAGTCGCCTTCTCAATAGGAAAAAAATTTACAAATTTACTGAACACATCCAATGCCCCCCCTGCGGGTCCGGGGTAAGAATAGGCCTGAGGTATTCCTGCCTGTCGTAAGAGGCGACTAAAAGGAGTCCCTCCCCCTCAAGGGGGTAGTTAGCGCCTGCGTCCGGAGACGGACGGTTCCACGACCTCTATTTGCGGTCATTTTGCTTTTTCACTTCTCGTTTCTTCCTTCCTTTGGTTGCTTCCTTTCTTTGCTCTTCTCCACCTCACTGTCTTCCTTACACTTTCCCCTGCAAAATCTCCTTGCCCTCTCATTGCCTTCTTCTCCTTGCCCTCTCATTGCCTTCTTCTCCTTGCCTTCTCATTGCCTTCTTCTCCTTGCCTTCTTCTCCTTGCCTTCTTCTCCTTGCCTTCTTCTCCTTGCCTTCTTCTCCTTGCCTTCTCATTGCCTTCTTCTCATTGCCTTCTTCTCCTTGCCTTCTCATTGCCTTCTTCTCCTTGCCTTCTCATTGCCTTCTTCTCCTTGCCTTCTCATTGCCTTCTTCTCCTTGCCTTCTCTGGTCTCCGCCTCGGCGTTTGAGACAGTCTGTCCTCTCTCCCTCTCCCTCTCCCTCTCTCTCTCCTTTTTCCTCTTCTTCCTTCCTCCCTGTGCGCGCCTGAAGGCCGACCCACGCGTTCGCACGCGTAGCCGGTGACGGGGTAACGCGTAATTCCCCACCCTGGGTAGACATGTAAGGCACGCGCGTACCCCCTGGTAAAGGCCAGGCCCGGGGAGGGGTGATTGCCTAGGCTGATACCTTCTGACCATGCCGATTGGTCCCTCCGTCTGTTTCTCGGGAGGTGTGACCTGAGGTGTAAACATTCACCTAAGGCGGGAGTGCCCTCTGAGAGGGTCCCCACAAGGAAGGAGCGCGCCATCGGAGACGCTGGCAATCATGGGGGATTCCTCCGCAATGGATTTCACTCCATCTCTCTCGACTTCTGCCCAAAAACGGAAACGTGACCAGCTACCAGTGACAAAAGTACTACCGCCTGCCCAACAGTTCCTCGTCGTTTCTCGATCTGAGGACGGAAAGGATTTTTCCTCTGTCAACCCTTTCGTTATCCAGAAGGGCGTAGATGCCATAGCCGGATCTGTCAAATCTTGTACCAGGTTGCGTAACGGTACCTTATTACTCGAAACTGAGAGCGCCTTTCAGGCACAAAAACTGCTTCGGGCCACACTCCTGTACACATTCCCTGTCCGGGTGGAGGCTCACCGAACTTTGAATTCGTCTCGTGGTGTGGTCTATACTAGATCCCTCGACGGCTTGACTGACGAGGAGATTCAATCTTTCCTCGCTGAGCAGGGCGTGACGGCTGTCCATAGGGTCATGAAAAAGGTCAACAATGACCTTGTACCGACCCGGACACTTTTCTTGACCTTCGACAGTGTTCAGCTGCCATCGCGCATCAAAGCGGGCTACGAGGTTATTTCTGTTCGCCCCTATGTCCCGACACCTACCAGTGTCAGCGTTTCAATCATACTCGACAGTCTTGTTCCAATGCGGCTAAATGTGTCATTTGTGGCAGGGATGCCCATGAGGGTGACTGTCCACCTCCGTCTCCTCGTTGTGTGAACTGTCAGGGTGACCATGCCGCATCCTCCCGCGACTGTCCTGTCTATAAGGAAGAACGCTGTATCCAAGAAATTCGGGTCAAAGAGAAAGTGTCCACCTCGGCTGCTCGCAAGCTATTGGCTAGTAGGAAGCCCACGCTGCTCCCAGCGGGGAAATACAGTACTGTCCTCGCCTCTCCTCGGACTACCAGGGAGGTGGCAACCCAGACATGCGATCTGACCTTCAGCACCACGGTCGTCCGTTCGGCCAGTGCTAAGATCGCGCGGTCGACGTCTCCTCTTCCTTCCATCACCCCACAGACACCAGCCCCTTCATCAGCTTCTGCTAAGACGAAGACCCAGAAGTCAGATGCACGGGTCTTCAAGAAGGAACCGTCCCGTGCAGACTTCCTACGTACCTCGACCTCCCAGCCTTCGACCGGTACTTCCACCAAACGACCTTCCAAGAAGGCTAATAGGAAGCACAGTTCTCCTTCTCCGCCACGGCGCATTTCTTCTCCTGCGCCACCCAGCAGTTGCCGCCCCAGGCCGTCATCCGTTTCGCCTGGCCGCACCGCTGGTAGCCGAACATCTGGCCGTTCACCGGCGGAGGAAGCTCCCCCTCCCGGCCATCTTCCCAAGATGGCCGATGAACCTATAGACCCAATGGACGCTGACTGTCCGCCTACTGATAGCGGCGGCAGTGCTCGCTCGAAGCCAGGCCCTCAGCGGCCTTCGAGGTGACCCCTTCTTTCATCTTCCCTTTTTTTTTTTCTTTTCTTACGATGGCACTTATTCACTGGAATATTCGCAGCATTCGGTCCAACCGAGAGGACTTGAAGTTGCTGCTCCGCTTGCACCGTCCACTCGTCGTAGCCCTCCAGGAAACGAAGCTACGCCCATGCGATCAAATTGCCTTGGCACACTACACCTCTGTGCGTTTTGACCTACCCCCTGTGGTAGGTATCCCAGCTCATGGAGGGGTTATGTTGCTGGTCCGGGATGATATTTACTACGATCCCATCACGTTGCACACCGGCCTGCAGGCAGTTGCCATCCGCATTACTCTCCCCACTTTTACATTTTCCATTTGTACCGTTTACGCTCCATCGTCATCTGCCGTTACCAGGGCAGACATGACGCAACTTATTGCTCAGCTACCTGCACCATTTTTGTTAACTGGAGACTTCAATGCCCACCATCCCCTTTGGGGCTCTCCAGCATCCTGCCCGAGGGGCTCCCTGTTAGCAGACCTTTTCAACCAGCTCAATCTTGTCTGCCTCAATACTGACGCCCCTACTTTTCTTTCGGACACATCTCACACCTATTCCCATTTAGATCGCCGGTTCGAGTGGTATGCACTTTCTGATACATATTCGAGCGACCACTTCCCGTGTGTTATCCATCTCCTGCAGCATACCCCCTCTCTGTGCTCATCTAGTTGGAACATCTCCAAAGCAGACTGGGGGCTCTTCTCTTCCAGGGCGACCTTTCAGGATCAAACATTCCCAAGTTGCGATAGTCAGGTCGCACACCTCACGGAAGTCATTCTCACTGCTGCTGAATATTCCATCCCTCACCCTACTTCTTCTCCAGGTCGCGTACTGGTCCCCTGGTGGACCGCAGCATGTAGAGACGCTTTACGTGCTCGTCGACGTGCTTTACGCGCCTTTAAACGCCACCCTACAGTGCCGAATTGTATCAATTATAAACGATTACGTGCACAGTGTCGTCGTATTATTAAAGAAAGCAAGAAAGCCAGCTGGACTGCTTTCACAAGCACCTTCAACAGTTTTACTCCTTCTTCTGTTGTCTGGGGTAGCCTGCGCCGGCTATCTGGCACTAAGGTCCACTCACCAGTTTCTGGCTTGACGGTCGCGAATGACGTCCTTGTGGCCCCTGAGGCTGCCTCCAATGCCTTCGGCCGCTTTTTCGCAGAGGTTTCGAGCTCCGCTCAGTACCACCCTGCCTTCCTCCCCCGCAAACAGGCAGAGGAGGCTAGGCCACCTAACTTCCGCTCCTCGAATCGTGAAAGTTATAATGCCCCATTCACCATGCGGGAACTCGAAAACGCACTTGGCCGATCACGGTCCTCCGCTCCAGGGCCTGATTCTATTCATATTCAGATGCTGAAGAACCTTTCTCCTGCGGGTAAAGGTTTTCTTCTTCGTACTTACAATCGCATCTGGATTGAGGGACATGTTCCCGCATGCTGGCACGAGTCTATTGTTGTCCCGATTCCTAAGCCGGGGAAGGACAAGCACTTGCCTTCCAGTTATCGACCCATCTCGCTTACCAGCTGTGTCTGTAAAGTGATGGAGCGAATGGTTAACTCTCGATTGGTTTGGCTCGAGTCTCGACGCCTACTTACCAATGTACAATGTGGATTTCGTAGGCGCCGCTCTGCTGTTGACCATCTGGTTACCTTGTCGACCTTCATTATGAATAACTTCTTGCGGAAGCGCCCGACCGCGGCTGTGTTCTTTGATTTGGAGAAGGCTTACGACACCTGTTGGAGGGCGGGCATTCTCCGCACCATGCATACATGGGGCCTTCGCGGTCGCCTCCCTCTTTTTATTCGTTCCTTTTTAATGGATCGACAGTTCAGGGTACGTGTGGGTTCTGTCCTGTCAGACACCTTTCGCCAGGAGAATGGGGTGCCACAGGGCTCAGTTTTGAGCGTCGCTCTCTTCGCCATAGCGATCAATCCAATAATGGATTGCCTCCCAGCTGATGTATCAGGCTCCCTTTTCGTGGACGATTTTACCATCTATTGCAGCGCGCAGCGTACGTGTTTCCTGGAGCGCTGTCTTCAGCGTTCTCTTGACCGTCTTTACTCCTGGAGTGTCGCCAATGGCTTCCGTTTTTCTGCCGAGAAGACGGTCTGTATTAACTTCTGGCGCTACAAAGAGTTTCTCCCACCGTCCTTACGACTCGGTCCCGTTGCTCTCCCATTCGTGGAGACAACAAAATTTTTAGGTCTTACATTTGACAGGAAACTTAGTTGGTCTCCACATGTGTCTTATTTGGCTGCCGTTGTACCCGTTCTCTCAATGTCCTCCGTGTTCTCAGTGGTATGTCGTGGGGAGCGGATCGAACCGTCCTACTTCGCCTATATCGGTCGATCGTCCGCTCCAAGCTGGATTATGGGAGCTTCGTATACTCCTCTGCACGGCCATCCATCTTACGCCGCCTCAACTCCATACAACATCGGGGTTTACGACTTGCGATCGGAGCGTTTTATACTAGTCCCGTCGAGAGTCTTCATGCTGACGCTGGTGAGTTGCCACTCACCTACCGGCGCGATATACTGCTTTGTCGGTATGCCTGTCGGCTACTGTCAATGCCCGACCACCCGTCTTATCGTTCCTTTTTTGATGACTCTCTCGACAGTCAATACGGGTTGTATGTCTCCGCCCTGCTACCCCCTGGAGTTCGCTTTCGTCGCCTCCTTCAACACCTTAATTTTTCACTCCCTGCCACCTTTCAAGTGGGCGAGAGCCACACGCCACCTTGGCTCCAGGCTCAGGTTCGCGTCCACCTTGACCTCTGCTCGCTCCCGAAGGAGGTTACCCCCGGTTCAGTCTACCACTCCAGTTTTGTCGAACTTCGTTCGAAGTTCATTAATATGACCTTCATTTATACAGATGGCTCTAAGACCAATGACGGGGTCGGGTGTTCTTTTATTGTCGGGGCACAAAGTTTCCAATATCGGCTCCATGGCCATTGTTCGGTCTTCACCGCTGAGCTCTTTGCCCTCTACCAGGCTGTCCTTTACATCTGCCGCCACCGACATTCTGCATATGTCATCTGCTCAGATTCCCTGAGCGCTATCCAGAGCCTCGGTGATCCGTACCCGGTTCACCCTTTCGTGCACCGGATCCAACGCTCTCTTCAGCAGCTGGTGGACGTCGGTTCTCCGGTTAGCTTTATGTGGGTTCCTGGCCATGTCGGTATCCCTGGGAACGAAGCTGCAGATGCCGCGGCCAAGGCTGCGGTCCTCCAGCCTCGGACAGCTTCTTGTTGTGTCCCTTCGTCAGATTGTAGCAGGGTAATTTGTCGGCGCATTGTATCGCTGTGGCATGCCGATTGGGCTGCACTTCCAGACAACAAGCTTCGGGCCTTGAAAGCTCTTCCCGTGGCTTGGACGTCCTCCTCACGCCCTTCTCGGCGGGAGGAGGTCGTTTTGGCCCGGTTGCGAATTGGCCGCTGCCGGTTCAGCCATCGCCATCTGCTGACGGCTGCGCCGGCGCCGTTCTGCCCATGTGGGCAATTGCTGACGGTCCGCCACATTTTAACGTCGTGTCCGGATTTTAACACCCTGCGTCTCGATCTTGGCCTGCCATGTACTGTAGAAGCCATTTTAGCGGATGACCCACGAGCAGCTGCTCGCGTTCTTCATTTTATCAATTTGACAACCCTCTCAAAGGACATTTGATTATGCTGTTTTCTTTTTTAATCCTATGCCTGTCAGTATGTCTTTCATCGTGTTTTCCGTTTCGTTGCTGTTTTAAACTTGTGACTCGCGGTGCATTCGTAAAGTAGTCTGGGCGCTAATGACCGTTGACGTTGTGCGCCCTAAAACCACAAAAAAAAAAAAAAACATCCAATGCTACAGATACACACATTACACCATCATTTGACTTGGGTAGCGGCCCAAACCAAGCCACGACCAGGAGAAGGTTTCTGGGGCAGGATTCTTTGCCTTAGGCCCTTTATGGGATCTGCAGCAGCACGGACCTTCTGACGTTTATCACTTGCTCCAACTAACTTCTTCACCCGGCTTCATATGTTATAAAAAATATAAGTCTCCTGCAGTTTCTCAATGCAGTTCCTCACTCCATAATGTCGATAGCTCTGATGTACCAACTCTGTTAACTTATTTATATGGTGGTCAGGGAAGCAGAGTTTCCAACCTTCCATGTCTGCTTTCCTTCTCCTGAATAGTTCACCACTGTGAAACTTGTAGAAGACTTTAACCTTAGGATGCTGATCTGAATTGAGGATTTGCTTCACACTCTTTAACTGGGGATCTGCGTTCTGTTCCCTTCGTAGTTCCCTACAAATTTTTCTAGCGGGCGCCTCATTTTTGGTACACTTCATATATAAGATTCTAATTTCATCCGCCTGTACTCTCTGTCCTCCCTGTTCTAATTTAGGCGCCCTCGACAAAACATCAGCAATTAAGTTAGCCACATCCTTAACATACCTTACTCCAATCTCAAATTGCTGTAGATATATAGACCAGAGGGACAACCTTTGGTGCTTCAACCGACATCTCTTCAGGAAACTTAATGCCTTGGGATCTGTTAACACTACCGTTTCTGTGCCCAACAAATAATCTTCAAATTTTTTAAAACCAAAAACAATAGCTAATGCCTCTTGTTTCGCTACACAATAGTTCCTTTCAGCAGTCTTTAGGGGCCTACTGGTAAATGTAATGGTGTGATGTTAATCTTCCCTTTCTTCGTCACCTTCCTGAAATATTTACACCTCAATGTCATAAACACAGGTATCAGTAGACATAAAAAATGAGTTGCTGAAATCTGGATGAAATAAGACTGGACTGCTGGATAATTCGTTTTTCAGACAATGGAAAGCTTCCTCACACTCATTTGACCATACCCACGCAGCATCTTTCTTTAATAGATTATTTAAGCAAGGGGCATTACATGCTTCTCTGAAACAGATTTTCGGTAAAATCCAAATAAACCAAACATCGCTCTTAATTGTTTCTTGTGCTGAGGACTGGGGAACTGTTCTATTGCTTCTAATTTCTCTTCTACTGGTCTAATACTTCGTGAACTGACAATGTGTCCTATGAACTTAATCTCTGATCTGACAAACTCTATTTTATTCAGTTTTAATTTCATTCCCCCTCTCAACATTCCAGTCAACACTTACCTCAACAATAGACAATCCTCTTCCCAAGTCATCTACACACACATCCAACCTTTCAGTTAGCTCAGGACCTAACACGTTTCCTGGCTCTAATGAATGCACGCTCTACAAAGTTCGAACCAAATGGCACTAAACAAAATTAGTAACAAGTACCATCATACAGAAGTGCCCTGTATTTTCCAGATTCCGGGACCAACCTTTATTCCAATAAAGAAATGTAACATCTAAAGATGAAAGAAATTGAACACCATGAAGTTTATGAAGCAACTGATCTACTTGCACTGGGCGGAAACTTTCTCTTTCTACTATATCACTGAGCCTTCTCGCATCCAACGCCAAACGTATGCTCCCTTCACGTTTTGGGACAGTTCCCAGTGGGTTTTTGTATTCATTCCTAACGTGCTCAATAACACCCCAAGCCAACAATCTGTCTTATCTCCCTTTTTCACAGCTTCCCTCTTTGAACATGGTGCAGCTTATACCTTGGCAGCTTACTTCTCATGAGGTTTTGTACATAATTTACACTCGAAGTCCTTATCCTGTTCTGGAGCCTCCGAAAATACCTCCTGGAATTCCACTAACACCTATTTTAAGTCTTCTTTCTGGCTACTAGACAAAACTTCAATCTTAGCTACCTTATCCTCTATTATTTCCAAAGTATCCTTTTGCTCAAGTTCCTTCTGTACATTATAAATGCTTATTCCTTTTGGTCTATTATCACCCTGGAACCGATCAATAAAGAAAGTGCCTGAGTTGTCCCTTTCACATTTGAATTGGTTTTGTAAATGGCACGACCAAATATCGTCCTTGCCCACACAGCTTTATTATCTTGCCTTCACAGTCCACGGAGCATTTAAAATCATTTAAAAAATATACCCCTGCCAAAATTTTTAATTTCAAATTTTCAATAATTAAGAAATTATGTTCCAATATTTTTCCATTCAGCACCATGGGTAACCATACTTCATGTTTAATGACTCTGGAAAGTTTCCCTGTTGCACCTACAATTTTTACACCCATAACTGGGAAAACAGAAAAATTTTCTTTCTTTGGGGTTGCTTCATAGAATTCTCTGGACACAGCTGACACTTCTGAACCACTATCTACGAGAATATCTTCCGTGACACGTAATAATTGGGCAGTAATAACGGGATACACACAATTCATCACATTCTCATTTTTATCATCTTCCTCCAAAAGACCGTTAATTATCTCCCTTCTACTAAGATCAGGACAATTCCTTGACTCCTTACTATTGGTAACAATAGGTAAACAACGACGAAAATTGGCCAACCTATCGCGAAGCGATACGTTGCACAGGTTTTTCGTCTGACGTCGCCCCTCTTATGCGTCCAAATTACGAAGTTTCTCGTCACTAATAATGCTCTCGGAAATAAACTCAGGCTCGTTGCTCGGGTCTTCTTCAAAAATTAATTCCCTAACCTCTTCACAATTATTAATAAGCACTCCATTAGCTTCAGTACCCTGTTTACCGATCACACTATTATTAAAACCACTTAGCTCCTTCAAATCTTCTTGTAATTGCTCTTCATTATCAGGAGACCACAAACTCCATACCTCATGGCAAAAATTACGTCTACCCAATGTGTCATTCCTTGATTCTATGTTAAACATGGCTTCAGTCAATTGTTCTTTAAACAATGCTGTCCGAATTCTGTTTCCCCATCAGATTAATCCCTTTATTTACATGCCAACTTTCATTATCTTTTAAATGCTGAACGGAGGTGAGTTCCTCTGAATGCGCAGCGAGTGGAGTGGGTTGAGCGACAGAAGCGCGCCGCCCCCCCCCCCCCCTTCCCACGCCTCTAGCACGTAATGAACTGGATGGAGTATCCTGGGTTCGACTGCTGCGCCTCCACCAGCCCCCGCCTCCAAATACGCGACATTTCAGGTTCCCTCACGGGCTGTGTGTGACTCCGTGGGACCTTAGATACTTGTATTGTAACTAGTCGATTCCGCACTGAGACACCATCACGTGTGTTATTGTCGTCGAAAATTCGATTCCGCGCGTCCTCTGCCTCTGTATGTGCGCCTTGGCTGCGCGCGCATCGTATTTACCTGCCGGTGCGTTTCCCTCGGCGGCTGACTGTCTCGCTGCCTGTTCGTCTGCACCTGTAGTCGCACTACTCTACTAAGACAGCGATAATAATTCTCCTACGTATCTCACGGTGCTGGTAGCATCGCTTCCTGTACATCGTATAGCAAGAGACGTTCTAGATTAGAATTGAATGACGTAACATCCAGGCCTGTTACAATTAATTTTAGTTTTTCCTACCAGTGTTCACAGAACTCTGTTAAGAAACCTAGCCGGCCGCGGTGGCCGAGCGGCTCTAGGCGCTTCAGTCCAGAACCGTGCGAATGCTACGATCGCAGGTTCGAATCCTGCCTCGGGCATGGATGTGTATGATGTGCTTAGGTTAGTTAGATTTAAGTAGTTCCAAAGTTCTATGGGACTGATGACCTCAGCCGGCCGAAGTGGCCGCGCGGTTCTGGCGCTGCAGTCTGGAACCGCGAGACCGCTACGGTCGCAGGTTCGAATCCTGCCTCGGGCATGGATGTGTGTGATGTCCTTAGGTTAGTTAGGTTTAACTAGTTCTAAGTTCTAGGGGACTAATGACCTCAGCAGTTGAGTCCCATAGTGCTCAGAGCCATTTGAACCATTTTTGAACTGATGACCTCAGATGTTAATTCCCATAGTGCTCAGAGCCATTTGAACCATTTTTTTGTTAAGAAACCGTACTGTGACTGATACGGCTTTCCACATATAAAATCCCTCATCAAATCTTTTTGTAGCCTATTTTTTTGGACCAGTAGTTCTTGAAAAACCTCTCCTGAAATCCCTTTACAGTTTCACAAGAATCTGCGACGCCATTTGCCCATCTTATAGCATGTACCTTTAAATATCCTACTATAAAATCAATTTGCTCCTCCGCTTCCCATACTGTAGGCAAAACCTTGTCAAAACTTTGAATAAATACTTTTGGATGCACTTTGCCGTTTGGAACAATATTGTCAAACTTCCAGCAGTTAATCAAAGCATCATCTGCAGATCCAGAAGTTGGACAATGCACAATTTTACATGATAATTTACTGGTTTCGTCTGCAAGATTAAATATTTATTTAACAACTACTTTGTTAGGAGCAAGTTGGGTGAAGACTGTCTAGTATCACGTTCGACCATAATTACGCGACTCATCTCAGAGACAGCACTTTTAATCATCTCTACATTTTATTTGCTCAGTTCACTACGCAAAGTTATTTTTTCGTCCACAAATGGCTCTGGTCGCTATGGGACTTAACTTCTGAAGTCATCAGTCCCCTAGAACTTAGAACTACTTAAACCTCACTAACCTAAGGACATCACAAACATCCATGCCCGAGGCAGGATTCGAACCTGCGACCCTAGCGGTCGCGCGGTTCCAGACTGTAGCGCCTAGAACAGCTCGGCCACTCCGGCCGGCTTTCGTCCACAGTTTTCTCATATTCTACCTGTTCAGCAACGATCATTTGCTGAAAGTCATCGCATTCATTATTATGCTCTTTAAACTGAGCCAATACTGCAGAAGTGGATTCCATAATCAATTGTTTGCAATTGTTCTGAACAAACTTTAATTTTTCCGTTATTTTACTGTCCATTTACGAAAATTTTGTTTCTTATTCCTTTCTCATTTGCTTAGAATGGTCAATAAAACGGACATAGAATTCCTTTTTCATTTAGTCATTGCCCCAGTAAGTTTAGTTTCTACCTTTTTCAGCTCGGTTTTTAAAGAGGCATTTACCTCAGACTTCACAAATTCCTTGTCAGATATTACAGATTCCACATATGCATTTACTGATTCTACATTTGCATTTACTGTATCTATCTGAGCGCTTAAGGCACTTAGTTTGGACAGAAGTTGGTTATTTCCCTCTCCAGCGAGTTTCTGTTCTGAAACCTTTTGTGGATCTGAATTTTCCAGAATTCGAGTATTCGCAACCGTAAAATTACCTGGATAAGGAGTCCATTCCTGTACTTCCTTCTTAATTTTAACGCTAGATTCCACTTCCTCTACACTTGGCATCGTATCATTTAGCAAGTTATCAATACCATCATCAAGTGGCTCTTGTTTAATTTTAACATCTTTAAAACTACTGGAGGGTTCACCTAGCTCATCAACAGGTGAGAACCTATCCTTGTTTGCTTGCTCCGCCATTTTCTCAGTTATGACGAAAATTGTTTTGGGTAAACAGAATAGTTTTGTATCACTTAACTTTGTCTTGCGGCGGTCCACTGCGCTGCGACGGAATGGCCGATTTCGTGGCGTGGTTGACGCGCGTTGCCGGCCGTGCTGCGTGCGACGTGTGTTCCGGCGCCCGAGCCTCCTCTCTGCCGGTGGCGATGAGCGGTAGCCTTTATGGGACCCACGGTGTCGCCTCGGCTTTTGTGAAGACGTGTTCCGCCACCTGCTGTTGCGTACGGCAGCTCTCACACTACGGTTTGTATTCGGCGTCCCGTCATAGGGTGCGTGATGTCTTCTGCTCAGCTTCTTCTGCTGCTCCGCACTTTACTTCCAATAGGAAATGATTCCATGCAGTGGCTCGCACTGCACAACACCGATAATGTCTTCAGATTCTTAATATTTACTAATTACCGTGGGGTTTACGTAACATTTAAAAATTTCCTGATTCCTTTCACTGACAGGTTTTATTTAATTTCTTTCGTTGCCAGGTGCGTCCAGCATTACAGCTAACATATCAACAAAATTTTTCCCACGCTTCGGCGCCATATTGGACATTTTTCCATTTCCCGGCCGATGCACCACGTTGGAAGTTAGAAGGGTCAGTAGAGCAGTTTATTGTTCTGAGATTTATTCCACCTGATTACCATTATGACTAAACCGAATGCTGGAATGTGATACGAGTTGCATACTATTGTTAATGTCTGTGTCAGTCGTTCGTCGCTTGAGAGCCTTGGTACCACATAGATGGCATTAAATTGGGCGTGCAGCGGGCCAACGTCCACCTAACGCTGTTCTAAACACGACAAAGCTCTAGCTTTACGTTTCTCGAAGATGCTTGGCTTTCAATGGTAGTCCTGCCGTCGCGCTCTCGATGCTACCCACTGTAAGCAATCTTGGGAAGCAACAAATCAGCCAAGTAATATTGTAATGAAAAAGACTGTTTCAGCAAATAAGAACACGGACCTACCGTGATAAATAAAATATAGTTCAGAGGAGCAGCGTCCTCCAATAAAGCACATGTTACAACTGCAAGGGATTGCTACTATAGTAATGATTGGCACCTGTACTTAATCCGAGAGCGCCTTATGATGACACACCTCTCATTTATGTTCATAAATTATCTTCACAATGAATCAGTATCTATCTTTCAGAACAGTGCAATATATGTTATCCCCTTCTAGAACAATCTGTCTCCTCTTTACGTACGTAAAATTTAGAAACCGGTTTCCCTCAGAGTCAAATAAATAATTTTGCACCTCCACGTGGGACTTCTAATGCAACTACAACAAACACTCGCTCGCCTGAGCATTACCACATTACACAATGAATTTAGATTCGTTTAAATGCACTCGACTCTAAGACCATCTTACATACAGTAAAACCTTGATGACTTACCGGAAATTCACATCAGCGCCGAGCCATGTAAGAAATCACTTCACCCATGATGACGAGACTGCATCTTGATTGTGATACACGGTTCCACCGTTGTCCTAAAGTTCATCACGTTCCAATTAGACTTCGTATCACACAATCAAAATCACTACCTTGCATACGCTTTTACTGGCGTATTAAATTTCGGAATGACCTGTCGCTACTCAACTGCAGTTCCAGACACTTGGAGCAGTGCGTGAAAAGCCACTTTTACTGTAAAATTACTTACTGACCGAATAAAATTAGCATTTCAGCGGAGCGGTCGGATACGGGTTTGTCCATCATGAAGTGCCAAGAACGACTCTCTCAAGCGGAAGTTTCAACATCGTTTGATTGCAGATGACAAGCCACCTGTAATAGAAAATTACAACTTGTCCTGCAAAACTGAGTGCAAAGATATTAACAAAAAGGAAACGAATTTTTGTTTGAACTAAATATCCACATAATTTTGTAATCATTTAGTAAAAATGTTCACATTACACATTAAATAAAACAGAAACCCACTGATTATGGTGCAGAGGTGCTGAAACATGTTTGGGAACTTGGAAAAAACTGTGTTTTGCATAACTGCCGGACCTTACATCCAACAATTTGAACTGCAAACACGGTAAACACGATGTGCTGCAAATCCAAATGATGTTTATTATCAAATATGTCCAAACAAAGAAACGTGTTGTTACGTTATGCTTTCCCTGGCTTCCGAATGACAAACACTGGTAGACATCCATCGGAGAGTGAAGAATGTGTATGTGGCGACATGTCTGTCCAAAACCACCGTTGTGGAATGGTGCGAACGCAAAAGTTATGCTAACTTTAGTGGGAGACATTCGAGCACCCCCGCCCCCCCCCCCCCCCCCCCCACATTCCTGATCTCTCCCGAAGTGGTTATAACACCTCCGTTTCCGTAACAAAGGCCTTGAAAGATTGAAGATTCTTCACGACTGAGAATGTGCAGCAGGCACCTAAGGAGTTCGCAGCAGCGGGGTATCTTCAATTTGGTGCTTAGGTGGAGTGGTTGTTTCAGTCATCACGGCGATTTTGCCTGATTGGCTCAGCGATCCTGAACTTTACGGCTTTCGGACGGAAACTTTTTTATCGCCCCTCTCGAAACAGTCAAAAAAATCGCCAAGCTGCTAGCGTCGATAGCCATGTGATGGCTTAGTTCCATTTTTCTTCCCTATGGGAAAATCCAGACGACATCCGCTCGCTGGCCAAGCACGTATCTACCTGCCCGTCATCTCACTCGCAGCGGTTCTTACTTATCGAAAGCTTGTAATCTTACAAAGTAGGAATTCCCCCTGCGGGTCCAGGGTAAGAATAGGCCCGAGGTATTCCTGCCTGTCGTAAGAGGCGACTAAAAGGAGTTTCAACCTTTCGGCCTTCCATGCGATGGTCCCCCTTGGGGTTTGACCTCCATTTTTCAAAATTCTACAGAAGTACGAGCCTTTTGGGGAAGGACACCTTACGTGGTGTCTCACTGGTCCTCAGTGCACTAAGACCTTGGCACTCAGCATTGTAACGGCGTTGTAACCCACCCACTATTCCTCAAATTGGGCCTAAACGCCTGATGGGTTGCACAAGTTACGCCCATAGTGCGTCCCCATCTGCACCTACGATCATGATGGACTTTCCATGGCACCCTAAATCCAGCACGGTAGCCAGCCCATTGTGGTGGGGTCGTCATGTACCCTCTAGGTTGTAGCTCCCTGACAACACAGGGATCGTACTGCCGATACCTGAGCTGCACCCTCTCCACCTCGGCCAAGGAGTAGATGCCCGTCTCCTTGGGGCATCAGGACTCCCGGCAACGGTCATCCTGCCAGGTGGCCCTTGCTGAGGCTGGGTGGCGCCTGTGGGGAGAGCCCCTGGTCGGAGTGGGTGGTATCAGGGCGGACGTTTCGCAGATGAAACGTCAACATGTATCGGGTCGCTCTGCGGCCGAGTCTTTTAAAAGGAAAGGTACTGTCTCTGGTTCTGGTTCTCCTGCCCTTTCCCCCTTGGCCACTCCCTGGGAGGAAGGACAGGCCCGCCGGCTTGGGGCGAAGTACTTCCCCCGCTATTTAGTCTGTTCTCGGACCGATGGGGGGACGTTCACCACCTCCAAGCCCATGTTCTTTGTCCAGCACATCGAGGACATCTTCGGGGAAATCGAGGCTCTCAGTAAAATGCGTTCGGGGTCCGTTCTTATAAAGACCACCTCCGCCACTCAGACGGCGGCGCTCCAGGCGTGCGACCGACTAGGGGACATCCCAGTGTCCATTGTCCCGCATCTGGCACTGAATAGGACACAGGGATTTATTTTTCATCGGGACCTCCTGCTGCAATCTGATGAGGAGCTCAGGGCCAACCTGGAGCGCCGAGGCGTCCATTTCGTCCGGCGAGTCCAGTGCCGCCCCAAAGACCGTCGCATCGACACCGGGGCCTTTATCCTCGCCTTTGAGGGGGACGTTCTCCCGGAGAAGGTAAAGGTGATGTGCTACCGGTGCGACATGCGACCTTACGTCCCACCTCCTATGCGCTGCTTTCGGTGTTTGCACTTTGGGCACATGTCGTCCCAGTGTGAGGCTGAGCCCCTTTGTGGCAATTGTGGACGTCCTCTTCGTGAGGAACATACATGCACCCCACCACCTCGGTGCGTCAATTGTCCTGGCATCCACTCGCCTAGATCTTTAGACTGCCCCGCATATCAGATGGAGAAGAAGATTCAAGAATTAAAAACTTTGGATAGTCTCTCTTATTCTGAGGCCAGGAAGTATGACCGCCTCCATCCCGTGACGTTGACAACTTCGTTTGCCTCAGTCGTGTCCTCTCCTTCCATAGTATCCTCACCCCTATCCTGTCCCTCATCCACCTCCTCACCCCATCCGGGGTCTATGCCTCCGCCTCCCAAATCCCTCCCTTCCAAATCCTCCTCCCTCGCGGCCCCCTCTGCCCCAGGGGCCACCCTTCCTCCTCCTCCCCCTCCACTGCCTGAGAAGCGATCCTCTTCTCAGGCGTCCATCGGGGAAACGTTCCGGACCCCGGCTTCCGAGGTCCGGCGTTCCAAAACGGACCCAGCGCGTGAGGACCTTCTTCGGGTCTAGCCCACCATCCCCGTGCCTCATTGGACTTCCAAGAAGGCCTCCAAGAAGAAGTCTTTATCCCCCTCTCCACCCCAGCGCGTTTCATCTGACGCTCCATCCGTGAGCCGCTGCTCCCGGCCGTCCTCAGTTTCGCCGGGATGCTCTGCTGCCAGGCGCTCAGCTGGCCTCTCATCGGCGAATGATGCTGCCCCTCCTACGCAACCCAGGAAAGCAGCCGCAGCTGGCGACGATTCGATGGAACAGGATCCGCCTCCCGCCGGTTGTAGCGTTGTTCCCTCGAAACCTGGCCCTCCACGGCCGTCGAGGTGACCAGCTCTTCACCCGTTTCGTTCCCCCTTTTTTCTGACTAGCGATGGCTTTGTTACATTGGAACATAAGAGGTATTCGATCTAATCGGGAGGAATTACAACTGCTCCTCCGCCTGCACTGTCCGCTCGTCCTTGGTCTCCAGGAAACCAAGTTGCGCCCAACTGACCGTATTGCTTTTACCCACTATACCTCGGAGCGGTCTGACCTCACCCCTGTGGACGGTATTCCAGCTCATGGTGGGGTCATGTTGCTCGTTCGGGACGATGTCTATTACCATCCCATCCCCTTGACCACCCCACTCCAAGCAATAGCTGTCTGTATTACTCTTTCTGCCTTTACTTTTTCCGTTTGTACTGTCTACACTCCTTCGTCATCCGCAGTTAGTCGGGCTGACATGATGCACTTGATTGTTCAGCTTCCTCCGCCGTTTTTATTGTTTGGCGACTTCAGTGCCCATCATCCCCTTTGGGGCTCTCCTGCATCCTGTCAGAGAGGCTCCCTCTTGGCGGATGTCTTCAACCATCTCAATCTTCTCTGCCTCAATACCGGCGCCCCGACTTTCCTCTCGGACTCTACTCATACCTACTCCCACTTGGACCTCTCGATCTGTTCTACCACTCTTGCCCGTCGGTTTGAGTGGTATGTCCTTTCTGACACCTATTCGAGCGACCACTTCCCCTGTGTCGTTCGTCTCCTGCACCACACCCCATCCCCACGTCCTTCGAGCTGGAACATACTGAAAGCTGACTGGGGACTTTACTCCTCCCTGGCGACCTTTCCGGACCACGATTTTCTCAGTTGTGACAGTCAGGTCGAATACCTCACGGCTGTTATCATCAATGCTGCCGAACGTTCCATTCCTCGTACTACCTCTTCTTCACGTCACGTTTCCGTCCCCTGGTGGAATGAGGCTTGTAGAGACACTATCCATGCTCGACGACGTGCTTTACGCACCTTTCGCCGCCATCCTACGTTGGCGAATTGTATCGGATACAAACGACTCCGAGCGCAATGCCGTAGAGTCATCAAAGACAGCAAAAAAGCTTGTTGGGCCTCTTTCACCAGCTCCTTTAACAGTTTTACTCCCTCTTCTGTCGTCTGGGGTGGCCTGCGCCGGCTGTCGGGCATGAAGGCCCACTCCTCGGTACCTGGCCTGACTTCAGGTAATGAGGTTCTTGTTGATCCTATGGATGTCTCCAACGCCTTCGGCCGCTTTTTCGCGGAGGTTTCAAGCTCCGCCCATTACCACCCTGCCTTCCTTCCCAGGAAAGAGGCAGAAGAGGCTCGGCGACCTTCCTTCCACTCGCTGAATCTGGAAAATTATAATGCCCCTTTACTATGCGGGAACTCGAACGTGCACTTGCACTGTCCCAGTCCTCTGCTCTGGGGCCAGATGCCATTCACGTTCAGATGCTGGCCCACCTTTCTCCGGCAGGCAAAAGCTTCCTTCTTCGTACCTACAATCGCGTGTGGACCGAAGGTCAGGTCCCCATGCGTTGGCGTGACGCCGTCGTTGTTCCTATACCCAAACCCGGGAAGGATAGACACCTTCCTTCTAGTTACCGCCCCATTTCTCTTACAAGCTGTGTCTGTAAGGTGATGGAGCGCATGGTTAACGCTCGGTTAGTTTGGATTCTTGAATCTCGACGGCTACTTACCAGTGTTCAATGTGGCTTTCGTCGCCGCCGCTCTGCTGTTGCCCACGTTGTGACCTTGTCGACATTCATCATGAACAACTTTTTGCGAAAGCGCCAAATGGTAGCTGTGTTCTTCGATTTGGAGAAGGCTTATGATACCTGTTGGAGAGGAGGTATCCTCCGCACTATGCACAGGTGGGGTCTACGCGGTCGCCTGCCCCTTTTCATTGATTCCTTTTTAACAGATCGAAAGTTTAGGGTATGTGTGGGTTCCGTATTGTCCGACGTCCTCCTCCAGGAGAACAGAGTGCCTCAGGGCTCCGTCTTGAGCGTAGCCCTTTTTGCCATGGCGATCAATCCAATTACGGATTGCATTCCACCTAATGTCTCAGGCTCTCTTTTTGTCGATGACTTCGCGATCTACTGCAGTGCCCAGAGAACATGCCTCCTGGAGTGCTGCCTTCAGCGTTGTCTAGACGGTGTATACTCTTGGAGTGTGGCAAATGGCTTCCGGTTCTCTGAAGAGAAGATGATTTGCATCAACTTTTGGCGATATAAAGCGTTCCTTCCGCCATCCTTACATCTCGGTCCCGTTGTTCTCCCATTCGTGGAAACAACTAAGTTTCTAGGGCTCACACTGGACAGAAAACTTTGTTGGTCTCTGCACGTCTCTTATTTGGCTGCCCGTTGTACACGTTCCCTTAATGTCCTCAGAGTTCTTAGTGGTTCATCTTGGGGAGCGGATCGCACTGTCCTGCTTCGCTTGTATCGGTCCATAGTCCGATCAAAGCTGGATTATGGGTCCCTCGTCTACTCGTCTGCTCGTCCATCCCTCTTACGCCGTCTCAACTCCATCCACCATTGGGGGTTACGTCTTGCGACCGGAGCATTCTACACTAGTCCCGTCGAGAGTCTTTATGCTGAAGCTGCCGAATTACCATTGACCTACCAGCGCGACGTACTGCTTTGTCGGTATGCCTGCCAGCTGTTGTCAATGCCCGACCACCCCTCTTATCAGTCCTTCTTCGCCGATTCTCTCGACCGTCAGTATGGGTTGTATGTGTCTGCCCTGCTGCCCCCTGGAGTCCACTTTCGTCACCTGCTTCGACAACTGGATTTTTCCCTCCCTACCACCTTCAGAGAGGGTGAGAGCCCGACACCACCGTGGCTCCAGGATCCGGTTCATGTCTATCTCGACCTCAGCTCGCTCCCGAAGGAGGGTACTCCGGCTGCACTGTATTGCTCATGGTTTGTCGAACTTCGTGCGCGACTTGCCAGTCACACCTTTATTTACACTGATGGCTCCAAAACTGACGATGGTGTCGGCTGTGCCTTTGTCGTCGGGCCCGGCACCTTTAAATACCGGTTCCAGCTTTACGGCCGAGCTTTTTGCTCTCCATCAGGCCGTTCAGTATGCCCGCCGCCACTGCCATTCATCGTATGTACTCTGCTCTGATTCACTCAGTGCTCTTCAGAGCCTTGGAGCTCCATATCCGGTCCATCCCTTGGTGCAACGGATCCAGCAGTCCCTCCATTCTTCTGCTGCTGATGGCTCTCCTGTCAGCTTTCTGTGGGTTCCCGGCCATGTAGGAGTGCCTGGGAATGAGGCTGCTGATGCTGCAGCCAAGGCTGCAGTCCTCCTGCCTCGGCCAGCCTCCCATTGTGTCCCGTCATCTGACATTAGTGGGGTTGTTTGTAAGAGGCTTGTGTCTTTGTGGTGGGATACTTGGTCATCACTTCAAGGAAACAAGCTCCGGGCAGTAAAACCGTTCCCAACTGCTTGGACAACCTCCTCCCGACCATCTCGGCGAGAAGAGGTCCTTCCGACCAGGTTGCGGATTGGGCATTGCCAGTTTAGCCACCGCTACCTGCTCTCCGGTGACCCAGCCCTGCAGTGCCCTTGTGGTCATGCATTAACAGTGTGCCATGTTTTATTGTCGTGTCCCCGTTTTAGTCAATCTTGTGTTGTCCTGTCTCTGCCATCTACTTTACAGGATATTTTAGCTGATGACGCTCGAGCAGCTGTTCGTGTTCTTCGTTTCATTACTTTGACTGGCTTTTCCAAAGACATCTAACTCCTTCACTTATTTTATCTGCATCTTTGTAAGAACTTTCCCCCTTGAGTTTTACTAGATTCTATGTGCTCTAACAATTGTGACTGGGCGCTAATGACCTCAGTAGTTGAGCGCCCTTAAACCCCAAAAAAAAAAAATTAGGGATGTCACGTATCGCTCAACCAACCGGTTTACAGTTACAGTTTTTTTTCTAACCGCAGTTTGAGCCGACTGTTAAAACTACCCAAATAAACTGTTTCTGAGCAATGGAAATTTTACTAATCATTATCACTTGCGAGGTGCCGGGGCTAGCAGTGTATTTAACACTAAATTCTTCTAGAATCTTCATATATAAAGTATGCCCTAAGCCCCCCCCCCCTATTCCAACTCCGACTTTTGCTGTTGCACATGGATTAAAAAAGAAACGCGAACTGACTGTAATCGACCCTGCAAGTGGAGTAGAAAAGAGTTTGGCACCTGCAATAATTTAATTTGATAAATAAGTTAGATAAAGGAAAGTTTCAATAACGTAGTGAGAAATGAAAGGGTTGCTCTACTGATTAACAGAATGAAAGTTCTGTCCAAAATAACAACATGATTTATTATGACTAAAATCAAAATAATAAACAAAACACATGAAACATTTTACAATACATGAAATTGCCTCAAATTGGATACTCAAATAAATGCTGTGAAGGTGAAGTTGTCCTAAACTAGATTGTGACATTTATGACGAAGTGCTATGTGGAGCCAATTCCTTGCAACTCAAATCTTAAGAGAAACACACAGTCAACCCAACATTAATTGCTGCTACAGTAGTGAGAATTCAGACAATGAACACCCAAGACAGAACATAGTTAGAAAAAGACGAACAGGCGCGCTCTGCTTAGCTCTGATTATCACCTAGGAAAATCCCTATCTGCCAGTGCTGCGGACATACATTACCAAACTGTCTTCTTAACTGCAAGAACACGATCTGGCATACCGGAGGCGATGGCTGGTTGCTTCGACGTCCCGTCGTGGTGATGATAATGTCGCGAGTATAGCCCAAAACTAATTATCCTGGTCTGGTTGTTCCAGACTAAAGACTTCCTAGCAATACAAATGCGCCTCTGAGGGAGACGAAGAAGGCTTGCCACACAATCACTGACGGTACAGTGATTGATTTTAACAAGCGAAGTCACACTGTAACTCCAATACAGTCAACTTTAGCCAAAACTGCTCAAGACAGACAACATAGGCCGCTTGTACGCAGAACGCTCAATTGCCAACTGTACTCGGAAAGTAACGTTGAAGTCGAAACTTCAGCAACTTCGTCAAACAGTTATAATTAAATAAAAGTATATTAGACAGCCAACGGAAGGCAGGCTGTCCAGAGCAGCGAGAGCTCAGTCTTGTAACCCACCCCGACCGAAAGGCGAGAACCAACTCCTCTAGAGCACCCGTACAGGCCGAACACAGAACATTCCCGCCCCCACGACACTGGCCGCGGTTAAACGTTCCAATCAGCAACTCGAAAACCGGCGGAAAATTCCACTCTATTGCCGGAGCACTACCATTCCACCAATGGAGATTCTTGGCGCCAATTTCTGCGCTGATTTTGCTACGTCACAGAGCTATGCCCTGAGCAAGCCAATCACAGTTACTATTTTGCAGAAAGCGCGGGAATTTTCCCGCCACAACTGCCTGGGTACAGAAGTTATTCCCACGCCTCGCTGGTAGCCCGCCAGAAAGTGTTTTCGCTAAGTTTCTGCGAAGTAACGGAACCTCTAGCCCAGCCGCTACTTCAGGCCCCTGTGGGCGTGTCTTTTGACAATGTCGGTGTCTGGAAAGCATTCACTCGACTCTCTCACACCCGTCGGCTTAACCCTTTCAAGATCAGCAGAGCCCGCATGTCACCGGACCACCCGGGTGATGAGAGACGCTGTGTGGGAAGTCCGTGTGTGAAGGAATAGCGACTTTTCACCGCATGCAATTAGAGAGGAAAATCGTAAGATAGAAATATGAGAGGGGGCTCATGCCACCTCTCACACTCTTTCTGAAAAATTTTTTATTTATAAACGGAAAGTTGTAGGGCTGTTTTTATGACAAATTTATAACCTGCATTTTTCCCGGTCATTAGTAAAACATAAGAAATCTTTTCTGACTGAGACCAAACAGATACCTAAAAATACAGGTTATCCAGATTTAAAATATAGGTACAGTTTTGATCGGTTGTTCTTTTGCATCCCTATTAGAGAGGGACTTATGATCGCTCGCCACCAAGCCCGTCGCAAGGCGGCTATCTCTTTGGGAAGACATGGTGCCACACTCCACAATGGAACTACTTGAGGAGGTATCTGCAGGATTTCAACTACCTTTTACAACTTGGAGGTCATTAAACCGGCTGCGCACTGGAGTAACTGGGTGCAAATCAAACCTATTTAAATGGGGTTACAGTGATAGCGATAGGTGTGAATGTGGAGCAATACAGGACTTGGACCACCTACTGACATGCCCAGATATGTCTATAACATCCACTAAAGATGATATTTTGAAAGTCAATGACAAAGCAAACTACGTTGCTAAGTACTGGGAAGGGAAGAGATAATTGGTGCATCTGGATACGGAAGAAGAAGAAGAACGATCACCTTGCAGTTAACAGGCACCACAAGCAATTCAGTCGTGATGGTTGAAACCCGGTTACATGTACAGTCGTGGACAAAACGAGCGAGACCCCTCGCCTTTTCGTTATGCTGATCCGCACGGCTTTAAAGTCTGCTACACAGCATAACAGGCAAGGCGACGAAGTGCTACCAACATACTATGCGCAGGCGTGAAATTGACAAACTATCTGAACTTTTTTAGACTGTATTCCATAATTTCTAAGACTATATTAATACTGATTAGTGTGTTAAATACAACACGTAAACATAAGACAGAACTGAAAGAAGAAACGCTAATTTGTATGAAACGGACGAATAAAAATGAATTTCAGCTTATCCAGATAACAGGCAAAGAACCCCAGACCGTTACGAATTAGCAAAATATTATCCGCATTCGGCCGCGAAACGGTCTGTGTCAACGTTCAGACCAGTCATACTGGATTACCATTGCTGACCTACCATGAAAGTGTGCAAATTTAGCAATGCGTGAAGATTCATAACGAAATTCACTTAAACATCATTCAGTGCCACACTTAAGTCAATTCCATTATTGACAGAAGCGGAAAAAGGAGGCAGTATCATGTATGAAATTCTACAAGAGTGTCATATTGACATCCACAGAGCACCAGTACAGAATAAAGGTAGCGATAAATCGTATTGGGTGCGCGAGAATTTCTTAAAATTGCTTTACTGATATTCTACCTGCCTCCATAGAGATTAGAACCGAAAACAAACCAGACCTTCCTTTCACTATGCTAGCAGACAACCTAGGCAAACAGCCCTCTATTATTACCCCAGACATGAACAAGCCGGCAATTTCGCAATAAAAATCTGCAGTTTCTGTTGCATAGAGCTTTCTGGACTCAAAAACATGAATTTTCTTCCTTTATGTCACCACTTATGCGACAATCATTCGGGATGATTATCGAAATAACAAATTACTGTTATTAGAGAGTAAATTTTGTAGGATAATTCTGCACCACCCCAGGAAATAAACGGCTACATAGCTGCCAAACGTATTCTGCATTGTTTCGAATTCTCCACTAGACTCGCCACAGCCAGAAAACGTTCATTAGCCGAAGTGTTTCTTAAGCTAGCTAGCAATGAGAATGTTCGTACTTCTAAAACGCGGTGGCATTAATACTGGGATGTGAATTACCACGTGTATAGGCAAATACATTCTATTTGCATTCCTGTAAACGTGATTTGGATCGAAAACGTAGCTACGACTAATATGCTTATGTATCGACAGCAACTAGAACATTTCGAATAAAGAGTAGCGGGTGTTATTTATGCGGCCCTCATCTTCAGTGTTTTCGTTGTTAGGATTTCGTCACCTAAACCGGTAAAAACGGAACCCTACTAGTCTCACTTTCTTGACCGTCTATCGGTCTACCCAACCCTTAAAACCCGTTTACCTCCAGAACGGGTGGACATAATAAGCGGAAATGTATCGCACTTCTTGCTGTAACCGGTCCCTTGCTGGTGTAAAAAAGTGAGCTTCTATGTCAACGCAATCAAAAGATACGACGGTTTATGTAAAGAAAATTTACGCGAAAGGTCAAAAAATGGCTTCAAGAACTATGCGACCTAACTGCTTAGGTCATCAGCCCCTAGACCTAGAACTACTTAAACCTAGCTAGCCTAAGGGCATCACAGACATCTATGCCCGAGGTAGAATTCCAACCTGCGACTGAAGCAGCCGTGCGGTTCGTCACTGAAGCGCCTGGAACCGCTCGGCCACCGCAACGCGGCGAAACCCTACTCACCTCATGTATAATGATAATATATACTGTCTAGTGAGGATAAACTGTATTCTCCAGCAACTCAGATCGTTTGATCACGGAACTTTTACGAAGCTACATTCAAACTTTGTCGAAGTCGTCTGCAATATCCATTACAAACACCCTAGGAACTTCGTATGCGATATCCACTTCTGAATACGCTGGCAGATAATGCAGTACTATAACAAGTAGGTGGGAACTTATTGTTATTGGTCCACGCATGACACTTTATTTCAATATCACTTTAACGCGCCTAGGTGTTCGTATATGGCTGAAATTAATGAACAAAAAGTAAATAAACAGTAAACAACTTCGATGTTCAGATCAAGTGAAAGTCACATGTCGTAATTACAACATAATTTCGTTGTTACATCTACATGACTACATCAACAGGATTTCTTTGCAATCCGGACTTACGTGCCTGGCAGAAGGTTCGGATTATTTCTCTACCGTCCCACTCATTAACAGTGTGCGGGAAAAGGGACTACTTAAATCTTTTCTTGCGAGCCTTGAATTACATTATTACTATGGTTTCTTCTTGTGTAAGTACCCTAGGAAATAATGTTTTGGCATTCAGAACATATGGTGGTGATTGAAATTTCGTGAAAAGATCTCGTGGCAACGAAAAACGCATATGTTTTCATGAATGTTACCCCAACTCGATTATCAAATCTGGGATCCTCTCTCCCCTATTTCGTGACATTACAAAGCGTGCTACCGTTCCTTGGACGTTTTTGCGTGCACAGTCAATCACGTCTGTCAAGGATATTATAGCAGTGGACGGACAAACGTAGTGTAGGCAGTGTTTTCAGTTGGCCTGTTGCGTATTCTTAGTGTGCGGCCAATAAAACGCAGTCATTCGTTTGCCTTCCCCACAAAAGTATGTTTTCGATCTTTCCAGTTTAAGTTTTACTGGGTACTGAGATGAACTGACAGTGCTTCGACTTGTGTTTTGTCATGTAACCGAAAGTTAATTATTGTTATTGGACGCAGCTTTCGTGTTTAATGTATTCCTCAGTCAACAACAGTAGACTCCTCGTACACCACACATAACTGTTTCAAAGTATTAAATTGTTACTGATCTTACCATGTTGCAGTGGTCATCTTAACTTGCCGTTTTGAAAAAAAGGAAAATATTTTAGCGAAATGTAGCAACTAAGAAGCGGAGTATCCAAACAAACAAACGTTTCCGGTTTAAGTAGTTGCAGTAGGTCTACTACACAGTAACGTAAATTAGGAGCAAAGTCCATAAGTAGATCCTCATCAGGAAAACCAGCCCTCATAATGCAAAGTGCAACTACAACAAAGAAAGTTTCCAAACATGTCAATGAGTAGTCGAGGAAAGTGGACGCATTCTGTCTACTGAATCCCAACGCACGCAATTTACGAGGGGGCACGCCAAGTGTCAGACCCCGATCTTGCTTTTAACTACGCTCATTGAAAGAGGGGACAAAATAAGCTTAAACTCTACCGCTTCTGAGAAAACGACGGTCAAAGTGTTCAATGCGTTGTTGCTATAGTGTAGATACCGCTTAGCGGTTAAGGATTCAACTGAAGCGGTGGCTCTGCGGCTACCATAGCGACTTCGGAACTTTGCGCTGCGAGTTCGAAACCCGGTTTTTCCTTTTTCCCCCCTCACTCTCTGAATTATCTACGAATGTTTATTACAATTTATGATGAAACACTGTTGTCGTTATTCGTCAGTTAATTTACTGTGTAAAGAAATAAGTTAAAAAGGGAACACACAGTGCGTAGTGGGGCGATCACTCTGTTGTAGAAATAATTCAGAAGCCAAGATCGCTTAAATACTGTCTACTGGATAACCGGTTTCAACACACTAAAGGTGCCATTATCGGATCTAAATGTAGATTAACATTGATAAACCATTTGGATATAACGATACATGAGGCAGACGAGATGATTTTATATCAGCTTGTCTCATTCGTTTATTATTTTTTTAATTCATTAATTACACATAAAGTTAATTGTCGAGTAATGACAACATTATTTCAACATAAATTAGAAAAAAAACATTCGAAGATAATTCTGATAGAGAGGCAGGAAAATAAAATAATTAAAAAACCCAATATGGTCTCGAACACGGGAATCAATGCTAAGAAGGAACGACGGTAGCCACTGAGCCACCGCTTCAATTGCGTTCTCGGCTGCAGAATGTATCTACACTAGAGCAACAGCGCGTTGATAACTTTGGCCGTCGTTTTCTCGGAAACGGTCGAGTGTCTGCAGATAAGCCGAAACACAAGTTCGCTTATTTTGTCCTCTCCTTCACTGACAAGGGGAGGCCGCCAATTGTGAAATTCAGATTCGATTCATACTGCGCATAATAAAAGCTCATGGCCAGAGGTGTAATGTGGCAAAGCACCAAGATGCACTTCTCAGCCGTTGTCGAGAAAATCGACAGTTAGAAGAAACCGCTGCGGTGAAATACTCTCTACGATTCATAATTTTCTACAGCGTCGTGGCGCAGCGGTAAGCGCTCGAGTTCGTAATCCGAAGGTCGGCGGATCGAATCTCGCTCCATGCAACTTTTTTTTTTAGTATTTGTTTTTTGTAATTCAAATGTGTGTATAAACACACACACACACACACACATATATATATATATATATATATATATATATATAATTCCCGGCAACAGGTTGCAACAATTATGCATATAATAAGTTGTTGAAAGTCGTTTGTCGTGGAAAAACTGGCGACTTCGAACATCATTATGTTTTCCGCAAACAAATTTGTATTTCACAAATGTTATTAATTGTCTTCATAATGTTAACCACGTATAGTTAGCGGAAGACGTAGAAACGATATTCCGAAACGAATACGTATAGCGTAAGTCAAACGTTCGAATTAGAATAGAAACCCCACGAACACAAATTTGCTGTGGCAGGTATGAAATATAAACTCCGTTAATCGCTCGTTACACTTGAAGGACAGATGTTGAATGGGCCGAAACGAGCCGCCGCATAACAGCGTAGTTGCCTGCTAACTTCGAAAGAAGGTAGATGCGGTCCCTAGCACAACTTATAACACCGTCGAAAATCAGTGCGGACGTGAGAGCTTTGGTACACCCTGTTAAACAAACGGTAAAATGGAGGCGGTACAATTGGAGAGCGATCCGCCTTCACCAACATGCATAAGCAATTCATTAATAGTTTATATATATATATATATATATATATATATATATATATATATATATATATATATATATATATATATATTTGAATTACAAAAAAATAATAATAATAAAAAATGTTGCATGGCGTGAGATTCGATCCGGCGACCTTCGGATTACGAACTCAAGCGCTTACCGCTGCGCCACGACGCTGTAGAAAATTATTAATCGTAGAGAGTATTTCACCGCAACGGTTTCTTCTAACTGTCGATTTTCTCGACAACAGCTGAGAAGTGCATCTTGGTGCTTTGCCACATTACACCTCTGGCCATGAGCTTTTATTATGCGCAGTATGAATCGAATCTGAATTTCACATTTGGCGGCCTCCCCTTGTGAGCAAAGTTTCGGGACAATCAGCCTATGACACTTGGCGAGTTCCCCTCGCTCGTCGAGTCGCTTCTTACGCCCGGCGAGAATTATGTATGCCTCCGAGTAAACTGCGCCACCTGGAAACACGGCGAGCGGGGATAAACACGTTTTCCTTCTTATAAGGCAACCCTCTACAGATAAAATTCATGAAGTGTTCTTCAGGTTGCCTCAGATATTTCAGAAATGTTTCTTGCCTCAGGCCTGCCGCATATGCAAAACGTAAACATTTCATTTCATGTAATATTTATCAGGATAAGACATGACAAGAGTGGACCAGTCCCTTCTGAGAAAAATTAGAGATTTTAAGTTGCTCCACTATGTAATGACACGGGTATGGGCTTGCGATCTCTCTTTTATGCCATCGATTTCCGTGTTACACATACTTGGCCACTGCGTTGTGGCTGCCATCGTGGAGGAGGCAGTCTGTTTCCTGCCAGCGCTGTTTCCGCAGCCAATATTAACCGCGACGAATCATTCAGTCAACGCTAAATGGTCCATCTGGCTGAGGCAGACAAGGGCGCTATAATAGAACTCCATGCAGAGGGATCTTCAAATGCCGACATAGCAAGAACTATGGGTCTTCACAAGTCGACGGTAGCCAGGTGGATCAGACGAAAGGAAGAGAGTGGTAACTTGAATGGGAGGCCTCATGGCCGTCGCCGCAAAATAACAGCAGCTCAGGATCAGCAGATACGCCGTTTCAGTGAGAACCACCCATTTGTCAACGCACGACAAATTCAGCAAACTTTGGGTCTCAATGTTAGCAGTAAGACCGTCACTCCTCGTGTAAGGGAAGGTGGACTGAGAGCAAGAAGCGCTGCTGTGAAAGAGACATTGACTGTTTCCCAAAGAGAAGCTTGCCTTGCTTTTGCTACTGAAAATGGCGACAAACCTCTCCAGTTTTGGAGGCGAGTGATTTTCACGCACCAAAAAGTTTTCTCTACGGCATCATCCGGAAAAGTACTAGTTTACCGGCCTAAATGTGCTAGGTATAATCGAAAATATATTTACAGTTGCCGAAGGAGTGGCAGGTTGTCGGTGCCGGCCGGTGTGGCCGTGCGGTTCGAGGCGCTTCAGTCTGGAACCGCGTGACCGCTACGGTCGCAGGTTCGAATCCTGCCTCGCGCATGGATGTGTGTGATGTCCTTAGGTTAGTTAGGTTTAAGTAGTTCTACGTTCTAGGGGACTGATGACCACAGATGTTAAGTCCCACAGTGCTCAGAGCCATTTGTAGTCGGTAACGGTATGGGCGTGGATATCGGCCGAAGGGTGTGGGCTCCTGTGGGAAGTGGAAGGAAGATTCGATGCGCGCAATTACATATCAATTCTGGAGAACGTGATGTTGCCTGCTGTGGCAGCAAGATTTGGCGATGATCAGATCATGTTCCAACAAGATCGCTCGTCTATTCATATGGCACGTGTGGTTAAGAGGCGGGTCGACGACCATAGTAATATTACTGTAACGGAATGGCCACCTAAAGGAGCTGACAACGAATCCCATTGAGAATATCTGGGCAGAAATGGTCAGAGTAATACGAGAAAAGGGCAGTCACCGTCGACTCGCCGACAGCTTTCTGATGTGATTCATGACGCTTGGAATGAGTTACTTGAATCTCCTAGTTATGTGGCTCGAGTTGTGGGCTCAATGCCCAACAGACTTCGAGCTGTTGTGGAAGCCAAAGGAGGCTTCACCAATCAGCTGTTTCAAGCTTTGTTTCTTTCTTCTTCGTCTTTTTTTTTTTTTACTTACAGACGTATATTTTATATAATTTCAAGGAAACGCAGTAAATGGAATGTGGACTGATTTTTGAGGCTTCATTTTGTGACGGCTAAACAGTGCTGCATCATGGGACCCGCTATTTGTCCACATGTGGCTGAACATCAGAGGTGTAAAAAATTTTGAGGTGCCGAAGTTCTCTGGAAGAATAACGTCTTTTAGACAAGGAGATGATTTTTAGTTCATTTCATTTTAACCATTCACACTATGATTTGACATTCTAATCTTTGATTTCATTTTATTATTATGTATCTTTTCTCCAGTGAAAGTCAACGGTAGTAAGTTTCAAGATATGAAGAATAACTGGAAGTTTCTAATTTGTGGAAAGCGTATTTAACAGTTAATATTTTCGACAAATCTGTAGTTATAGGACATATTAAGAAGCGAGTCAAAAATGGCATTCTGGAATGATCAGGTTGGTCTCTAAAGGGTAACGACGATAAAATAGCAAATATGAAACTATGGGTAACAACTATTGTTGATGGTGAGGAGCCATAATCGATATGTCACTTTTCCGTAATTGTATTTCTGAAGTTTATCGTCAATCCTAGGACTGACACCGATACTCTGTTTTACGTAAAGAATATAACCTTCAAAATTTATTTAGCAGCGCAGAATATTAAATCACAGTTTATAGATCAGGAACCTAATCCAACTGCCTTTAATTTTATTTTCACGGATGACATTGAGACAGTAAATAACAAGAGAAATAAGAAAACTCTCAGAATCAATATAGAGAATTCAAGTATCATGTGAATTCAAAAGTTTGCTATAATAGCGATTAATTGCTTTTTACAGACCCCTTCATGCCTACGTTTTCCGTCAGACAGACAATGTTTGAAACTAGGACTAACGAGGTAAACAATTTTTCCACAAATTGTCAAATTGGAAGTCGGAGAGCCAGTTACATAAATTACGATGACAACAAACGTTTTTCAAGTAAACTGATCACAGGAGGCATCCAACGCATTTATTGTGAGTTACATGCACAGTATGTAAACTGGCAACGCCACCAACACACAATACCACTAACAAGGGAACATCCCCATCGCACCGCCCTCAGATTTAGTTATAAGTTGATACAGGGGATAGGCCTTGAAAAACTGAACACAGATCAATCGAGAAAACAGGAAGAAGTTGTGTGGAAGTATGAAAAAAATAAGCAAAATATACAAACTGAGTAGTCCATGCGCAAGATAGGCAACATCAAGGATAGGGTGAGCTCAGGAGCGCCGTGATCCCGTGGTTAGCGCACGCAGCTGCGGAACGAGAGGTCCTTCCGTCAAATTTTCCCAGGAGTGAAAAGTTTAATTTTTATTTTCAGACAATTATTATCTGTCCGTCCGTCTGTCCGATGCGAGGTAACTGCGCCGTAGTATGATGACGCTACACCTAAAAAACATCGAAAGACATGACGTCAGTCGACTATAGCGCACGGAAGAGAGAGTATTCCTGCTAATGAGGCTCCCTGGCTGGCAGTTAACTGTTCGCTACTTTGGACGAGAGTGCATTAAATACGTGCGATGCATTGCGTGGGCAATATGAATCCAGCAAATATAGCTCGTGACTCCAATAACAATGTCAATGAATATTTTCCGAACTGTAAGGCATCGGAAAGTTCCTTAAGGGATCGAACGATTGTCGAACATTTGTATGATTATTTCCTACATTTGTTGAATAACAGTACGTGTGGTGATGATTGTCTGAAAATAAAAAAAATCAAACAACTAACCCGAGGGAAGACTTAAACCAACGACCTCTCGTTCTGCAGCTCCTCACGCTAACCACGCGACCACTGCGCTCCCGTGCTCAAGCTATCCTTGATGTTGCTTATCATGCACAAGGACTACTCAGTTTGTTTGGTTTGAATATTTTTTTCATAGGTCCACACAACTTCTTCCTGTTTTTCGAATGATCTGTGTTCAGTTTTCAAGGCCTATCCACTGTGTCAACTTATAACTAAATCTGAGGAGGGTGCGATGGGGAGGTTCCCTTGTTAGCTATGAAACAACTGTAGCAAAACGGAGCATCCTCGTTATCCATGTGATGGGTAAGACGACTAATTCGCAACATAAATGTCAATGTAAGCATCAGTTTCTGTTGGAACGTGCTTCCCGGACCAAATAACATACATTTCCTACGTCTTCAATGCGAATCATGTAGCAAATGTAATTTAAAGGACATAAAAATATCGAGTGAATTTACTAAAATAATTATGAACCACTTGAATTTGCATTCAACAGGCAATGTTCAGAAGTCTGGTGTAGGAGTACTGCATGCTCTAATTCGAAACAACAAAAATCAACAGAGTAACTATTATTGAACGTCATCAGGTCACTCATCGAGCATTCCTATGCAGTACTGTTACTGGTGACGTGTTATGATGCCTTTATCGTTAACTTCCTAAGAAGAAATGAAAGGCTGAGCCCCACCAAAAGACGTAAACTCGAGGAAAGAGTTGCGTGAACATATTATTTTACATCTGATAAATCCAAAAGTGTGTTTTGGGCTACGAATTCTGCCCCCAGGGTGTGTGCAACACAGCTGGAATTTGTTGCCAACAACTGAGACACCTTTCGGTCACAGTGTAAGAAAATCGAGCAACAAAACTACATCACCTGTGCTACTGCATGATAACGCACTATGTTGATTTGAGAAACAAAACGATCCAGGAGATTGATAGGAAAGTCGTCTCTCAGGCACATTTGTATTGATAGGGAAGTCCTCTCTCAAGCACTTGTCCCTCTCGTCATATATTTGTAAAATTTTACCTTTCCCACTCTAGATCGATCAACCGTCAAGGCAATTCATTTCTAGACGAAAATACTTCTAAAACTACTCTTGTTTATTGACATCGTTAGAACAAGTAGGTTTCTACAGGCGTAGAATTTGTAAACAACTTTAGCATTGTCATATCGTTTTAGATATCGTGAAAGAAAATTCTGCTGCTAATTAATTTCTCTTTGATAATTACTGTTGCGTTTAGTAAACTAATGGAAAATGCAATTAAAATATTCACTGTACTAATACAAACTAAAGTCAGCTTAATACAGAAACATCACGACGGCAGTCTATCTTAATAAAGCATTAAGTTTCTGTGAGACAATTGGGCTTATTTTAACACGAATTAGTAGGATATTACAGACTTTACACTTAGAAAAGATCTGTATTTATTTCATTTCCTGTACCATTCGTAAGTGTTATGAAAATGGGGCTTTTCATAGATAAAATAATGTATTCACAACAACAAAAAAATGTCGGCAGAAAACAAAAGTGGCATTATGAATCTGGCAGTACCGTAAGGTTTTCACTCTGACACTAAGAGTTACTGAAAGTAGCAAGAAGAATTTTGCTCGAGCGTTGTCTTACGATTCCCTTATTAAGTTTTTATCTGCCTGCTTGTAGCTGTGCTACAAAAGAATTAAAAATCTGGCTTTCAGCAAGTCTCGAAAGGCGAACAAAAGCAGCTTGCACCTGGTTACTAAGCATGTTACCTGGGGACTGGTTTTTTCTTAAAGCGGGAAGACATCCTTTTGTGGTTCAATTGGCAAATGTCAGTCAGACGTGTGACGTTAGTCTAAGCGTTTCGGTGTGTTGAATTTGTACCAATGATTTTTCTACACGTTTTTTCTGTCCCAAATAGAGTTGAAGTCTCCCATTAGTATTTTCACGTCATCTTGGTGAATTTTGCTCATGGTATTTTCGAGTGTGTTCCAGAAGTTTTCAACATTGTCGGTGTTTTTCTTATTTTCGATGTTGGTGGGTTCAAATGGTTCAAATGGCTCTGAGCACTATGGGACTTAACTGCTGTGGTCATCAGTCCCCTAGAACTTAGAACTAGTTAAACCTAACTAACCTAAGGACATCGCACACATCCATGCCCGAGGCAGGATGCGAACCTGCGACCGTAGCGGTCGCGCGGTTCCAGACTGTAGCGCCTAGAACCTCTCGAACACTCCGGCCGTCGATGTTGGTGGGGACACGTGCATTGATGAGTGTATACGTTTTACTGGGGCTCTGAATGACCATAGTCATAAGTCGCTTGTTGACGGGCTAGCCGCGGTGGCCGAGCGGTTCTTGGCTCTTCAGTCCGGAACCGCGCGACTGCTACGGTCGCAGGTTCGAATCCAGCCTTGGGCATGAATTTGTGTGATGTCCTTAGATTAGCTAGGTATAAGTAGTTCTAAGTTCTAGGAGACTGATGACCTCCACTGTTAAGTTCCATAGTGCTCAGAGCCATTGGAACCTTTTGATTGTCGATCGGTGTGATTTCTTTGACAGAGTTGATAAATCGGTGTTCGAGAAATGCAATGCCGAAGATTGGTACGCCTTTCGTTACCTTTTGTTGTATTCTGCTCTTGAAGATGCAATGGTTTCCCTAATGCACGGTTTCATTGTCAGTTAGTCGTGGTTCTTGAAGTGCAAGCATGAGAATTTTTTGTCGGTCCATTTCTTTTGTGAAATTATTTAGTTTTCGTGTTTGGATCAAGGTATCGATGTTTACTTTTAAATGCATGTTTTTTGCTTGTAGGGAAATTTACCAGAGATCTTCGATATTCTCTGTCGTGCTAACCTGGACTCCCCAGAATCCGAAAATCCAACTGCCGCCTGTCGACAGCCGGGTTGTGCACCACCTGGGATAAAGTTGACTTTGCCTGCATAGTTTACGTTTGCTTGTGTTTCATTGGTTGTGCTTGGGTGATACCAGGACCGGACAGGACCAGAGGGTGTTGAAGCCTTTGAAAGCAAATATTTTCAGCCAAGCTCATTGAGCTAACACGGTGACCAGAGTAACGGTGATTTTCACTCAGACGTGTCTGGATTTTGCGTTCAACGGATTGAGTAGCCGTTCAGGATTGTGTTAGTATTTGGTTCACCCCTAGTATTTGATTTCCTCGGTACCACCCATATGGGGGAGGGTTTCCACTATCCGCCACACGCGATTATTATTATTATTATTATTATTATTATTATTATTGTCATTATGTCTCAGCAAATCCCATATGGTGTATCTTCCCACCACTGAAATAGATGTGTATTGTTCGATTCAGTATTTCCATCACATAAATGTGGTTTATAATTACGTTACATTGCTACTAGTAGACATATTTCTCACTTTTTCTTAGACAGTTGCTACCTGTTACTCCATCATAGGAATTTATGTGCGAAGCATTGTTGAAATACAGACGTTCAAATTATCCGATTTCTGTAATTTCATTTCGATACCAGATCGTTCTAATCGGATTCAGCCAGGTAGTCTTAATGTGGATATCCGACCACGACTGTCATCATATGATAGACTGAGTAAACCACATTCTTTATCGGACTGTTGAATATAGATCACTTATCTATGACAGGACCTGAATTCTTAAACACTGTGGAAAATAATAATCCGATGTGCTTATTACAAATACGTTATTCCAATATAAATATGTGAACTAACGAGATAACAGTTTATTTACAGGAGCAGAACTAATGTTCAAATGTTCAAATGTGTGTGAAATCGTATGGGACTTAACTGCTAAGGTCATCAGTACCTAAGCTTACACACTACTTAACCTAAATCATCCTAAGGACAAACACACACACCCATGCCCGAGGGAGGACTCGAACCTCCGCCGGGATCAGCCACGCAGCTCATGACTGCAGCGCCCCTGACCGCTCGGCTAATCCCGCGCGGCTACTAAAAGTATACTCGTCCACAAAACCCATGTGGACAATTATCTGATAATCGGTCAAGCTTTGCTTTGTCGCAGCTCTTTAGGACAAAAGAATGGACAGCTCCCTGCTTTTTGCGTTTCCGATAGCGCCTACGATAAGAATCTGGTGTCATATTATGTTTCAGAGCCGTAAACTGTTTATTTTTTCACCTCATACTAAAACAAAAGCTATGATATGAGACGAGGAAATGACTTATATGCTTCTCAGGAACTTAAGTTTTTCGCGTTAATTTTCTCACTTCATTCTAAAACAAGGACGTTAATATGAGAAGGGCCGGCCGAAGTGGCCGTGCGGTTAAAGGCGCTGCAGTCTGGAACCGCAAGACCGCTACGGTCGCAGGTTCGAATCCTGCCTCGGGCATGGATGTTTGTGATGTCCTTAGGTTTAACTCGTTCTAAGTTCTAGGGGACTAATAACCTCAGCAGTTGAGTCCCATAGTGCTCAGAGCCAATTTTTAATATGAGAAGAGGAAATGAAATATACGCTTCCAAGACATATTATTTCCTTGTGTGCTACTACTGCATACATGAAAGCCCTGCAGTTAATTTTTGTATGTTGGATAAATTTTGATATCACCTCACATTCCTTTGTGAGAAGGTTCCTATTTTCTTAGGATTCAAATAGAGTGGAGATTTCATCACTGGTTAATATTCTCATGACTAATGACATGATACCCGTTGCAATTGCTCCATGGCACCTGTGAGTAGAGTCTCACGTTGGTTACTATAAGAACACGCAGGCAGTGATATCCGCTCACTGCAGTCAGAGCCAAGGTGATTTCTTTCTGTTTATGGCGAAGCGTCTGCTGCAGTGTCCACGCTCAGCCAACATAAACAAATCGCGGCGGCATTGGGCAGTGCTGATCGCTGCGCTTGTCGCAGGCCTCGACAACAAGAGCGCACTCTCTGCTAACGATACTATGGAGTTAATACATCTTACTTAACGTAATATGCAGGACGTGGGTTAGGTGAAAATTCAGTTTGTATATTCCCATCGCATTAACATACTTTACAGTCATATTTGATGCCCGGTTGTCTGTCTGATGTTAATAGTATTGATTCAGATTGTGCATTAACACGAAAACTCACTCACACACACACACACACACACACACACACACACACACACACACACACACACGCACACACACGCACACTCTCATTGATTCCAGTGAGGGTGACAACTACTGTGTGTTGAACAACACATGCACCAGTCAGTTCCTCAGTTGGCGTCGAGTGGATGAGTTTTTTCAATTACCTTGCATTGCAAGAATTGTATGTAAGAGCCTGAAAGTAAATGGACTTGTATCCTAAAGAGCTGCGACAAAGCAAAGCTTGACCGATTATCAGATAATTGTCCACATGGGTTTTGTGGACGAGTATACTTTTAGTAGCCGCGCGGGATTAGCCGAGCGGTCAGGGGCGCTGCAGTCATGAGCTGCGTGGCTGATCCCGGCGGAGGTTCGAGTCCTCCCTCGGGCATGGGTGTGTGTGTTTGTCCTTAGGATGATTTAGGTTAAGTAGTGTGTAAGCTTAGGTACTGATGACCTTAGCAGTTAAGTCCCATACGATTTCACACACATTTGAACATTTGAACATTAGTTCTGCTCCTGTAAATAAACTGTTATCTCGTTAGTTCACATATTTATATTGGAATAACGTATTTGTAATAAGCACATCGGATTATTATTTTCCACAGTGTTTAAGAATTCAGGTCCTGTCATAGATAAGTGATCTATATTCAACAGTCCGATAAAGAATGTGGTTTACTCAGTCTATCATATGATGACAGTCGTGGTCGGATATCCACATTAAGACTACCTGGCTGAATCCGATTAGAACGATCTGGTATCGAAATGAAATTACAGAAATCGGATAATTTGAACGTCTGTATTTCAACAATGCTTCGCACATAAATTCCTATGATGGAGTAACAGGTAGCAACTGTCTAAGAAAAAGTGAGAAATATGTCTACTAGTAGCAATGTAACGTAATTATAAACCACATTTATGTGATGGAAATACTGAATCGAACAATACACATCTATTTCAGTGGTGGGAAGATACACCATATGGGATTTGCTGAGACATAATGACAATAATAATAATAATAATAATAATAATAATAATAATCGCGTGTGGCGGATAGTGGAAACCCTCCCCCATATGGGTGGTACCGAGGAAATCAAATACTAGGGGTGAACCAAATACTAACACAATCCTGAACGGCTACTCAATCCGTTGAACGCAAAATCCAGACACGTCTGAGTGAAAATCACCGTTACTCTGGTCACCGTGTTAGCTCAATGAGCTTGGCTGAAAATATTTGCTTTCAAAGGCTTCAACACCCTCTGGTCCTGTCCGGTCCTGGTATCACCCAAGCACAACCAATGAAACACAAGCAAACGTAAACTATGCAAGCAAAGTCAACTTTATCCCAGGTGGTACACAACCCGGCTGTCGACAGGCGGCAGTTGGATTTTCGGATTCTGGGGAGTCCAGGTTAGCACGACAGAGAATATCGAAGATCTCTGGTAAATTTCCCTACAAGCAAAAAACATGCATTTAAAAGTAAACATCGATACCTTGATCCAAACACGAAAACTAAATAATTTCACAAAAGAAATGGACCGACAAAAAATTCTCATCCTTGCACTTCAAGAACCACGACTAACTGACAATGAAACCGTGTATTAGGGAAACCATTGCATCTTCAAGAGCAGAATACAACAAAAGGTAACGAAAGGCGTACCAATCTTCGGCATTGCATTTCTCGAACACCGATTTATCAACTCTGCCAAAGAATTCACACCGATCGACAATCAAAAGGTTCCAATGGCTCTGAGCACTATGGAACTTAACAGTGGAGGTCATCAGTCTCCTAGAACTTAGAACTACTTATACCTAGCTAATCTAAGGACATCACACAAATTCATGCCCAAGGCTGGATTCGAACCTGCGACCGTAGCAGTCGCGCGGTTCCAGACTGAAGAGCCAAGAACCGCTCGGCCACCGCGGCTGGCCCGTCAACAAGCGACTTATGACTATGGTCATTCAGAGCCCCAGTAAAACATATACACTCATCAATGCACGTGTCCCCACCAACATCGACGGCCGGAGTGTTCGAGAGGTTCTAGGCGCTACAGTCTGGAACCGCGCGACCGCTACGGTCGCAGGTTCGCATCCTGCCTCGGGCATGGATGTGTGCGATGTCCTTAGGTTAGTTAGGTTTAACTAGTTCTAAGTTCTAGGGGACTGATGACCACAGCAGTTAAGTCCCATAGTGCTCTGAGCCATTTGAACCATTTGAACCCACCAACATCGAAAATAAGAAAAACACCGACAATGTTGAAAACTTCTGGAACACACTCGAAATACCATGAGCAAAATTCACCAAGATGACGTGAAAATACTAATGGGAGACTTCAACTCTATTTGGGACAGAAAAAACGTGTAGAAAAATCATTGGTACAAATTCAACACACCGAAACGCTTAGACTAACGTCACACGTCTGACTGACATTTGCCAATTGAACCACAAAAGGATGTCTTCCCGCTTTAAGAAAAAACCAGTCCCCAGGTAACATGCTTAGTAACCAGGTGCAAGCTGCTTTTGTTCGCCTTTCGAGACTTGCTGAAAGCCAGATTTTTAATTCTTTTGTAGCACAGCTACAAGCAGGCAGATAAAAACTTAATAAGGGAATCGTAAGACAACGCTCGAGCAAAATTCTTCTTGCTACTTTCAGTAACTCTTAGTGTCAGAGTGAAAACCTTACGGTACTGCCAGATTCATAATGCCACTTTTGTTTTCTGCCGACATTTTTTTGTTGTTGTGAATACATTATTTTATCTATGAAAAGCCCCATTTTCATAACACTTACGAATGGTACAGGAAATGAAATAAATACAGATCTTTTCTAAGTGTAAAGTCTGTAATATCCTACTAATTCGTGTTAAAATAAGCCCAATTGTCTCACAGAAACTTAATGCTTTATTAAGATAGACTGCCGTCGTGATGTTTCTGTATTAAGCTGACTTTAGTTTGTATTAGTACAGTGAATATTTTAATTGCATTTTCCATTAGTTTACTAAACGCAACAGTAATTATCAAAGAGAAATTAATTAGCAGCAGAATTTTCTTTCACGATATCTAAAACGATATGACAATGCTAAAGTTGTTTACAAATTCTACGCCTGTAGAAACCTACTTGTTCTAACGATGTCAATAAACAAGAGTAGTTTTAAAAGTATTTTCGTCTAGAAATGAATTGCCTTGACGGTTGATCGATCTAGAGTGGGAAAGGTAAAATTTTACAAATATATGACGAGAGGGACAAGTGCTTGAGAGAGGACTTCCCTATCAATACAAATGTGCCTGAGAGACGACTTTCCTATCAATCTCCTGGATCGTTTTGTTTCTCAAATCAACATAGTGCGTTATCATGCAGTAGCACAGGTGATGTAGTTTTGTTGCTCGATTTTCTTACACTGTGACCGAAAGGTGTCTCAGTTGTTGGCAACAAATTCCAGCTGTGTTGCACACACCCTGGGGGCAGAATTCGTAGCCCAAAACACACTTTTGGATTTATCAGATGTAAAATAATATGTTCACGCAACTCTTTCCTCGAGTTTACGTCTTTTGGTGGGGCTCAGCCTTTCATTTCTTCTTAGGAAGTTAACGATAAAGGCATCATAACACGTCACCAGTAACAGTACTGCATAGGAATGCTCGATGAGTGACCTGATGACGTTCAATAATAGTTACTCTGTTGATTTTTGTTGTTTCGAATTAGAGCATGCAGTACTCCTACACCAGACTTCTGAACATTGCCTGTTGAATGCAAATTCAAGTGGTTCATAATTATTTTAGTAAATTCACTCGATATTTTTATGTCCTTTAAATTACATTTGCTACATGATTCGCATTGAAGACGTAGGAAATGTATGTTATTTGGTCCGGGAAGCACGTTCCAACAGAAACTGATGCTTACATTGACATTTATGTTGCGAATTAGTCGTCTTATCCATCACATGGATAACGAGGATGCTCCGTTTTGCTACAGTTGTTTCATAGCTAACAAGGGAACCTTCCCATCGCACCCTCCTCAGATTTAGTTATAAGTTGACACAGTGGATAGGCCTTGAAAACTGAACACAGATCATTCGAAAAACAGGAAGAAGTTGTGTGGACCTATGAAAAAAATATTCAAACCAAACAAACTGAGTAGTCCGTGTGCATGATCAGCAACATCAAGGATAGCTTGAGCACGGGAGCGCAGTGGTCGCGTGGTTAGCGTGAGGAGCTGCAGAACGAGAGGTCGTTGGTTTAAGTCTTCCCTCGGGTTAGTTGTTTGATTTTTTTTATTTTCAGACAATCATCACCACACGTACTGTTATTCAACAAATGTAGGAAATAATCATACAAATGTTCGACAATCGTTCGATCCCTTAAGGAACTTTCCGATGCCTTACAGTTCGGAAAATATTCATTGACATTGTTATTGGAGTCACGAGCTATATTTGCTGGATTCATATTGCCCACGCAATGCATCGCACGTATTTAATGCACTCTCGTCCAAAGTAGCGAACAGTTAACTGCCAGCCAGGGAGCCTCATTAGCAGGAATACTCTCTCTTCCGTGCGCTATAGTCGACTGACGTCATGTCTTTCGATGTTTTTTAGGTGTAGCGTCATCATACTACGGCGCAGTTACCTCGCATCGGACAGACGGACGGACAGATAATAATTGTCTGAAAATAAAAATTAAACTTTTCACTCCTGGGAAAATTTGACGGAAGGACCTCTCGTTCCGCAGCTGCGTGCGCTAACCACGGGATCACGGCGCTCCTGAGCTCACCCTATCCTTGATGTTGCCTATCTTGCGCATGGACTACTCAGTTTGTATATTTTGCTTATTTTTTTCATACTTCCACACAACTTCTTCCTGTTTTCTCGATTGATCTGTGTTCAGTTTTTCAAGGCCTATCCCCTGTATCAACTTATAACTAAATCTGAGGGCGGTGCGATGGGGATGTTCCCTTGTTAGTGGTATTGTGTGTTGGTGGCGTTGCCAGTTTACATACTGTGCATGTAACTCACAATAAATGCGTTGGATTCCTCCTGTGATCAGTTTACTTGAAAAACGTTTGTTGTCATCGTAATTTGTGTAACTGTTTCTCCGACTTCCAATTTGACAATTTGTGGAAAAATTGTTTACCTTCTTAGTCCTAGTTTCAAACATTGTCTGATAGAAAATGTAGGCATGAAGGAGTCTGTAAAAGCAATTAATCGCTATTATAGCAAACTTTTGAATCCACTGGACACTTGAATTCTATATATTGATTCTGAGAGTTTTGTTATTTCTCTTGTTATTTACTGTCCCAAAGTCATCCGTGGGAATAAAATTAAAGGCAGTTGGATTAGGTTCCTGATCTATAAACTGTGATTTAATATTCTGCGCTGCTAAATAAATTTTGAAGGTTGTATTCTTTACGTAAAACAGAGTATCGATGTCAGTCCTAGGATTGACGATAAACTTCAGAAATACAATTACGGAAAAGTGACATATCGATTACGGCTACTCACCATCAACAATAGTTGTTACCCATTGTTTAGTATTTGCTATTTTACCGTCGTTACCCTTTAGAGGCCAACCTGATCTTTCCACAGTGCCATTTTTACTTGCTTCTTAATATGTCCTATAACTACAGATTTGTTGAAAATATGAACTGTTAAATACGCTATTCCACAAATTAAAAACTTCCAGTTATTCTTCATATCTTGAAACTTACTACCGTTGACTTTCACTGAAGGAAAGATACGTAATAATAAAATGAAATCAAAGATTAGAATGTCGAAGCATAGTGTGAATGGTTAAAATGAAATGAACTAAAAATCATCTTCTTGTCTAAAACACTTTACTCTTCCAGAGAACTTCGGTACCTCTCAAAATTTTTTCAGCTCTGATGTTTAGCCACATGTGGAAAAATAGCGGGTCTCATGATGCAGCACTGTTTAGCCGTCACAAAATAAACCTCAAAAATCAGTAAATAAAACTATTCTTGTACAGTTGCTCCGAATCGCATATACCAACCGCCCTTTGCTGCGACAACTACTCAAAGTCTATTGGGTATTTGATTTTGTTCTGCTTTTTCGGGCCTCCTTACCTCTCCTTCTAGCCCAACCTTTGTTCTGCAATTACGTCTTCATCGGGGAGCTTCTCCTCAACATTTTTATTTTGTGCTGAACTGTTTTGTACCCTTCTTGCATACACACGTGTGTCACGTATTTTATAGAGACTGAATGAATATATAAGGTGAGTATTTCTTCTCTTATCAAATTAAATATTACATATCTTGCTGTGAATTAATTTGTTTGTCCCCATTCCACTTATTGCGTTTCCTTGAAATTATATAAAACATAAGCTGTAAAAAAAAATCGCGTATAGCCTCCTTTGGCTTCCACAACAGCTGGAAGTCTGTTGGGCATTGAGCCCACAACTCGAGCCACAGAACTAGGAGATTCAAGTAACTCATTCCAAGCTTCATGAATTTGCTGATTTGTCGTGCGTTGACAAATGGGTGGTTCTCACTGAAACGGCGTATCTGCTGATCCTGAGCTTGCGTTGTTTTGCGGCGACGGCCATGAGGCCTCCCATTCAAGTTACCACTCTCTTCCTTTCGTCTGATCCACCTGGCTACCGTCGACTTGTGAAGACCCATAGTTCTCGCTATGTCGGCATTTGAAGATCCCTCTGCCTCAGCCAGATGGGCCATTTAGCGTTGACTGAATGATTCGTCGCGGTTAATATTGGCTGCGGAAACAGCGCTGGCAGGAAACAGACTGCCTCCTCCAAGATGGCAGCCGCAACGCAGTGGCCAAGTATGTGTAACACGGAAATCGATGGCATAAAAGACAGATCGCAAGCCCGTGCCCGTGTCATTACATAGTGGAGCAACTTAGAATCTCTAATTTTTCTCAGAAGTGACTGGTCCACTCTTGTCATGTCTTATCCTGATAATTATTACATGAAATGAAATGTTTACGTTTTGCATATGCGGCAGGCCTGAGGCAAGAAACATTTCTGAAATATCTGAGGCAACCTGAAGAACACTTCGTGAATATTATCTGTAGAAGGTTGCCTTATAAGAAGGAAAACGTGTTTATCCCCGCTCGCCGTGTTTCCAGGTGGCGCAGTTTACTCGGAGGCATACATAATTCTCGCCGGGCGTAAGAAGCGACTCGACGAGCGAGGGGAACTCGCCAAATGTCATAGGCTGATTGTCCCGAAACTTTGCTCAGTGAAGGAGAGGACAAAATAAGCGAACATGTGTTTCGGCTTATCTGCAGACACTCGACCGTATCCGAGAAAACGACGGTCAAAGTTATCAACGCGCTGTTGCTCTAGTGTAGATACCTTCTGCAGCCGAGAACGCAATTGAAGCGGTGGCTACCGTCGTTCCTTCTTAACACTGATTCCCGTGTTCGATACCATATTGGGTTTTTTAATTATTTTATTTTCCTGCCTCTCTATCAGAATTATCTACGAATGTTTTTTTCTAAGTTATGTTGAAATAATGTTGTCATTATTCGCCAATTAACTTTATGTGTAATTAATGAATTAAAAAGTAATAAACGAATGAGACAAGCTGATCTAACATCATCTGGGCTGCCTCATGTATCGTTATAACCAAATATTTTATAAATGTTAATCTACATTCAGATCCGATGATGACACCTTTAGTGTGTTGAAACCGGTTATCCAGAAAACAATATTTAAGCGATCTTGGCTTCTGAATTATTTCTACAACAGAGTGATCGCCCCACTACGCACTGTGTGTTCCCTTTTTAACTTATTTCTTTACACAGTAAATTAACTGACGAATAACGACAACAGTGTTTCAACATAAATTGGAATAAACATTCGTAGATAATTCAGAGAGTGAGGGGAAAAAAAAGGAAAAACCGGGTTTCGAACTCGCAGCGCAAAGTTCAGAAATCGCTATGGTAGCCGCAGAGCCACCGCTCCAGTTGAATGCTTACCCGCTAAGAGGTGTCTACACTATAGTAACAGCGCATTGAAAACTTTGACCGTCGTTTTCTCAGAAGCGGTAGAGTGTAAGCAGATAAGCCGAGACACGTGTTCGCTTATTTTGTCCCCGCTTTCACTGAGCGAAGTTTCAGCAAGATCGGGGTATTTCCTCGGGAACACAGGAAGAAACCATAGTAATAATGTAATTCAAGGCTCGCAAGAAAAGATTTAAGTGGTCCTTTTTCCCGCACACTGTTAATGAGTGGGACGGTAGAGAAATAACCCTAACCTTCTGCCAGGCACGTCCGGATTGCCAAGAAATCCTGTTGATGTAGTCATGTAGATGTAACGACGAAATTATGTTTTAATTACGACATGTGACTTTCATTTGATTTAAACATCGAAGTTGTTTGCTGTTTCAAAATGGTTCAAATGCCTCTGAGCACTATGGGACTCAACTGCTGTGGTCATAAGTCCCCTAGAACTTAGAACTACTTAAACCTAACTAACCTAAGGACATCACACACATCCATGCCCCAGGCAGGATTCGAACCAGCGACCGTAGCAGTCGCACGGTTCCGGACTGCGCGCCTAGAACCGCGAGACCACCGCGGCCGGCTCGTTTGTTGTTTATTTACTTTTTGTTCAATAGTTTCAGGCATATACAAACACCTAGGCGCGTTAAATTGATATTGAAATAAAGTGTCATGCGTGGACCAATAACAATAAATTCCCACCTACTTGTTATAGTACTGCAGTATCTGCCAGCGTCTTCAGAAGTGGATATCGCATACGAAGTTCCTAGGGTGTTTGTAATGGTTATTGCAGACGACTTCGACAAAGTTTGAATGTAGCTTCGTAAAAGTTCCGTGAGCAAACGATCTGAGTTGCTGGCGAATACAGTTTATCCTCACTAGACAGTATATATTATCATTATACATGAGGTGAGTAGGGTTTCGCCGCGTTGCGGTGGCCGAGCGGTTCCAGGCGCTTCAGTGACGAACCGCACGGCTGCTTCAGTCGCAGGTTGGAATTCTACCTCGGGCATAGATGTCTGTGATGCCCTTAGGCTAGCTAGGTTTAAGTAGTTCTAGGTCTAGGGGCTGATGACCTAAGCAGTTAGGTCGCATAGTTCTTGAAGCCATTTTTTGACCTTTCGCGTAAATTTTCTTTACATAAACCGTCGTATCTTTTGATTGCGTTGACATAGAAGCTCACTTTTTTACACCAGCATGGGACCGGTTACAGCAAGAAGTGCGATACATTTCCGCTTATTATGTCCACCCGTTCTGGAGGTAAACGGGTTTTAAGGGTTGGGTAGACCGATAGACGGTCAAGAAAGTGAGACTAGTAGGGTTCCGTTTTTACCGGTTTAGGTGACGAAATCCTAACAACGAAAACACTGAAGATGAGGGCCGCATAAATAACACCCGCTACTCTTTATTCGAAATGTTCTAGTTGCTGTCGATACATAAGCATATTAGTCGTAGCTACGTTTTCGATCCAAATCACGTTTACAGGAATGCAATTAGAATGTATTTGCCTATACACGTGGTAATTCACATCCCAGTATTAATGCCACCGCGTTTTAGAAGTACGAACATTCTCATTGCTAGCTAGCTTAAGAAACACTTCTGCTAATGAACGTTTTCTGGCTGTGGCGAGTCTAGTGGAGAATTCGAAACAATGCAGAATACGTTTGGCAGCTATGTAGCCGTTTATTTCCTGGGGTGGTGCAGAATTATCCTACAAAATTTACTCTCTAATAACAGTAATTTGTTATTTCGATAAACATCCCGAATGATTGTCACATAAGCGGTGACATAAAGGAAGAAAATTCATGTTTTTGAGTCCAGAAAGCTCTATGCAACAGAAACTGCAGATTTTCATTTCGAAATTGCCTGCTTGTTCATGTCTGGGGTAATAATAGAGGGCTGTTTGCCTAGGTTGTCTGCTAGCATAGTGAAAGGAAGGTCTGGTTTGTTTTCGGTTCTAATCTCTATGGAGGCAGGTAGAATATCAGTAAAGCAATTTTAAGAAATTCTCGCGCACCCAATACGTTTTATCGCTACCTTTATTCTGTACTGGCGCCCTGTGCATGTCAATATGACACTCTTGTAGAATTTCGTACATGTTACTGCCTACTTTTTCCGCTTCTGTCAATAATGGAATTGACTTAAGCGTGGCACTGAATGATTTTTAACTGAATTTCGTTATGAATCTTCACGCATTGCTAAATTTGCACACTTTCGTGGTAGGTCAGCAACGGTAATCCAGTATGACTGGTCTGAACGTTGACACAGACCGTTTCGCGGCCGAATGCGGATAATATTTTGCTACTTCGTAACGATCTGGGGTTCTTTGTCTTACTGAAACAGTTAAGTCATCTCGATAAGTTGAAATTCATTTTTATTTGTCCAGTTCATACCAATTAGCGTTTGTTCTTTCAGTTCTGTCTTATATTTACGTGTTGTATTTAACACACTAATCAGCATTAATATAGTCTTACAAATTATGGAATACAGTCTAAAAAAGTTCAGATAGTTTGTCAATTTCACGCTTGCGCATAGTATGTTGGTAGCACTTCGTCGCCTTGCCTGTTATGCTGTGTAGCAGACTTTAAAGCCGTGCGGATCAGCATAACGAAAAGGCGAGGGGTCTCGCTCGTTTTGTCCACGACTGTACATAGTCCAATCATCTCGAATTTCAGAATGGTACTCGTTGTTTTGAACTTTCCATCTGCAGTATAAATTCCCCCACACTGATATATAACGCACAATAGATGTGGTCAGCCTAATGGTAAGGAGTGAGGTTTCCACAGTGCAGCAGAGATGGTGTTGACACGAAACTTCCTGATGTGTTCCGAACCAAGACTCGAGCTCGGGCCTTTGTTCTGGCGGGCAAGTGCGAAGAAGGTAGGAGACGAGCTACCGGCGGAAGCACAGCTGTGAGGACGGATCGTGCGTCGTGTTTGGGTAGCTCAGGCGGTAGAGCATTTTCCCGCGATAGACAAAGGTCCCGTGATCAAGTGCCGTTGTGGCACACAATTTCAATCTTCGTGGTGAAAAGGGCTTTAACAGTACATGATAGAAATAGATCTTACACCTGCAGGTCCCAACCAACAAACTTCGAATTGAGCGACGTGGACTGCTGCGAGTGATTTGGGGATATGGCGTTTCCATTGGCAAACGAGAAGCATTTGTGTAGTTCGGTGGTGGGCAGCAAAACGTGCGCAGCTACGCACAGCCAGTTTTTAATGGCGGCAGGTGCGATACAGTGTGGGCGCTATCGGGAATCGGAGTCACGTTCTGCGGTCATGATGTGCACAGCGGGTGCAAGGGCGCCGTGGTCAGCCGGCAGCGCGGTCCGCGCCGTGTGCGAGCTTCGCTGCGCTGCAGCAGACGATAACGTCGACGACCGACGCCGGGAGAAGAGCTCGTGATGGATGGACCCTGCCGCCGCCTAATGAGGCACTGGCAGCCCGTTAACCCACACACACGCACGCACACTCACACACAACACCACGCACTTAATTTGCGCTGCTCACTCCTGACGACTAGTTGTTGGCTGTCAGAGGACTCTCATCTCGGAATGGCAGGCTCCCGTCTGTGACGTCGGACTGTCACTCAGTTTCCCGTTGTTGACCTGGAAGGTACGACGAAAGGGGCTCTTGAAATGGAAAGTAGGCTAGCCATAGGATGGAACTTCCATAGCAAATAATCTTTCAGAAACAATCGCTACCAGAATGGAAACGAAAACAATAGCTGACCACACTACTTCATTAGAAATCAGCGTAGTGGTTAGCGTGAAGTTGATAATGCCTTAGGCATCTGAAACATTATTTATTTCTCTGGGGGAATGACGTTCCTGACTTCATGTCATCTTAATCGATAGTAAGCTGGAAGAAAAGAAGGAATATCAGAGTTATCCATAAGTTTCTTCAGGGTTTCAGAAGGCGAATGCACTAATACTACAATAGATACTGAAAACATGCACGTATCAGTGGACATGCCCGAGGCAGGATTCGAACCTGCGACCGTAGCGGTCGCGCGGTTCCAGACTGTAGCGCCTAGAAGCGCTCGCCCACCCCGGCCGGCGTCTGTCAACATTTAAAGATAAAATAGTTCAGGGAATAACGCAGGTAGGTAGATAAAATTTGACACACATACTTAAAATGACAAGGGCTTTTATTAGAACGGTAAAAAGTGCATAAAATTAAAAAGAGATGCCGCTTCAAGTGATACAAAGGCAATAATTAGCAAAAAATTGGTTTTTAGCAACGATGATGATTTTTATAACAAATGCTGAACATATCAACCTTCATTCATCAATACCTGTAGTCCAGAGACAATGATGTGAGCAGCACATCAGTAGTTACGGAGAGAACTTCCGTTGGATACTGTCTTTTGGCATCACTAATGAGGACGGGAGAGGAATTTATGGTGGGCCACGTCAAACGAGTCAGAAGACTGAGGAAAAAAAAAAAATGAGACGATTGCGGTAGATTTGCGGCTTCAAGTAAGCCCACAACCAATAATCACACGGACTGATGTCTGCGGATCTGAGATGCCAAACATGATGGATTTGGTGAGATAGCTCGCGGTAGTCGACAAACCATCTGAACAAGAGGAGGAGGAGATTAGTGTTTAACGTCCCGTCGACAACGAGGTCATTAGAGACGGAGCGCAAGCTGGGGTGAGGGAAGGATGGGGAAGGAAATCGGCCGTGCCCTTTCAAAGGAACCATCCCGGCATTTGCCTGAAGCGATTTAGGGAAATCACGGAAAACCTAAATCAGGATGGCCGGAGACGGGATTGAACCGTCGTCCTCCCGAAGGCGAGTCCAGTGTCTGAACAAGAGATCTTTTACATGTGTAGCACTATGGGCTGCAGCGCCATCAGAAAAGTTCTACCTTCCAGCACACATTTTCAGCCAGGCATGATGCGACTCTGTAACATATCGGCATATCTCGGCCCCATCACACTGACAAATTGAAAAGCAGCACCCCGCAACAGGGTGGGATCACGATTGATAAGATAAATCCACATAGCACCGTGACTTTCTTGTCATGCAGTGGGGTTTCCACGACAATTCTAGGATTTTCTGTAGCCCATATTCTGCAGCTGTGGGTATTGACGGGCCCTCGAAGTGTGAAATGGGCTTCGCCAGTCCAGAACACATTAAACAACCAATCATCATCTCCCACCATTTTTAAAGTACCCACACCGAAAATGCTTGCCATGTTACAAAATCGGTGGCGAAGAGTTCCTGATGACACCTGATTTGATACGGATAGTATTCGGGGGTACACCTTAATTCTCTCCAAAGAATAGTGCGTGGAATGCTGGTACGACGTACCACTTCACAAGCGCTGACTTCACCATGTGGAGATGAACCCGCTGATGTCCTCATGTCTTTGTGAACTGTCCGAGAAGCATTAACATTTGTGACTGGTCGCCCACTCCTGGCCAATCGTCTAAACAACCCGTGGCTTTGAAGTTTGTGATCATTTTCTTCACAGCGACAGTTGTCACAGGACCTTTACCCATTCGAATACGCTTCTTCTGGCGATAGGATTGGAAAGCTACAGTAGTGGATTCTCCATTCTAATAGTAAAGCTTCATTAACGGTGCCTTTTCTGGTGAAGTCAACATGTGATTGCTGGCTCTCCTGACTCCCTTTCTCACTGCAGCTCGTTCTATACACGATTCTCACACGGCGTCACTGACATGGTATTGTCCAGCGCCATCTGTTGCCTAGTATTTCCACTCGCTTTTGGTTTCAATAAAACCCCATGTCATTTCAGGCATGTGTGTCCAATTATACCTCTCTACCTACATTATTCCGTGAATTAGTGCATTTTCAAGTGTTAACAGACGTTCGGGTCAGACCTGCTGCTGTGACCAGGAAGGCGCAAAGACAGCAACACCATATCTGTTGAGTGTGTTGCCAGTCCGGCGGAGGTTCGAGTCCTCCCTCGGAAATGGGTGTGTGTCTTTATCCTTAGGATAATTTAGGTTAAGTAGTGTGTAAGCTTAGGGACTGATTACCTTAGCAGTTTAGTCCCATAAGATTTCACACTCATTTGAACATTTGTTGCCAGTCTGCAGACGCGAACTAATTCAGTGCGATATACGGCAACGGTGATGTCGTTTACACTACTGAGATGAGAATACGGGCCGGCTGGCGTGGCCGAGCGGTTCTAGGCGCTACAGTGTGGAACCGCGCGACTGCTACGGTCGCAGGTTGGAATCCTGCCTCGGGCATGGATGTGTGTGATGTCCTTAGGTTAGTTAGGGGTTAAAGTAGTTCTAAGTCCTAGGGGGCTGATCACCTCACATGCTAAGTCCCATAGTGCTCAGAGCCTTTTGTATAACTACCTTCTACTTCATAATATAAATAATAAGTAAAACATTTAAAGAAGTGAATAAATGCAGAATAAAGCCGCCCCCTCCCCCCCATACACATACAAACACTTGCGTGTGTGCTTCTACACTCCCCCGGATCAAAACTATTTTTGTTAAGAAGTTTGACACAAAAATGTTTTTAAGAAAGAAATTATTCATGTTTTGTTTTGTAGTGTAATAACTTTAATTTTCACTCACTCTTATGTACAATAAAACATCGTATTGAGGTGACAAAAGGCATGGGGGTAGTGTTATCACATATACAGATGGTGGTAGTATCACGTACACAAGGTATGCAATGGCAGTGCATTGGCGGAGTTATCATTTGTACTCAGGTGATTCATGTGAAAGGGTGCCGACGAGATCATGGCCGCACGACGGGAATTCACAGACTTTGAAAGCGGAATGGTAGTTGGAGCTAGATGCATGGGACATTACATTTCGGAAATGGGTAGGGAGTTCAATATTCTGAGATCCGCAGTGTCACGAGCCTGCCGAGAATACCACATTTTAGGCCTTACCTCTCATCGCAGACAACACAGTGGCCGACGGCCTTCACTTAACGACCGAGAGCAGCGGCGTTTGCTGTGCCAACATAGAAGCAACACTACGTGATATGACCGCAGAAATCAGTGTGGAACGAACGACGAACGTAACCTTTAGGACAGTGTGGCAAAATTTGGCGTTAATGGGTACCTTTGCTAACAGCACGACATCGCTTGCAGCGCATCTCCTTGGAAAACCGTGGCCTCTCAGATGAGTCCCGATTCAGTCGAGTGTGGCACAGACCTTGCAAACCCATAGACCCAAGTTGTCAACAAAGCAACGTACAAGCTGGTGATGGCTACATAATGGAGTGGGCTGTGTTTACATGAAAAGGACTGGGTCCTCTGGTCCAACTGAACCGATCACTGACTGGAAGTGGTTACTTTCTGCTACTTCGAGACCATTTGCAGCTTTTCAGGGACTTGATGTTCATATTAACTCTTTGGTGCACCATATGTCGATATTTTTAACATTAACGCAACTGTTACTATTATTATAATTAGAGATTTGTAGTACTTACCTAGAAAAACCAGCTTTTTCTCTCTTGACGCATTAAAAAAAATGGAAATTTGTAGTAATGTCTTATGGAACTAAACTTCGGAGGTCATCGGTCCCTAAGTTTACACATTATTTAATATAACTTAAATTAACTTACGCTAAGGATCACACACACACACACACACACACACACACACACACACACGCCGGAGGCAGGACTCGAACCTCCGACGGGGGTAGCCGCGCGGACCGTGACAAGACGCCCTACACCGCGCGGCGACGTACTTCGATTTGCATCCATAAGCAGTAGCGGTAACCATTATTCTCCATTGTTCCTGCTAATAAATAGAAACATAAAAACGGGACAAATACTCATATTTTGGATCTTGGTATGAAATGTAAAGGACAGCGTTATACTGAAGTGAAGAGCAACAGTTCCCGAATGATGATGGCAACAGGATGCAGTATTCACTCCATAGATCTTCCTATTCTATGAGAACAATACCGAAGAACCCATTCTTCCAGATGTTGAAACGAGAGACGAAGTTTACGGTGACAAAGTAAATGTGTTCGATCCAGTAGAGGATAATTGAGTTACTAAAGGGAAGAAAAGGGAATTAATTTTGACTTAGTGTTCTTTTACAACAATGCTCCTCGTCTGACATTTATCTTGTGCCATCCCTGAAGTACCGTACTGAAATACCTGCAAAACAGCGACCTACGGCTGGTGTAACCCCCATTCGAATCAAATTGTTTCCTAACGATGACCTTTTTTATAAGTTAAACTAGGTAAAAGTCAGAGCGGACTATGTCTGGTAAACATCGTTAACGTTCCCATAATTCGACTTCAGATCCCTCAGGTTTCTTATTGCCGAGACACTGTTGAGGGTAGCTGTATTGCCCTGATGAAATACAGCCATTACCTCTTGTGTTTTTTTTTTTTTAATGCAATTTGACTACATGCCTGGTGCAGTATTTCTCAAGCAAATGTTTTACTCGGTAAATGTGAATCAAAAAGAATTACTTTTGTATTATAGGAAACACTACTCGTAACCTGTACGGCAGCAGATACAGACTGCATCGAATTTTGTGCAGAGCCCTAGCCTCCTGATGTTGTGACTGCTATTTCATTTTTAACGCTTGTGGTGGTCTCACGTCCCACGCAAAGATACAAATCGGATCATGAAAGAAACTAACTCTATTCAGAACTTGTCAATGACGTTGGGAAAATTCGTTGTAGAAACTATTACAAGCATCTCACATTGAAGTCAGCGCTAAATGTCGAGCTTCTGTAAAAGACCGCTGTTATTGGAAATTTTGCGTTTGTTTAAATTTGACATGCTTCTTTCGTTGTTCCTGCGACGGTGTTCTGATCCCTTTTGTGTATCAAGGGGAATCAGATCTGTCGTTTGTTGATTTATTTAGTATAAATCTGTCAGTTGCTGCAATACTATTTCTTTGAATTCAAGCCACATGTGATCTAAACTGTCATTGTTAATTTGGAAGAAGTGGTGATTGTCTCTCAGGAAGGCGTAAAATGAATTTTTATTTGCTTTTGTGAATAGGTATATTTTTCGTTTATTTTTGGAGGATTTGGGGGTTATAATATTCAGTCTCGATACGACAACGCTGTGTTCACTAATCCCTGTATCCGTTTTGATCCTCGTTATTAGCTCAGGATTATTTGTTGCTAAGAGGTCAATCATTATTATTCGCATGGGCTCATGAAGTGACTGCTCGAAATGATTTTCAGAGAATGCGTGTAGCACAATTTCGGATGATATTTTAATGCGTACCGCCGGATTTAAACATGTATTTTCGCCAACACATCGAGGGTAAATTAAAGTCACCACCAACTATAATTATATGAGTCGGGTACATGTTTGAAATTAAACTCAAGTTTTCTTTGAACTTTTCAGCAATTGTATCATCTGAGTTGGGGGGTCAGTAAAAGTATTCAACTATTATTTTACTTCTGTTGTCAGGGATGACCTTTGCCCATACTAACTCACAGGAACCATCTTTTTCAATTTCGATGCAAGATAAAATACTTCTAACAGCAATAAACACGCCACCGCCAACCGTGTTTAGCCTATCCATTCTGAACACCGTTAGGTTCTTCGCAAAAATTTCACTGAGCTTATATCCGGCTTTAGCCAGCTTTCGGTGCCTGTAACGATTTGAGCATCAGTGCTTTCTATTAGCGCTTGGAGCTCTGGTACTTTCCCAACACAGCTACGACCATTTATAACTGTTATACCAATGGTTCCTGGATCTACGTTCTTCCTGTGTTCGACCTGCACCCTTTGAGACTGAATCCCTTTATGTTGTAAATGTAAACCTTTGTGCTCTAGTGGTTGATACTAATGTTGGAAATTTACTTCAGTGTTGCGAATTTGATTGTACAGTACAGTATCATTGGCCGTTTCAGTGTTTGGTCAGAAACTAGTTTCAGCGTGATACGCGAACAACGACGTGGATGTATTAGCTTTCTGTTCCCGTTGGTGAGCCCCTTGCCTCTCGCCATGTGGGTGCTTGATTTCGGTGGTTCCCCTTGCCTCTCACCATCGTGGTCCTTCTTACAACCTCGGCGCGTGGAATGTAGCAGGGCGCTGAGCGATGGGTGATGGGGTGAGCGTTTGCACGATACGTGCTTATCTACTTCAGGTGCGCTTGTCACTATCACTGCATGGACACTTTACCTTTTTACAATGGTTATGGTTTGTATTCCTTCGGTTGCCGCGTAGTGGACAGCACGAGATTTACAGCGGCTTGATGGAAGCGCACACCGAAATCAGTCGCCCTGATAGCGGGGTTCGTGAGTGGCCACCGAAATGGAGCATTTCGATGGTTTGGGTACTCATCACAATCAACCCCGTAGGGAACAGAAAACTATGTTACCCTACATGTACCTTATTTTTCGAAATTTCAATGTATAGCCGTATAATTTGTAATGTACAATCACGTTTTCGACACTCTAATAACGTTTGAACATCAGTATCAATCGTCAGAACACAAAGGTTTATATTCACATCGTAATGTAGAATGGAAGGCGTCACTTAACTGCAAAAACAGGTATGCTTGATATCTGTCGATTACAGCGAATGGGAAACAATGGTTTGAGTACGTATTATTTGGTGTAGAAACCGAATCTGCAATAAAAATGGGGGGGTTCCGATCTGAAAATATAAAGGTGACCAAGTCCATGCCGAGGGGTGGTTAGGAGGTGGCCAGTTGTAGCGCAGAAAGATTTCCCCGTTACTAATATCAGCTTTTCACCTAGAACTTCTTTTTCGTACGATGCGTAGTTATCTAGATAGTTAGTTGTCTCATGTTAAAAAAGAAACCTATATTGGTGTGGTCTGATGTTCACAAACCACTGATTGGGCCGTGTCTTGTGCTTGTAAAACGCTTGATAGAGGAAATTGCCGTGTCTTTCTCCGTGAAGTACTACCAGAAATATTGGAGGATGTCCCTCTACCACTCAGACAACGATTACGGTTCCAGCATTAAGGGCATTCCACCATACCTTCCCGTCGATGTTACAGAATGTTTAGACACGGTTTTCTTCAGTTTTTGGATCTGGGCAGGAGGAGGGGCGCGGGGCACATTACCGCCACCTCTCTACCGTGTGTTTTATTTTTATGGGGATGAGATGAAGCATTTGGTGTACGAGACATCGATAGACACTGCAGAAGACTCGTTTGCCCGTCTGGCTGAAGCTGCTGAAATTATTCGTGAAACTCCTAGCACACCGCTCTCCAGGCCATCATTACTTTTCGTGGGCGGAGGCACTACTTGTCAATCACGTAGCTCCTTAGTTGGCGCGGGCCGATGTGGCCGAACGGCTCTAGTCGCTTCAGTCTGGAACCGCGCGACCGCTACGGTCGCAGGTTCGAATCCTGCGTCAGGCATGGATGTGTGTGATGTCCTTAGGTTAGTTAGGTTTAAGTAGTTCTAAGATCTGGGGGCTGATGATCTCAGATGGTAAGTCCCATAGTGCTCAGAGCCATTTGAACCATCCTCAGTTGGCCTCACAAGGGCTGAGTGTACCCCGCTTACTAACAGCGCTCGGCAGACCCATACGGTCACCCATCCAAGTGCTATCTGAGCCCGACAGCGCTTAACTTCGGTGATCTGGCGGGAACGGGTGTTACCACAGCGGTAAGGCTATTGCCAGTTATAACATGCATGTTATCAAATAGTGAGAAAAATATTAACTGGCTGCTGCTATTTGGGTAAGATAGAGTAATAGAACTGTGTTTATGAAATCTTCACGGGTTATCAGCCGAGTGGCGTCGTCTTCTTGTCGCAACGTTTCAGTGGATTGCGTATCCATCATCTTCAGGCGAAGTGCTAGTTACCCTAACTGATATAAGAGAAGACTTCCTTCATCGTTATGAAGGGCAGGTCAAAGGGGATATGATGGATACGCAATCCATTGAAACGTTGCGACTAGAAGACGATGCCACTCGGCTGATAACCCGTAAAGATTTCATAGCTGAAATACGACGAGAAAGCCTGCAGTCGCATGGAACAGTGTTTGTTCATTGAGGAACAGGTCACGGATCTTGATTGGTGTTTGTTAATGGCCAGAATTTCGAGTAATGTTAGTTTTCTGCCTTTTGGTCCTCTAAGGAGAACATCACATTGGTTGTCATATGATACTGACATTCATTTAGGGCATGCTCACCAATGATGGAATCTTTCTTCTTCAGGCTAACACTTCTTTCATGCTCAGTCAGTCGAGTAGTTACACCCCAACCCAGTGGACCTACATATAATCTGCACACAGACTGCAGGGAATCCTATAAATTCCACTCTGTTGTTCGGATTCTCTTTAGGTGTTACACTGTGCTTGTGTTTTGTATCGATATTGTCGTGAAGTGTCCCATATCTTTGTTGGTTGGCTGACTTGAGGGGTGGGGGGGCAAACAGAGAGGTCATCGATCTCATCGGATTAGGAAAGGACAGTGAAGGCAGTTGGCCGTACCGTTTTAAAGGAAACATCCCAGCATTTGCCTCAAGCGATTTAGGTAGACCACGGAAAATCTAAATCACGATGCCCGGACGCAGGTTTGAACCGCCGTCCTCCCGAACACGAATCCAGTGTGCTAACAACTGCGCCACTTCGCTCGGTTTCCTATCTTTGTACAACAGTCTTTGTACTGCTGCGAATTCCCCCTGAAGTTGTGTAGACGATCTGTTCGGTGTTAAGTTATCCGATAATGGCCTAGGGAGCTGAAAGCCGGTTCATAACGACCTGTTAAGTAAACATTATTATGGAACGTTAGTACCGTGTATTCAAGATTTTAATTTGTCTATGATCCTCCAAGAATCGACGAAATATTCCATAAATACGCTAAAATGTTGTAAACGTAGTTTTTTGTACTCTGTTCCTTCCTTGCCGTCGTACAAGCTCTGTACGTTTGACACGGTATTCCTTTCTGCTTCCTTTTTTGTCGTCACGTGGAGGGCGTTGTCTCAAGCGGGACGTGTTATTGCGCAAACTACGCGGCAGCAAAGAGAGACGTTTCAGCACCGTCACACAGGCTGTGAGTGCTGCCTTCAGCGGTAGCCTCTGAACTGCTGCGATAGCCCGGTTCCGCGACGTTGGGACTAAACGCCTGACTCTCTTTCGCACGATCTGGCACGTCTACCGTTTTATTCATCTGGCGCTGAGCGGAGACGGTTCCTCTGCAGGGCACTTAACGCTTTCATTAGGCTACGCCTTTGATGTTTTTCCCCGGCAGCCGTGGATTCGCTGATATTTTCCGCTGCTCTTTCTCATCGTCGTTCCGGAGGGATAATCGAGGCGCCTCCACGTTAGCTGTGCTGTCCCACCCAATAAAAACTTTCCCGATACGCTGAAATGCCTAATTTTATTTTCCTTTGACCTGCCCTTTATAACGATAAAGGAAGTCTTCTCTTACATCAGTTAGGTTAATGGCACGTTTCAAGGGTAACTAGCACGATATATAGCAGTAACGTACAGTAAGTCAATTTATCTTCTGTTATATTAATTCGTATTTAATTACGGCTCATATGTTCATAATAGAGTTCACACAACAGTAGAGGAAGTGCTTATTATAATAACAATGGGATATATGTTGTTCTTTTGCACTGTATACGCTAAAAGTTTCCAGACGAAATATTTTCGAGGGGCTAGAAAGGATTAACTAGATGAACCTCTTTAACTTACTTTGAAATTTTGTTTTGGTACCTCACAGGCTTTTAACGTCCTTAGGCATGTGATGAAAAATTTTGGAAGCAACATTATTGACTGTTTCCTGAACTAAAGTTCATTTTAATTGAAGGTAACGAAGCTCATTTTTTCTTATAGACTTGTAATTACGAAGTTATTAGTCCTATTGAGCTGTAATAGATTATTAATTACCAACGAATTCCACGAGGGAACTTAACTTTATTTATGGCTACAGTCAATATAGCTTATTACTTTCACATCTGTCTACAAGACATTCATTGGTTTCTCTGCATACTATTTTCACGGCACGCTTATGTGAATGTCAGTTTCCTTTCTTATACATAAATTGTCCAGAATATTCGTTCATATGACACAAGTTGATGAAAGGAAATAGAACGTGTTAAACGCTCCGTAGGTTTTTAAACACCTTATTTACGATCTCGTGTCTCACTATCAGTCTGTTGAGTCTGAACATAAAACTGTTTTGCTTCACGTGAATTAAATGGAATTTTGGTATTTAAGGCGAATAAAACTGGACGTTAGACTGAACGTTCTGGAGCCCTTAGCTCTGTTACACCATGCGCGTTCTCTCTATTCCTTGATATCTTTGATTTCTTCTTGTTCCTGAGGCTCTATTTTTACTCATAATCTAAGACGACGATCTGGTGATCGAGAAACAAGGTGTGCGGGTAGGGGGCGGTGGGCTTGGAAGAGGGAGAAGTGATTATGGCGTTCAAATTCCGGTCCGGCTGTGATGGTTGAGGTTTTCCACGATTTCTCTGAATAACTTGATGATATGCTGGTGTGGTTTCTTCAAACGGCCCTTCTGGTCTCTCACGCCTTCCTAATGGTCTAGACACTGATGTAACATACAATTCTAACCTTTACTGCTTTTACACATTTGATTTTATGTTGAGAAATGATATTAAACTAAACTAGTAATGCTACCTTTCTTTTATTTCCGTGCCAATTTAAAAAAAAACTGTCATCTAAGCTTTTACGAATTTTACCCCATTGCAGATTTTTTTCGCTATACTAATATTTCCGTTATGAGAATGATATACGTTTCTGTTCGTTTATTTTGTTACCTTTCTTAAGTAACTGGTCCTACATTTCTCCAAGGCATTCAATCTGATGTTTCATTTGAAGAACGACGCTAATATCTATTCTGTTTCTTGACCCCCACCCCCCTTTTCGATCCCTGCTTTCTTTTATCCTGATGAATAAGTTTAGTTTATCTATTCCGCAACTAACTATTTGCTATTAACCAGGTGGTCGATATCATTCTCGTAACTACCTTGCTAAATGAAGTTGGAAACCCAGTGTATGTGGTTTCATTTTTGTGTTTCATTTTTGGCGTTGATCCGAGAGCGATGTCATTGGCCACACATTCTAATGTTTCTGAGTCGTTCCGCGAGGCCGATAGCTCGCGCCTGGCGAATTGAGTACTTTCTTTGCCCGTTCAACGGTGTTTGGTTTCTGTCTATGGTCGGAAGGAAGGTGGTAGAGGCTGACGAGGATTGGTAGTGGTATCCGCCGGAGCGTACCTGCTTCTTGGTTTATCGTACAGGACGCTACGGTTGTTGTCGTGATGTACTTGGCGAGGCCACCCTTGCACTAGCTGTGCTAGTTCGCGCGGTTTCGGGGTTCCGCTTGGAGAAGTCAGTGCGATTCGGTGAAACCTAGGGATCGTACCCCTGGCTGTCCTAGGCACTTGGAGCGCCTTCTTCGTGAGATTTTCCCGGATACTGGGTCAACGCCTTCTTTGTTTTTCTGGCCGAGGACAGAGCCAGTTCCTGGCCGCATCTGTTTATGGGTGACAGCCATTTGCAATGTTCACCAGAAACTTGTCTCGGTTGCCTCTAGTTTGCTTGAAGCAGCTTGGCGTTTGCCTTTCGCTCGATTTTCAACTTCAGTTGTGCTGTATTCCCGTATTTTGAATTTAGCTGTGATAATTTGAAGGGGCCGCTGATGTGTGGTCAACTATCTCCCGAATGGAAGTTAACTTACCTGTTTAGAGTTTTTTTTTCAACAATTCTGGGCGCCTGATTTTAAGTAAAATCTCGAACAGTTGTTTTCTTGTGCTCAGTTTTAAGTTTAGATTTTATCTTGCCACTGTGCTGAGCTTAAGAAAGGGGATCTACTTCATACAGTGGCGGAGACTTGAGTCTTGCAGCCAGTAGTATATCTTGGATGGATTCCTGACTGCAACTGGAGGAAAAATGCTCTGTTAACATGTGTCCGGAAATGAATCGTTGCGACGGTGGATGGCGCTGATGAATGACAGTTCCCCTGACCATGTGCTGTGTGTTGCTTGTGTGTTTCAGGCTGTCTGATTGACGCAGTATACTATAAGCAGCAGAATGATACAGTAATGATGTCGGGAACAAGCCGAGATGGTATTTGTGTACGGCCAAGCAGATGGAAACGGTCGAGAGACAGGACGGCTATACCAAAGCAAGTACTATCAGACACCAACCACATCACACAACATTTTAAGCCATTTTTGGATGTTTACGTGATCATGGGTCCTTTCAGACAGAAGAATTTGCAGAGAGATGGCGGACTGTGCTTCCATCAGATTTAGAGGGCCGATTTCCGCAAGACATTGATACCAACCAAGTACAAGCTCCAATCGATTGACCTGCCAACATAGTGTAAGTCAAAGTATGATTATGTATATCCCGAATGACAACCGCTACTATCCCTAATCACCGGGTTGAAACATTGTGAGATGTGGCTGGTGTCTGTGAGGGTACTTGTAATGGAATAGCAGCGCTGCCTCTCGACCGTTTCCATCTGCTTGACAGTACACTAACACCATCTCAGCTTGTTCACGACATGATGCCGGCCCCTTCAGCTGCTTACAGTGCACTGCCTAGTCACTCAAACTGCAACCACACAAGGAACGCACGGCACGTGGTAAGAGGAACTGTCATTTCTCAGCGCCGTCTAGCGCGGCAACGATGCATTTCAGGAATTTGTCGGTTTTATTAATGTTCAGCCTGTACGTAAAAAATGTACGAGAAGGAATTCCACAAGGTTAACTGAAGTACTCAAAAGCCCTGACGCAACAATTAAACTAATAAGGAGTCGTTCATATAAGGGTCAAGGTACTTTTGAGCTATGGATACTAGTTTTGAAAGCAGCTTTTGTATTTGTCAAGACGATTGTGATAACTGTTCTACGTTTAAAGTATAAATAACCTTTGATTCTTGGTTACTCCTGCGTTTGTACCTGATCTAAGTGTGATATCTTTTAGAACTTTGACAAAGTCTGTAGTTTTGTTTTACCCTTTCACTGTTTGTGTTTGCTGTACACGTTGTAGTGGTCAACTTGCTCCCGGTTGCCTTGGTGTCGCCTGGGGCTGGTACACGAAGCCTACACCCGCGGTCTATTGTGCCGTCAACGGGCTTGTGCCCTGAACTGACGTCGGGTTGATGAACTGAAATTTATTAATATTTGATATGTTTAATCTTTTGTAATCCTTTTAAAATTGTGCAGCATGTCTAAATTGTTTAACATCTGGTACTTGGAGTTTAATAATTTTTCTTAAAAATGATCCTTATTATTTTTAAATAGAAAAGAAAACGTTTGTCGTTGTATCTTGCTATTGTTTTGGAAAAGAATTTCTTGTCGGTTAATAAATTTTTGGAGGAGGTTTAATGGTTTGCCCCAGCATTTCCTCTATGCTCTTACTTTTTGTGCTACAATCCACTACAATCGACTACAATCCATTATCCTCGTTTGATTTTGTCGACTTTCATCTTGTAACCTCCTTTCAAGACATTATTCATTCCTCTCAACTGCTCCTTTGCTGGCAGAATTGCAGTATCATCACCAAACGTCAAAGTTTTTAGTTCTTCTCCCTGAACTTTAATTGCTACTCCAAATTTTTCTTTGGTTTCCTTTACTACTTGTTCAACGTACTTATTGAATAACATCAGGGATAGACTGCAACCCTGTCTCCATCCCTTCTCAACCACTGCCTCCCTTTCATACCGCCGGCCGGGGTGGCCGAGCGGTTCTAGGCGCTACAGTCTGGAACCGCGCTACCGCTACGGTCGCAGGTTCGAATCCTGCCTCGGGCATGGATGTGTGTGATGTCCTTAGGTTAGTTAGGGTTAAGTAGTTCTAAGTTATAGGGGACTGATTACCTCAGTAGTTAAGTCCCATAGTGCTCAAAGCCATTTGAACACTTTCATACCCCTCGACTCTTTTAAATGCCTCCTGCTTTCTGTACAAGTTGTAAATAGCCTTTTGCTCCCTGTCTATTACCCCTGCTACATTCAGAATTTCAAAGAGAATTTTCCAGTCAACATTATTAAAAGCTTTCTCTAGGTCTGCAAATTCTATAAACGTAGGTTACCTTTCCTTAACGTATTTTCTATGAGAAGTCGTATGGTCAGTATTGCTTCGCGTATTCGTACGTTTCTCCGGAATCCAAACTGATCTTCTATCAGTGTTTCCATTCTTCTGTAAAGAATCAGTGTCAATATTTTGCAATCATGACTTACTAAACAGATAGTTCGGTAATTTGCATACCTGCCACATCTAATTTCTTTGGCATTGGAATTATTGTATTCTTTTGAAGTCTGGGGTATTTCGCCTCTCTCGTACATCTTGCTCACCAGATGGAAGAGCTTTGTCACGATTGGTTCACCAAAGGCTTTCAACAGTGCTAACGGTATGTTGTGTACTTCCGGAGCCTTCATTCGACTTAGGTCTTTCAGCGCTCTATCAAGTTATTTACCCAGTATCCTATCTACCATCTCATATGCATCTACGTCCTCTTCCATTTCCATAATACTGCCCTCAAGTGCATCTCCCATGTATAGACCCTCTATATACCGCTTCCACCTGTATCTCTCCCTTCTTTGCTTAGGACTGGTTTTGCATCTGAGCTCTTGACATTCAAACCACTGGTGCACAGAACTGAAGACGACAACTGTACAACGAAAGACACAGACCTACCTACAACGACTAGAAACCTGGATGGCAAAATGGAGAATCCGCCCAAACCCATCCAAAACCCAAATTGTTCTATTCAGACAGACACCTGACAAAAAGGTTCAAATGGCTCTGAGCACTATGCGACTGAACTTCTGAGGTCATCAGTCTCCTAGAACTTAGAACTACTTAAACCTAACTAACCTAAGGACATCACACACATCCATGTACGAAGCAGGATTCGAACCTGCGACCGTAGCGGTCGCTCGGTTCCAGACTATAGCGCCTAGAACCGCACGGCCACTCCGGCCGGCTGGAACACACCACTCAGACTTACTGACATTGACAGGTACCTAGGTGTGTATCTCGACAAAGACCTGAACTGGAAAACATGGAAAACACACCTCACTTAGGCCTGCATAAACGGGTGGCAGAACGACTTTACTCGACCGAGAGGCGACTCTTACTCAGCATTTCTAGACTGCCAAGGCTCACGCCCAGTGACGAAGCATATGACATCACAGGCGTAGAGCCGCTACTGGCCAGACTGACGAAACTCAGAGCAAACTGCGGATTAACCAAACGCCCAGACATGGAAGACAACCTGACAACAAGACCACGAGGGAACAGGCGATCAAAATAAACACATCCAAGCAGCGCATACAGTAGCACACAACACCAGCCAAGAATACCCAGACCTTGCCTCCGCCATGGAACCGCTAACCCCAGACATCCCACATCCCCCACACCTGAACCAAAGAAAGAGAAACTAACCCCATAAAACACACAACAAACACACACACACACACACACACACACACACACAAAATTGAATTAAGTTAGACATAAAACTTAGCATACACTAAAAATTACAATATGTAACTGTTCACCATTGCCACGAAAGTCATTCCCCTAAGTTGACAGGAGGATCTGATGTAAACAGGAGAGCACCTTAAACACCCAATTGACAACTGCTCTCTAAATTCAATTGTATATTCAATTGTATGTCTCCAAATTATCCTCGCCTCCCACCAATAGCCGATAATATAAAGGAAAGTGACACTGTTAATTTGAATAAATAGATAACATACTTAGTAGCATAAAACAGCACCACCACCACTCCACGCACAAAATGAAGCAACACCACAAAAACCAAATGAAAGCACACACAACAGTCGCCTCAAAGCATAAAACGTAAACTATAACCCTAACTATTAAAGTCGCTATAATAATGAAATACTGTAACAAACAACATTTGAATGTATCATTCTAGAAACTTATCAATTATAACAATAACCCTACACCGACAATGCACTCTAGAGCATATGCATCAAAAATTAGAATGCATCACATTTAATCCTGATACACCTTACATACCTTAATGCAGTTTCAATGTTTTTTTGTATTGTACTTTTATTGTATTTTACTATTTTTTATTGTATTTTACTGTATTCTAATACGATTTACCGAATAATCATGATGTAACATTATCTATAATTTATGGAATCTATTCTGTATTTCAATATGACTTAAAATTTTATATTCTACATTGTAAAAACGATTAAATGAACTTTTGCAAGGAATTTGAACAAATAAATAAATGAAATGTACCTGTACAACAAAAGACTGGAAAGGATAAACAGCCCGCCCATCCCCTTCAGGAACGGGGAAAAAAAAACTTGTCAGTCTTGTGACTCTCTGAAGTATGACATTTCTCGTACAGAAGGAGAAAACACTTAATCGAAAAATTAATTAACTAGTATACTCAGAGATTGCAATCGCAATAAATAGTCGTATGGCATTGTTGGCAGGGGAATCCCATGGGCTGGGTTCTGCTGCCGGATTGGAAATGGTTTTCTTCCGTCGCCCACCGTGAACTAATTTCCTTGCGGATATGAGAGAACTGTGTCGTATAAGAATTTTTGTAGTGTAGATGGTGGGTATAATGGATGCATGTGTAACAGAGCGTTGCATTTGCTTGTAAGATGATGACAGAAATGAGAGGGTGGAACCTGATGCTCAGCGTCAAGAGGGCCACCGAGCTTAACGTCGCGATCCGACGGACGGATCACCAACAGGGCCACTCCAAAGAGGTTTGGAATTTAACGAAGGACATCTGCGGAAAGACTGATGAACTGGAACTTAAAGCCATCACCTCTCCTCCCCTTGTCAGCCAAGCAACGGTAGTGAAAATCTCTTCCACCACCAGAATTATAACCTGCTTACCCCCCCCCCCCCCCCCTCCCCCCAGTTGAACGCCACCGCACCAGCCTGCGTTAGCGACTTCTTTTACGGAGCGAAGCCAGGATGTTCGGGGTTGTGTTGAGTGTATGACAAAGTTGTGGAAAATGATCTTAAGAAAACTGTTTGTAAGCTAATAAAATGTTAAGGAGTCGTCATTATTATTGAGGTTCATCAAAGATGGTGAAAATTTAGAGTATATTTCCCATTAATTCTGTAGTATATCAAGCCGTTTAGCCGCTGGTAACAGCCCTACAAACAGCCATACAAATGTTTCAGATGGCGCTATCCCCATGGAGATAATGGTGTGTGTGTGTGTGTGTGTGTTTGTTAGTATAATCTAACTTCTGCACCATTTCAGTGCAGTAATGTATTCATTGTAAATAAGTATTACAGTAGTTGTATTACCTTATAAATAAATAAAAAACTTTTTTATTTTAAATTCAGTGCATTAGTATTTGTAAAATGACTCTTAGTGTTCATTAAAAAATGACGATCATTCCACTTGGGACCTGTAGAATGGTACATTAGCTTATTTGTTTTAGTTGTAAATATTTGTGATGTATTGTTGTTTTTCTGACATGTTCCACATCCTGGAGGACCTCCTCACTACGGATCAATTGGAATGAAAGTAAATCTAATCTAATATTATCTAAAGCAGGTGTTTCTTCCACGGGGAGCAGCCGGCAACGTTGGCCGGAAATCGTGACATACCGTCTGCCCACTAGCCTGCATTATTTCGCGGCACATCGATTCCTTGCCACTCTGAACTAAAATCAATAACGGCAGTACTTGGCAGTAGGGCTTAAGTTCTTCGGTTCAGATCAGTATCCTGTTGCTTCAGCAAATACACACACACACACCCCAGGAGGCGCAGAAATATACACTCACACGCCGTACGCTATCTTACTTTTCTTCCTTTTCTTGCTCTCAGAGTTTTTATGACTTGGCCTTCAGCTCAATTGTGCAGGCATAATAATACAGATTTGTCGAGCATAATTGTACCATGTACTAAGAATAATTTATGTAACGCGTTTACTAGCGCGTGAAGGTGAACGTGAGAGTTTCGACAGCAGTAACGTCACCACGTCAGTAACATAAGTAAACCAACTGTCTTAATTTCAATTTGTTTCAAACAACGACGTACCTGTAATATCAGTTTTTCGCTAAACTGCCTTTAAGGTTTCACATTGCTGTTTTTTTATAAAAAAACGCTTTTCATACAGCAAGAAAGGGTTTTCGGCATGCACCTCCACGTTATGTGCACACTGGCGTGCAAGAGAGTAATCAAAATGAACAAAGTTTAACCAGTCTTCAAACTACGAAATGGTTTGTTATCAAATAAAATAAATAAAAGAAATAAAATAAGAAATATACAAACGGAAGTGCACAATATAAGGAACGATCAAAAAGTTTCTGTTTTATGGCGTTTGTGCACCGCATATGCAACGCAGCACGATTCCGAAGCAGCGACGTGTACCCAAGGGATTGGTGTGTCTTTCCGACGTGTGTATGGTAAACGCGGAAACGTGAACTTTTGACGACGTCATTACCAAACGCGTCCAAGCAGGATCAACGTGCTGCTGTTCTTTCTTGGCTGCCTAAGTAAAAACAGCGGTAGCCACCCCCATCGGAGAATGAATAATGTATCTGGGGCAGCATGTCCGTCGGAAACCACCTTTGTGGAACGGTGCACCAAGTTCATGATAACGCACGTCCCCATGTTGCAAATGTAACGCTTAAGTTACGCCAACTCAACTCCTGGTAGACACTCGAGCAGGCGCCCTATAGTCCTGATCCTTCTTCATGCCATGATCATGTCTTCGTTCGCTTCAAAAAGGCCCTGAAAGGCCGACGACACCTGTCGGATGAGGATGTGCGGCAGGCCGTTACAGACCTCTCCATGCAGTAGAATACGGTCTTTCTCCAAACTGGTTATATTCAACCTGGTGCTTCGGTGGGATGATTGCCTCATTGCTCACGGCGATTTCGCCTCATTGGCATACCGATTCTGATCTGGGCGGCTTTAGAACGGCAACTTTTTAATCGCCCAATATAATAATGAAAATGAACCTAGTTCTAACAGTCGTCAAAATGTGACATTTTTATTTTATTTTTTATTTACTTTTATAACTAACGTGACCTGATTAGGGGCATCAGACACACTCTTACATCGGACCAGAGTCCACACATACAGTTCCTTTTTTACATCATAGTTATCTAAATTTAAGATGACAAACAGTATTAAAAATGATTTGAGTGTGTATAATGACAATGGCTTGTTATCAAACAAAATAACACGATAAAGTGATCACAAATTTTTCTTTCGCATGTAGATTACAACTTGTTTCAGTCTCTAATCATACGCTGCAGTTATTTGTGAGCAATAATTATTTGTTGGGAAGAAAAATGTTTGGTACAATGCATACTACTCTATAGCGAGCTGTCACAGAAATGTGTTCCTCCAAGAGCACTGCTATCTAGAAATTTCACAACGCTTCTTCCGATTGCGAAACGGCCACAGAGGAAGAAAGCTATCTGGGAAATGGATCTCTGCAGTATACATTCATGAAGCGACAGCGCGTCGGTTGCAAGTAGCGGTTGAGTCAAGACTGGCGGGGTGTTTGGAATTTTATGTGACTGCCTTTCTCTCTACAAAACAAACATCTGCCTCGACACGACTGGCGTTCCTATGGTGTTCTTAAAGTATGGAAGATCCCACCATCATACACGTAACTTTCTTTTCAATAAAAGTTATTTATTATTTGTAATTTCGCGAAATCACTTAACGCGAACTTCGGAATGATTCCTTTGAGGACGTGACCGATATCCGTCCGTATCTTTCAGTAACCCCACTTTCAAATCCATGACCGATTGATGAGTGGGATGTTACACCCCAGTATTATTATCTTCCATCGCGCCTTTGTTCTCTGGACGCGTACTTCATACACAGCAAGGACCACGTAACTCGGACACATGGAATATTTCGTAAGAGGAGCTAGACATCGAAACAAAGTTTCCAGCAATGACAGTGCGCAAAGGGGCAAGTCAATTTCTGTTTTTATTAGACCCGTCTTTTTTACCCACGGAGATACTGAAACAAATGTTTTAATACATTATTTTTTAACGGCGCTATAAAACTCTTGGAAAGGGAAAGTAAGAAATATGACGTTTGTTAAGGTTTGCAGCGAAATTTATTCATAATAGCTAGGTAATATACAGAAACAGATATAGGCATGCGTATTCAAATACAGACATACGTAAACAGGCAGAATACGGCGCTGCGGTCGGTAACAATGACAAGTTATCAAGATTTAACTGAGTGGGAAAGTGGTGTTATAGTCGGCGCACGAGCGATGGGAAACAGCGTCTCCGAGGTAGGGATGAATTGGGGATTTTCCCGTACGACCATTTCACGAGTGTACCGTGAATATCAGGAATCCGGTAAAACATCGAATCTCCGACATCGCTGCGCCGGGAAACACCCTCAAGAACAGGACCAACGACGTCTGAAGAGAATCGTACAGTGAAAGAAGTACAACCTTCCACAAATTGCTGCACATTTCAATGCTGGGTCGTCAACAAGTGACAGCGTGCGAATCATTCAAATAAACATCATCGATGGGCTTTCGGAGCCAAAGACCCACTCGTGTGCCGTTGACGACTGCCGGACACCTTTACGCCTCGCCTGGGCCCATCAACACCGCCGTTGTACTGTTGATGTCTGGAAACATGCTGACTGGTTGGCGGAGTCTCGTTTCGAATTGTATCGACATGAACCTGTACGGGTTTCGTGACAACCTCATGAATCCATGGACCCTCCATGTCCACTAGGGAATGTTCAAATTGGTGGAGGCTCTGTGATGGTGTGTGGCGTGTCCAGTTGGAATGATATGGGACCCTGCTATTCTGGCAGGTGACACGTGCATAAGCATCCCGTATGATCGCCTGCAACCATTCATGTCCATTCTGCATTCCGACGGACTTGGGGAATTCCAGCAGGACAAAGAGGCACCGCACACGTCCAGAATTGCTACTGAGTGGTTCCAGGCATTCTCTTCTGAGTTTATAAACACTGCCCGTGGCCTCCAAACTCCCCAGACATCAACATTGTTGAGCGTATCTGAGATGCCTTGCAACGTGCTGTTCAGAATAGATCTCCACCGAATCGTACTCTTATGGATTTACTGACAACGCAGCAGGATTCATGGTGTCAGTTCCCTCCAGCAGTACTTCAGACATTAGTCGAGTCTGTGCTATATATTCTTGCGGCACTTCTGCGTGCTCGCGGGGACTCTATACAATATTAACCAGATGTACCAGTTTCTTTGGCTCTTCAGTGTAAATTATTTAAAGTGCAGCAAATTCGTCTTTGAAACTAATGAAAATTGCTGGTTTATTTTACCATGTGTGTTTGGTTTCTTTCAGTTTAAACATCGTCAGTATTATAATTTTCGTTTGACTACCGCTTTGATCTGGAGATTTCGTCTGCATGCTCAATTTCTGGTATTCATTTGCCTTTCAGCACTACACATTTTTTGGCGTAAACCACAACAAAATAATGCAGCAGTTATGTTTATTTGCGTTGTTGTTGTTGTGGTCTTCAGTCCTGGGACTGGTTTGATGCAGCTCTCCATGCTACTCTATCCTGTGCAAGTTTCTTCGTCTCCCAGTACCTACTGCAACCTACATCCTTCTGAATCTGCTTAGTGTATTGATCTCTTGGTCTCCCTCTACGATTTTTACCCTCCACGCTGCCCTCCAATGCTAAATTTGTGATCCCTTGATGCCTCAAAACATGTCCTACCAACCGATCCCTTCTTCTAGTCAAGTTGTGCCACAAACTTCTCTTCTCCCCAATCCTATTCAATACCTCCTCATTAGTTACGTGATCTACCCACCTTATCTTCAGCATTCTTCTGTAGCACCACATTTCGAAAGCTTCTATTCTGTTCTTGTCCAAACTGGTTATCGTCCATGTTTCACTTCCATACATGGCTACACTCCATACAAATACTTTCAGAAACGACTTCCTGACATTTAAATCTATACTCGATGTTAACAAATTTCTCTTCTTCACAAACGATTTCCTTGCCATTGCCAGTCTACATTTTATATCCTCTCTACTTCGACCATCATCAGTTATTTTACTCCCTAAATAGGAAAACTCCTTTACTACTTTAAGTGTCTCATTTCCTAATCTAATCCCCTCAGCATCACCTGATTTAATTTGACTACATTCCATTATCCTCGTTTTGCTTTTGTTGATGTTCATCTTATATCCTCCTTTCAAGACACTGTCCATTCCGTTCAACTGCTCTTCCAAGTCCTTTGCTGTCTCTGACAGAATTACAATGTCATCGGCGAACCTCAAAGTTTTTATTTCTTCTCCATGAATTTTAATACCTACCCCGAATTTTTCTTTTGTTTCCTTTACTGCTTGCTCAATATACAGATTGAATAACATCGGGGAGAGGCTACAACCCTATCTCACTGCTTTCCCAACCACTGCTTCCCTTTCATGCCCCTCGACTCTTATAACTGCCTTATGGTTTCTGTACAAATTGTAAATAGCCTTTCGCTCCCTGTATTTTACCCCTGCCACCTTCAGAATTTGAAAGAGAGTATTCCAGTTAACGTTGTCAAAAGCTTTCTCTAAATCTACAAATGCTAGAAACGTAGGTTTGCCTTTTCTTAATCTTTCTTCTAAGATAAGTCGTAAGGTTAGTATTGCCTCACGTGTTCCAACATTTCTACGGAATCCAAACTGATCTTCCCCGAAATCCGCTTCTACCAGTTTTTCCATTCGTCTGTAAAGAATTCGCGTTAGTATTTTGCAGCTGTGACTTATTAAACTGATAGTTCGGTAATTTTCACATCTGTCAACACCTGATTTCTTTGGTATTGGAATTATTATATTCTTCTTGAAGTCAGTGGGTATTTCGCCTGTCTCATACATCTTGCTCACCAGATGGTAGAGTTTGGTCATGACTGGCTCTCCCAAGGCCATCAGTAGTTCTAATGGAATGTTGTCTACTCCCGGGGCCTTGTTTCGACTCAGGTCTTTCAGTGCTCTGTCAAACTCTTCACGCAGTATCTTATCTCCCATTTCATCTTCATCTACATCCTCTTCCATTTCCATAATATTGTCCTCAAGTACATCGCCCTTGTATAAACCCTCTATATACTCCTTCCACCTTTCTGCCTTCCCTTCTTTGCTTAGAACTGGGTTGCCATCTGAGCTCTTGATATTCATACAAGTGGTTCTCTTCTCTCCAAAGGTCTCTTTAATTTTCCTGTAGGCAGTATCTATCTTGCCCCTAGTGAGACAAGCCTCTACATCCTTACATTTGTCCTCTAGCCATCCCTGCTTAGCCATTTTGCACTTCCTGTCGATCTCATTTTTGAGACGTTTGTATTCCCTTTTGCCTGCTTCATTTACTGCATTTTTATATTTTCTCCTTTCATCAATTAAATTCAATATTTCTTCTGTTACCCAAGGATTTCTATTAGCCCTCGTCTTTTTACCTACTTGATCCTCTGCTGCCTTCACTACTTCATCCCTCAGAGCTACCCATTCTTCTTCTACGGTATTTCTTTCCCCCATTCCTGTCAATTGTTCCCTTACGCTCTCCCTGAAACTCTCTACAACCTCTGGTTCTTTCAGTTTATCCAGGTCCCATCTCCTTAAATTCCCACCTTTTTGCAGTTTCTTCAGTTTCAATCTGCAGTTCATAACCAATAGATTGTGGTCAGAATCCACATCTGCCCCTGGAAATGTCTTACAATTTAAAACCTGGTTCCTAAATCTCTGTCTTACCATTATATAATCTATCTGATACCTATTAGTATCTCCAGGATTCTTCCAGGTATACAACCTTCTTTTATGATTCTTGAACCAAGTGTTAGCTATGATTAAGTTATGCTCTGTGCAAAATTCTACAAGGCGGCTTCCTCTTTCATTTCTTCCCCCCAATCCATATTCACCTACTATGTTTCCTTCTCTCCCTTTTCCTACTGACGAATTCCAGTCACCCATGACTATTAAATTTTCGTCTCCCTTCACTACCTGAATAATTTCTTTTATCTCGTCATACATTTCATCAATTTCATCATCATCTGCATAGCTAGTTGGCATATAAACTTGTACTACTGTAGTAGGCATGGGCTTTGTGTCTATCTTGGCCACAATAATGCGTTCACTATGCTGTTTGTAGTAGCTAACCCGCACTCCTATTCTTTTATTCATTATTAAACCTACTCCTGCATTACCCCTATTTGATTTTGTATTTATAACCCTGTAATCACCTGACCAAAAGTCTTGTTCCTCCTGCCACCGAACTTCACTAATTCCCACTATATCTAACTTTAACCTATCCATTTCCCTTTTTAAATTTTCTAACCTACCTGCCCGATTAAGGGATCTGACATTCCACGCTCCGATCCGTAGAATGCCAGTTTTCTTTCTCCTGACAACGACGTCCTCTTGAGTAGTCCCCGCCCGGAGATCCGAATGGGGGACTATTTTACCTCCGGAATATTTTACCCAAGAGGACGCCATCATCATTTAATCATAAAGTAAAGCTGCATGTCCTCGGGAAAAATTACGGCTGTAGTTTCCCCTTGCTTTCAGCCGTTCGCAGTACCAGCACAGCAAGGCCGGTTTGGTTAATGTTACAAGGCCAGATCAGTCAATCATCCAGACTGTTGCCCCTGCAACTACTGAAAAGGCTGCTGCCCCTCTTCAGGAACCACATGTTTGTCTGGCCTCTCAACAGATACCCCTCCGTTGTGGTTGCACCTACGGTACGGCCATCTGTATCGCTGAGGCACGCAAGCCTCCCCACCAACGGCAAGGTCCATGGTTCATGGGGGAAGTTTATTTGCGTATCCTGGCTAAAATGACACGTCTAGCCAGGAGAATGAGATTCGGCAACTAAATATATCGGCCACACGGGAAGACAGTTGCATGTACGCTGCAAAGCGTAATCCAAGACTTAACCGTATGACATTAGGTGAGCATTAAAACGCAACGAAACAGACTACATGAGAGACTCTGGGTACTATGAGTGTAATTTATAAGGCGTATAACGGTTTGTTGCTAAATGTGCTTGAACAGTGATTCCCAGCCTCTCTCAGACCGTTACCCGTGAGCAGAATCAGATATTACCTGCTACCCCATCCCACCGCTGTCCTCGTATACCACTTTCAACAAAGTTAGTGATTAAGAGAACTTTAGAATTAAAAAGAATCTTCCTTTGACACTTTTATTTCTTAAATGACGTAAGATAAATGATCATTACATTTTATAGGAGCTTTTATGAAACCAAGAACTGACGAGACGACAAGACAATTTGATACTGATTATTTCTAACAAGCTTTGCTATATTTAGTTTGTTCTCAATGAGCGTGCATCGTAATCAGTGCTGCAAGTCCATTCAGTTCGTTGTTTCTGTTATTGTTCCTACCGTAGTCAATGATCTGCTTCCACATCTATAAGTCTTGAATGCCACGTTTCTTTTTCATGTACGATGTTCGAGTGGTGTGCGTGTGCTAGAATGAATGATGTAGCAATTCCCAGTACATTGTGAGTACTATCTACAAATCCTC